>NC_088801.1:25259633-25607838 GCF_011386835.1 Chrysemys picta bellii | reverse complement strand
CTCAGGAGTAGAGCATGTAGTAGCTGTTTCTGAGGCCTGGAGATGAACTGAATTTGCACACTATTGATTATAGCAGGGGTTGGCAACCTCTGGCACGCGGCTCACCAGGATAAGCACCCTGGCGGGCCGAGCCAGTTTATTTACCTGCTGACGTGGCAGGTTCGGCCGATCGTGGCCCCCACTGGCCGCCGTTCGCTGCCCTGGGCTAATGGGGGCGGCGGGACGTGGTGCAGGCAAGGGAAGTGCTGGCCGCGGCTTCCCGCCGCCCCCATTGGCCCGGGACAGCGAACCGCGGCCAGTGGGGGCCATGATCGGCCGAACCTGCCACATCAGCAGGTAAATAAACTGGCCTGGCCCACCAGGGTGCTTACCCTGGCGAGCCACGTGCCAAACATTGCTACCCCCTGGATTATAGGTACCATTAAGGGAAGTTAGACCTTGTCTACACTACAGACTTCTGCCGGTACAGCTATGTTATAGTGTAGATTCAGCTGCACTGGTAAAACTGTTTTTACTGGTACAGAGTGTGGTTTGCCGTTTTGGCTGCATCCACAGTAGGTACTGTAGCAGAGTGCTGGTGCAAAAGCACCTAATTAGCCTCTGCCCAGTTAGCTCCAATCAGGGGGAACAGATTGGGGCTGATGGAAAAGGCCTGATGCTGGCCTGAGGATTGGCAACATCTGCTGGCCTGACAAGCCAAGGACTGTAAAGGCTGGGAGGGAGCCAGAAGGGGGGGCAGCCAGGGAGAAGTTAGTTAGTCAGGGAGGGAACTGGAGGCCTCCTAGCTGAAGGCTGCCTCTGCCTCTGACTAATCCTGCAAGACTTCTATATAGATCAGGGGTCTCAAACATGCGGGCCGCATGCGGCCTGCAGGGCTCTTCCCTGCGGCCTACCAAGCTCCCTCTTCCCCCCCGCCCAGTTACTTCCTGTCGCCACCAAACTCCCCTCCTGAGTTATTTTATGTGGCAGCTAAGCTCCCCGGGTGCTGCTCCCCAATGTTTGGGGCTGGGTCTCTTCCCCTGGCCCCACCTGCTGCCCCCACGTGCCTTCTCAGAGTGTCCCCCAGCCTCGCTTGCTGCCCTCTCACCACTCGGAGCCTGCAGCTCAGGCTGACTCCACTCTATTCTGCTGGCTTCCAGCATCACCTGCTGCCGCAGGGTCCTAGTTGCCCCCCTCCACTTTGGCCAGGGCACTGCCCTAGTCCTGAGCCTCTCCAGTGCCCCAAACCCCTCATCCCCAGCCCCACAACACTCACCCCTGCACCCCCTCCTATCCCCAAACTTCCTCCCAGAGCCTGCACCCCTCCACCCATCCTGCACCCCCCAGCCTGTGCCCCAGCCCGGAGCCTGCACCCAGCCCCCAAACTCGATCCCAGAGTATGCGGCCCTCGGGCCAATGCACTAGTCCTCATGTGGCCTTAGTGGTCATTTTGAGTTTGAGACCCCTGATATAGACACTGGTGGTGGGAGAACCTGGTATAAATAAAGACACAGGTGTTTCACAACCCTGAAGCCTCTCTGAGTCTTATTGGGGGCAGAAAGCAGGCCCCCAGAAGAGGGGTGGGATGTGGATCCCTGTTACAATACACTTTGATGGTACAGTATACCATTATTTCTATACTGAAAAAGCTCTCCTAGTGTGGACATAGCTTTAGCTACAGTGGAGGTAATTTGAAACTTTTTGACTAGTAGTTTCTATGTAATCTTATCAAAAGACAGAAAGGACCATTATGATCACCTACCGTGATTTGTGTAACATAGGACACTGAATTTCACCCAGTAATTTCTGAATCAAACTCATAATATGTATAGTGTAAATCAGGCATTAACCTTGCTGAGAACATACATATATAATGATACATGCAGGGCCTGATTCTGCTACTTTTATTCTCAGTGAGTAGGTAATCCAATGAGTTCAATAGAACTACCAAGTGTGAGAGGGTGCCATATTCCAGCCCTTAATTTTAATTATTTATTAACTTAAGTATATCTGAATTGATATTTCAGATTTATTAAGAAGGCAGTCTGAGGACTAAAACAAGTGTTAGATCTTAATTTCATTAATATGTTACAAAGAAGCTTTGTAACTAAAGAAAATCTGAGCATACATCAGTCTTGCAGAAGGCTACATTCTTTCTTTGTTTCTAAAAAGTAGTAAAATCTATCTTAAACTGGTGGAGTTCACTGTGCATCTTAGCTTTTCTAAGTACCTGCTATGATTGGTCTGCTGCTACTTCTGTTTTTAGCTGGATGTGGGCATGGAGGGAGGAAGAATTCAGTCATCTTACATCACACTGGTGAGCAAGATAGGTGAATATTTAACTTTTTTTTTGTTATGAAAGTGCAGATTGTTACTCTACACAGTAAGAGGGGTGACTTAACTGACAGCAGATTGTCAGCAGGAATGGGAGACTTTTCTCCATATAATTAGTTTAAATCACTGTGCCTTTAAAAGTGATCCCCATGTACATTGGAAATACTCTTCACTAGAAGTAGACCTGTATTGACAGTTGTCCACAGAGGTGTTCTGCCTTACTAAAAGATAACTAGAGAACGAGATTCTTCTTGAAAGGTAAAATATAATAGAAAATTTGACTGACAGTAGGATGAAACTGACTTATAATATGAGAACATTCCTGGTGTAGTGGAATCACTTAACATAGAATACATATACAAATTTACATAAAAGGTTGTTACAAGGAGGAGGGAGAAAAAATGGTCTAACTTCTGAGGCTAGGACAAGAAACAATGGGCTTAAATTGCAGCAAGGGCAGTTGAGGTTGGATGTTAGGAAAAACTTCCTGTCAGGGTGATTAAGCGCTGGAAGAAATGGACTAGGGAAGTTGTGGAATCTCCATCATTGTAGATTTTTAAGAGCAGGTTAGACAAACACCTGTCAGGGATGCTCTAGATAATACTTAGTCCTGCCATGAGTGCAGGGGACTGGACTAGATGACCTCTCGAGGTCCCTTCCAATCCTACAATTCTATGATTTTAAGTAGCAGGAGATGACCAATAGCTTGGGGCCAGACAAGGTGCTGACTGACATGGTACATTAGTGGGTCACTTGCACACTGCCAAAGCCCGTGCTAAGATTCACTCACATGCTACTCTTCTGCTGTGTTGCAGCCAAGTTAAATTCATAGTCTAGGCACTGGCTTATACACCATGGGAGAAAGAAATATGAGATGAGCACAAGGACTGGGAATGTGAAACAGAAGAAGCCATCTGTTATATATGGTCAAGCAGATAAGGTTTTTATGGAAATCCCAGGTATGATTCTTTAGAAGATAGCATCCTATAGTCTCAAACTCAGGCTTAGCAAAGGAATCTCTTAATCACACAAGTTTTCACTCTTAAGTAACCCCAGCATTACAGATCTTAGGAAAACAACAACAAACCCTTAAATGCGGTCCCCCTCCGTGCCTCCTTGCCACCTCTGAGAGTCCTGGGTTTTATCCTAGGCTGTGGAATGGCCACTTGTTTAGAAAATCATTTTGAAAACAGTTTGTCACTCTTCTGGCCCATGTTCTTCCACCAGGTTACTTCCAGGCCCTAGTAGGTTGGAGGAACCCTGGAGAGGAATGAAGATAATTGACCCATTTATCTCAGTGGGAGGCTGGTGTTCCCCTTCTCCCAATGTCTACCTTATTGCGTGTTGTGGCATACTGAACTTCAAGACAATCTTGCTATGCCTGGGAGCTTGAATATTAAAACCAGCTCCTTCTAGAGGGGGACTGTAGCTGAGGAACACCTTGCACCAGTAGTTCTACACTTGGGTCTTATGTGGCCCAGCAGTATTATGGTAGGGTGTTAGCTCCACCACAGTCAAGGATGCATCAGGAGTTACATTTTAACATCGGTTACAATGTAACTTTTAAAAATTGATTGTCGCTTGCGCACTGCTTAAGTTTGCTCTAGCAGTTTCTGTAGAGAAAATGACTTAAAGTTTGCTGTAACAGATTTTAAAATGGCCACACACCTAAAATTTTCTAGAATCCAATGTCTCTCCCAGAAACTACTGCACTTGGAAGAATAAAGCTTGATTTTTTTTTTTTTTTTTTTTGTAGGCTGTATGAGTTATTGTAGACAGTTGAAATTTATCTTTATTTTTCATGATAAACATGTTAATATTTTGACTGGGAATGGTATGCTGGTACAATCTAAATGTTGACCTTACACTTGTCCTTAGATTCAGGCTTTCTCTGAGGGAATTTTCTGGTTTTAGTTGCTTTTGCTAATGCTGACATTGAGAGTTGCAGTTACTTGTTTTTCTTTGATTAGTGTCCCATTGATCAGGAAATGGGTTAATAGCATGGGGCATGATTACTCTACCCAGAGCCGTCCCATCCATAGGATGGATGCGGGGTCCAAGGCAGCCTGGAGGGTTAGCAGGGGGCCTGGTGCTGGCAGCAGCAAGCAACCCGGCCCCTGTCCACCCTGCCAGCTCCCAGCATCGTTCGGGGGGAGAGGGTGGAAGTAGGAAAGAGGCAGGGCAGGGGCTTGTGGGAAGGAGTGGAATGGGGCGGGGCAGAAAGAGGCAGGGCAGGAGTTGGGGGAAGGGTTGGAGTGGGCCTGGGCCAATGGGAGGGGTTGTTCCTGGTCCCGCACCCCACAGGGACGGCCCTGACTTTACCCTAATGTTGTTGTTTGAGGCCTGGTCTACATTAGGAAAAATTCACATCCCTGAGTGACTCAATTTAAACCAATCTAACCCCGGGTGTAGACGGTGCAAGATCAAGTAGTGGCTCTCAGGGAGGTAGCCTGTCTACACTGACAGGAGAAGCTCTCTCATAGGTGTAGATAGCGTCTTCACTGAAGCACTGCAGTATTTTAAGTGTAGACAAGCCCTTCAAGTCTTATCCCCTCTTACATTAATACTGTCTTCCTTGACAATATTTCTTAAGTAAAATCTGAGTATGCATGTGGATTTTAGAGCATGCTTTATTGCAGGGGTTGGCAATCTTTCAGAAGTGGTGTGCCAAGTGTTCATTTATTCATTGTAATTTAAGGTTGTGTGCCAGTAATACATTTTAATGTTTTTAGAAGGTCTCTAAGTCTATAATATATAACTAAACTATTGTTGTATGTAAAGTAAATAAGGTTTTAAAAATGTTTCAGAAGCTTCTTATCAGTTTTAGTATGATCCTTGCCCTTGCTTTTTCTTGCTGAGTTTTCCAATGTCTGGCACGTATTTGGATAGTTTAAGCTGCACACAGGCTTGAGTGATCAGTTGTTAACTCCTTCCAAGAGGGAGAGAGGACAGATTTAATGTGTGGAAAATACCAGTTCACACAGGAATGTGGATCCAAATGCTGAAAGCATTGCAAACGCAATTTTCTTCAAACAGTTACATTTCACTGGCAGGGATGTCCAGCAGGTCAGAATAGAGGCCCCCATGATCTCTCTCGGTAGCTTCAAGTGCACTCCGCAGATCTCCAAATTTTGATGCCCACAATTCTGAGCTTTTTAACTGAACGAGCTGCATTTCGAAATCTTCAACATGCATCCACTGAAATACAGACAAATCCAAGTTGCTTTCGTTGAACATTTCAGGTTTAATTAGAAAAGAAAGCATTGGGCCAAATCACTGGAAATCTTGAAATCTGTCAAAATTCTGATTCTTGCATGTACATTCCAATCTCATTGACACTGGCAGTGCAATGTGTCGATAGCTCTTTTATGTGTTGGAAGTAACGGAAAGTCGAAGTTCGAATATCCCGAGAAGAAACTGCTAGTTTTACAACAAATGCCTTCCAGGCTTCATAAAGATCCAGAACGTTTTGCCCAGCACCCTGGAGACAGAGGCTCAGATTGTTTAATTGAACAGTGATGTCAGTTAGAAACACAAGCTTAGACAGCCATCTGTCATCATCCAGTTTGGGGTAAGTGTGGTTTATTTTTTTTTTTTTTTGGGTGCTTTTTCTGATGACAAGACCTTGATTGCATCAAAACAGTTTACAAAGCACACCAAAACCTTGCCATGACTTAACCACTGAATGTTGCTGTGAAGTGGAATGTCGTTATAAGCACTGTCCATCTCTTCTAGCAGTGCTTGAAACTGTCCGAGTCAAAGCAGGTCAAGCAACAAGGAAATTCACAATTCGCACCACTGTATTCATCACATTATTAAACTCTGAACTAGAAAGTTTAGCACACAGCTTTTCTTGATGGATGATACAGTGAAATTTGACTGTTGGGCAGCCAATCTGATCTTCAAGTAACTTTACAAATCCCTTCTGTTTTCTGGCCATGGCAGGAGCACCATCTGTTGTCACACACAATATTTTTCTGATGTCAACTCCTTGTTCAAAATGGTTTACAAAACTTTCCACTATATCTTCCCCCCTTTTGTTGTGCCATGCAGGGGTTTGAGGCAACAAAGTTCCTCTTGGATTTCATCGGAAGCACAATATCTTGCAACAACTGCCGAACGTGGAACGTCGTCTATATCCATGCTCTCGTCAACTGCAACACTAAACACTGCTGTGTCTTTTAATGCAGTTGTCTGCTTTTCGTTAAAGTTTTCTACCATTTCGCTTGTGTCTCTCAACTGTTCTGGCAGAGACAAGCAGTTTTTATTCTAGATACAATTGTATCTTTATTTGGCAATTCGTTGAACAAAACCTCCAAACTGCTAAGAGAAACTTTCTATATATTCCCGATCTGTAAATGGCTTTCCGGTTTTTGCTGTTCACTGTGCAATATTGTAACTCCCTTCCTTCTGTAGTTTTGATTTTTTAACTTAAGCATTTAAAAAGAATGCTTTTGCTTCTCATATCCTCTTACTGCCTTTTTGATCGATTAGTCTTCTCTCTTTCATCAAGAGGTTTTCTTGTGTTTCATTTCAAAATGCTATCAAACACTTGATGTGCAACAAACACTTTCACAACAGAAAGCACAAACAGCCTACTCCTTCTTTTGAATAAATCCAAATGTCTGTCCAAAAAGGTGGAAATGAACAGATATCTAACTTTGCTTTCTTAGGAGCTGACATTGTCAAATGTACTCCTTAACTCACAACAGGGGGAAAAAATTGTGACAGATGGCACGCACAACTTCAAACACCATGCGCTGTTCCACGTAGCATGGTATAAGCAGCAATTCAGGAGTTAAAAATATCCCAGTAGCGCTGGAACAGTTTTTAAGGTGGGGTGCTGTGCTGTGGGCCACAGCTAGGGGTGGCTGCAGAGCGCCAGGCTGAGGCCAGGAGCAGAGTCCTGGGCCTCGGCCAGGACCCCAGGCCAGCAGCAGGTCAAGTGGGGCTGGTAGGACGGAACCCCATCTGGCAGGGGGCCAGCAGCTGGTACCCCAGGCCAGCAGCAGGTTGAGTGGAGCCAGCGCCTGGGACCCCAGCTGGAACCCCAAGCCAGCATCAGTATGCCACTGAATCAGCTCGTGTGCTG
Organism: Chrysemys picta bellii; assembly: GCF_011386835.1. Classification (NCBI taxonomy): domain Eukaryota; kingdom Metazoa; phylum Chordata; order Testudines; family Emydidae; genus Chrysemys; species Chrysemys picta. The sequence goes on along the minus strand of NC_088801.1, from coordinate 25,600,433 downwards.
CCTTTGGGCACGCCTGCCGCTGATTGCTGACCCCTGTTTTATTGACTCTTAAAACAAAGCTTTGCTCTTAGAGCAAAAACTCAAGAGGGAGCCCCTAAAGAATGGAGACAGAGAGCAACTAATGTCTATAGATGCGTGGGGAAACTTTTTTTGTCCAAAAATTTTCACAATTTTTGAAAACTGACTTTTTATCCAGAATCAAGAAAGGAAATGTCAAATTTTCATGAACTGACAATCTGAAAGACTCTTTGGATCTAAACATTTCATTTTGACCATATCTCTCTCCTGGCCCCCTCTTAGTACAAATTAACTCAAATTCCTAAACACAGCCATGTCAGACCAAAACATTTCATTTTCAAAATGTCAGTGGGATATTTCATTATAGAAACTTTTTTAAAAATTTCTCATTCTGAGATTTGTTGAAAGCAGCTCTTTCCCATGAATACTTTAGGTTTCAGCCAAGTGGTGTGTTCTGATTTTTAAAAAACAAAACATTTCACTTAATTGTTTTGTCCATCTTTCCTAATGTGTGCAACGCACATTCTCAGAGCTGCCACCAGCAAGATTCAAACTTGTGGTACATGGGCTGAGCTCAGGTTCAGCATCCACAGCATGTCTGAAGTCAGGCTGCCTGCAAACACTGTGGCTTGCAACAGATGCATGTGCAGTAGGGTAGAGGCTGTCTCAAGCTCAAGTAAGCTAATACCTCACTGTTACTGAAGCTTATAAAGCAGCTTACAGATCAGTGGTTGTCCGGCATAATTTTAATCCTTTGGTATACTAGTTTAGAGTTAAAGCTAGTCTTAAGTTTTATCTATAGGAACACTTTTGTTGGCGAAACTTTTTGTTGATTGGGGGTGTGTGTGTGTGTGTGTGTGTGTGTGTGTGGAAAATAACGACAAATGCGCAGTAGCCAACATAGCTACTGCCATTTGTTGGACTTGGTTAAATTATGTTGGCAGGAGAGCTCTCTCCCTCCAGCATAGAGTGGCTGCATAGGAGACCTTGCGGCAGTGCAGCTGCAGTGTTATAGCTGTGCCACTATGGCTACAGTACAGACTTTAAAGCCTTAGATTTCAATTCACTTTTTACACTATAAGATTCTATATTCTAAGGTCATTGTAGGTTTTAAAATCTGTTAAAATGGGGCTGACTTTTTTCTCTAGCCTTGAAATAATGTCCTGAGCAAACACTTCTCACAAGTCACTCCATATCTGATCTGTGTTCATTCTCAAAGGAAACCTGCACAACACCTTCAAAAGACAAGCCTAAGAGCTTAAATACATAACTTTGCTAGACTCTAAAATCAGTCTTAAAATAAATCCAGTGTCTGGTTTACTACAACAATCTGTAATCTACAATCCCCCCGCATTTTGTCCTATGACTGGCTAGGTGTTAACAGGTCACTTCACCTTGAATACTCTTAAAATGTGTGTTAACTAGTTATACTAAACAATCTGTTCTGCCTTGTATTTAGTTGACAGTCTGAGTACTTTTCCCAGAGCTGGAAGGCTTGTCTTTCACCAACAGAAGTTGGTCCAATAAAAAATAGTGTCTCCCTCACCTTATCTCTTAAAACATTAAAGGAGTTGTAATAGACATTTCAGGATTTAGGTATGACTTTTCCTCTCTCTGTAGTGTCAAATGATGTGATTTCATTGTAGGGAGATGTTCAGGTCTTCAACACAGGAGGAGTCCAAGATCAGCACTGAGAAGACAGCCTAAGTTTGATGCTCACTATCTAGCTGGGCATTGCTTGACAGCTAGCTTGTTTTACTGCTGTTCTGGTTATGCCAAAACTATAGACAAATGTGAATCAGAATCTTTTTTGGATAAATTCCTCTGCTCCTGAAACTGTGTAAGCCATACCAAGGAATAGCACATCAATTAAAGGATACACTTCCTTCCTACTTGCCCCTGGAAGATCAGAGACAGGAGTGCCTTCCTGATAAAACACACTCTTACACAGAATCTTATAATTGCTGCAGTCTCCATCTCTATGCTGAAAGTCCTGGCCCATTTATTCCCCTTCATAAGGATAAGAACACTTTGTTTACTATTCCTTTCTCTGTTGACAATGCCCTTCCAGTTCCTGTCATAATCTGAAGTGTATATTATGTAAATCGCCTTCTGACAGTAAGAAGCCTTCACTTCCTCGATGTTACAAGGGCCACAAAGGCTTCTGTGAACTTCTGTTGCATGTTGTTTTGTTTACTTCATGGAGTCAGGGGAAAAAAAGCCTGAGGCTTGTAAAATTTATCTAAATGGATTGTCCTAGGTTATCCCTGTAAGGTTCTGGATCGTACTTGCTAATTAAGATTCAGAGATCGCTGAAAGGAAAAAACTGCATGTCACCTTTTACAGTTTTGTGTTTATTCTTCCACACAACTTTTATCTATTATGTGGCATATCTCTGCTGACAGGTTTTGATGAAGCTGTTCTAGCTTCTGTGGTTTAAAAATAATCCTTACTTATAGATGTTGTGTAACTGCCTGTGAAGCTAGAAACTGACCTTATTCTCTAGAAGAAAAAAATATTCTTCAATTGGTTTCTTTGGTTTAAAAATTGGTCATTGAAACATAACCATAACTGTTAGCTCTTCTAGGGGTTGTTTTTTTGGGGGTGGGGTGGGGAGTTTGCATACCTTTTTGTCACTATCCGACTACTACTGAAGCCTTCCTCACTGAGGGCATGGCTACACTTGCAGATGTAGAGCGCTGGGAGTGAAACCAGCCCTCAGAGACTGCAGCAGGGAAAGCGTTGCCGTGTGTTTACACTGTCAGATGCAAGTGGATTAGCGCGGCCACATTAGCAGCTCTTGCAACGCCCCAGAGAGCAGTGTCTTGTGGTGGCTATCCCAGTGTGCAAGTCGCTGCAGGGTGCCTCCCAAATGGAGGGCGGGGGGGTGGAGTGTGACGGATTGTGTTGAGTATGTGGGGCGAGAGACAGTGTGTTTTGGGGGGGCAGCGTGCGTCAGCATGCTGTCTTGTAAGTTCAGACAGCGGCAGGAGGAAGGGGGAAACCCCAACATCAGCCCACACCCCTCTCTGTCTCTCACACGTGCACAAACGCCTGCCTCTGCAGCAGGAGCATTCCACAGTAATGGTTTGCTTTGTCCCAGAGCAGATAAGCATGCTGGCTGTCAGAAACGGAGCTTTGAAAGGGGATATCTGCATGCCTGCAGCAGAGTTCAAAACAATGACCAGAGTGGCCACTTCAAGGAATTATGGGACGTTTCTGGAGGCAAATCACAGCGCAGTAATGCAACAGGTTGTCCACACTGACGCCTCGGCATTTCAGGCAGGGTGCAACAAGCTCTATGCTTCTCGTGGAGGTAGATTACCAGCTGCACAGTCCAGTTGCTCTAAGTGCCTTGCCAGTGCGGACACCTCAAGAGTTAGGGCGCCCGGGGCTGATTTAATGCGCTCTAACTTGCAAGTGTAGCCAAGACCTGAGAGTCACTTTTCTGGACTGTAGTTTTTTCACTTTGCTGTGGGTTGAACTCAGTCTTTCATTGCAACTAGGTGCCTTACTTTTCATTAGTATGGAATTGCTTGCTGGGCTCCTGGTAGGAAGCTTTAGCCTGGTCTAAACACCAGTTTTGTACCAGTATAACTGTCAGTGGTATGACTTCTTTTTAAGCAGATGTAGTTATGCTAGTGCAGTGTCCTAGGGTGGACAATTATATTTGTAGAAAGATTCTTTATAGTGGTATCACTTATTGGTATAGCTTATTCCTATATATATAGGAATAAGCTATACCAATACAACCCCAAAGTATGGACAGTTATACCAATGTTAAACACTTTATGCTGGTATAACTATGTTAATACAGTTATAGCAATACAGCTTGTGTGTGTGGACAAAGCCTTCGTCTAAGCTGGCGTGGTGCAAGACTTTCTTTCAGTATTAGTAGTTTGTTCCAGTAATATGCTGTAACCAAAAATGTTTACCTGTTTATCACGTATGAAAAACTTGACTACTCAAATTCAATTGTTTGTGTGTGTAAACATTGCCATTAATATTGATTTGGTATTATATTAAGCGCAGTATGCTAACATCTCAAATTGCTCTTTTTGATAAGTATACAGTTGAACAAAAAGCAAAACTTAGAGAATCTTCCTTTTTTTATTTAAGATGTGAATTACTGCAATGAGTAAACGTAAGTCAAAGGAGACAAGCTCTGTAAATGGAGAATGCATCTCACAGGTGGGTAACATTTTTCTGTCTTCTTTTTTATTCTAATTCATTGGTGTAGGGTAGGTGATACTGACCTCTTCAAGTGTTTAGCTGCAGTGAATTTCTACCCTTCCCCTATAAAACTAAGGGAGTCCTCTTGTCAAACATTATCTGGTCCAGAAGACCCTAGGTTTGATCTTTCGATGACTGGTGTCTCTGTACATGTCCATGCATCATCAGTCCTGTACCTGCATCAGGTTTCCACTTGATTCACTTGGTTAGATATAGGTATTCAAACCATTGGTCTAATTATTTTCAATCCTTTATAATAATGCTTTTGGACAATCCTGTACTTTGTCAGTCAAATTTTGAGGGCAGTCTACAATTAGCTCACTGACAAGTCTATCACACTTCATAAAAGTAAGCATTCAGGGTAAGTAAATAGCAAATCCTGACCTGACTTCAAATTCGCATGTTTGAGGTTATTGATTCTATCCTCTTTCTATGTGCAGTGTGAGTCACAACCCAGGTGAATTCCTCTTTCACTGCAGGGGCCAGGTGAGGTAGGATATCAGCTCTCTGAAGAGGCTGCAGCTGCAAACTTGTGCTCTTCAACTCCTCAAACTGACTGTCTAGATATTATCCAACATACTTGTAGTGTATTAATCATTCAGTGGTTGTAATAGGCTTCTTACATTTCTGGTATTGCTGCCTCAGTTTCTCTTCAGCTATAGATACACTGTCTTCCATGGTAGAAGGACTCTTTTTTCCTATGAATATGTTGCCAGAACTTAATGAGACTACTATTAAAACTGAGTTTTGCCATTGATTGTACTTGCAATCCTGCTGTTGACCTATTTTTTAAAATAAAATTAGGTCACTCGAGTATACATCTATATTCCAGCTTTCGCACTTCATTATCAGAAGGGCCACTGTATTTAAAATGCTTATGCTGCTGCGCTAGCTAATACTAAGGTCTCAGAACTCTGCAGCCCTTGCTGACGCGCACAGATTTTTGTCTTAAAGCACTGTCTCACAACTCTTGACTTGCGTAAATAGCTATGTTAATTCAAATCAGGAAAATAATCGGTTTGTCTAATAGAGAAATCTGTTAAGATAATTTTAAGCTTCTCTGAGGAACTTTTAAACAAATGGTGGCTCTGGGTAAGGCTCAAAATAATTTGAGCCTTAGATTCATAACACACTTTCACATTAACAGACATGAGAAGTATAGAATCTCCTTAATTTGTACTAAGGATAGGAAGAACAATTACTGAATAGCACATTTAGAAGTAAGCAAGCAAAACAACAATGATGCATCATCATGTGCTCTGTTCATCTATTTGCTGTGATTACACTTTATAAGTATTCAAATGTCTCTTTAGTATGTTGCTACTGAACTTACTTCTCAGGGATTTACCTTCTGTGTTTGTGTAGTGTTATGGGATGTGCAAACCTAAAAGGGCAGCTATCCCAGGATACAGCCGAACTGCCTGGATTTCCAAATCAAATGGACTTTCTCCTCACTGTTACTGACAGACCAATCCAATCAGCTGTGAAATAAGACCTTTCCTTTAGAGACTACTGAATTTTTTTCCCTCCCAAGGGAAGTCTGATCTACAGCAGCTGCTAGACCTGCTACCTCATAAATCAGACATTGGAGAGGCGTGGGGACAGCACCTAGAGTTAGGTTTCAGAGTAGCAGCCATGTTAGTCAGTATCCGCAAAAAGAACAGGAGTACTTGTGGCACCTTAGAGACTAACAAATTTATTAGAGCATAAGCTTTCGTGGACTACAGCCCACTTCTTCGGATGCATATAGAGTGAAACATATATTGAGGAGATATATACACACATACAGAGAGCATGAACAGGTGGGAGTTGTCTTACCTACTCTGAGAGGCCAATTAAGTAAGAGGCAAAAAACTTTTGAAGTGATAATCAAGCTAGCCGAGTACAGACAGTTTGATAAGAAGTGTGAGAATACTTACAAGGGGAGATAGTTTCAATGTTTGTAATGGCTCAGCCATTCCCAATCCTTATTCAATCCTGAGTTGATTGTATCTAGTTTGCATATCACCTAGAGTTAGTAACCCTTCTGTCTGAGGAGCGTGGGAAGTGGAGAAAAGGATGGGAGTTGCAGGGGTTAGCTTACTGGGGGCAGTGTTAGGAGACTCAGCACCTCCTCTCCCACACCAGTGAACTACCTCATGCCCTGTTGGCTCTGCTCTTCAGTTTTCTCATCCTCTCAGCTCCCTGACCTTATTCCTTGGCTCTACCCTACTCTTCCTTTATATTCTGTTCCCTGACTAGTAAGGGGCTAGAAAAGAGACACACAAGGCAGGGAAGTCCATTTCCCTTTCAGTCCTCAACTCTGACAGGAAAGGTGGAGAGGAGTGTGATCTAAAGGGGCAGCTATAGGGGAGTTGGAAATAGGAATTCAGACAAGACTCTAAGGAAAAAAATATTAAAGTTGCTTGTGTTCAGCTGTCAGTCTTGCAAATGGTAAATGTAAATGGTTTAGGGTAAAGAAAAGGTTAAATTTTTTTTACCAATAAGACTATTGGCTAAGTCTCTCAAATTAGAAGAATAAAAGTTAAAACCACTTCAACCATACTGAAGACCTTTGAAAAAAGCTTAATATATGACTAATGTAGCCCTCTGAAAGCAAGTTAGTATCTTGGAGGGTACCACAAAGGCTCCTATCTTGCTGATGGACCAGGCATTAAAAGTGATCTGCTCCACCCACCACTGATTTCTCTAGGCTTTTGGGGGATGAATTTGACAGACATTTTAAAAAAAACCTGAGTGTCTTCTGCCTGGGGGTTTTGCTGACCCTTCTTTCTTATTTCAAGAAATCCTCCGTAAAGATTACTGGATTCCTTTCTTGTTACTCTTCTCCTTGTAGATCTTCTGTTAAACACAGGTCAAAAAACATTCCAAAAGAATGCTTTTCAGAAGTCTGGCCAAACCTGCAAAATCTTGCCCAGCAAAGGTCAAGAGAAATTGTGGTGCTGCTGCCCCTGCTTCACCCAAACGCCTGTTGGAGGGGTGGCTTTACAAGTTTTTTCATCCTTGGATAAGGATTGCTTAAGAAACTCTTCATTGTGGCTCAAGCCTATTCATATAATTCCAGCACTGTCCATGCCCTAGGAGTTTTTCTTCAACTATCTCTACAGCCCTTCTTCCATATTCTTTTTCGTCACATCTTCAAAATGAAGATCCTCAGGTCAGCTTGGGGGCCCTCAATCCTTAGGACTACTTAACATTTATAGAAATGCAACTGTATCTCCCCATTGCCCACAAGCACGTGAAAGTTTACTCTTTGCAGTAGGACATTCTTTTTTCAGTATGTGTCCCTGTCTGTGGGCATGGCTACTGCTAGACAGACCATTCCTGAAAGTTAGGCGCATAAAGCCCTCAGGAGATATCTTCAGAGTGCCATTCTTGACTGCTTCTTCAGCTACCCCTCGATGCGAGGATAATGTCCCCCAAGGGAGTTAATTGGTGAGTTTTTAAATGGCTGAGGAGCCCAATTCTTGCCCTTCAGATTTTCCCACAGAAGTGACAGTCTTGCAGGAGACATAGTTGTTACCTGGAGTGTTGTGCCCTTTCTTTCCTCCTTTGTCGTTTCTCCGTCTCATGAGCACATCTGTTCTCCTCAAAGTGAGCTGTGGCTTGGTGTATGGTGTGGCACCACTGTTCTGTTCTGCACCAAGTCCTCCCAGTTTGTTGGGTTGATATCTTTTTAAGATGTACTTTCAGTATGTCTTTGAAACGCTTCCTCTGTCCATCATGAGCCCTTCTTCCCTGACTTAACTGAGAGAAGAGTACTTGCTTCGGGAGGCGAGTGTCAGGCATATGTACACAGTGGCCAGTGCAGTGGAGTGGTATTTCATGACCTGTGCTTCTATACTGCTGATGTTGGCTGCAGAGAGAACACTATTAGTGTGTTGGTCTTCCCAGCAAATACTGAGAATCCTTCTGAGGCAGCACTGCTGGAACCATTCCAGCTGCTTGAGATGTCGTCTATAGGTTACCCAGGTCTCTTACAAATAGAGAAGGGTGGGGATGACAACTGTCTTGTAAACCAAGAGCTTGGTACTCGTTTGAAGTTCCCTATCATTGAAGAGTAGTCTTCCAAAAGATGTACTGGCACAGCAGCTCCTGTATTCAATTTCTATGTCCATGCTGGCTGTTTGGGAGAGGTGGCTGGCCATATGGGAAATGGATCACATTCTTGGCTAACTTGATGAAGCCAACTTCTTGCATTCTGAGAGAGAGAGAGAGAGGTGTCTGTCTGTCTCTGTCACTCTCATTGAGAACAGCTAACTCCATCTCGGACGGCAACTTGAAGCAATTATGCATTTATACTTGAGCATACATTGTCACAGAAATTATGCATACTGCTAAAGTGAAGATCAAGGAAGTTTGGTTAAATTGCAAGACACTCTTCTAACCATATTCATACTCTTCTGGGAGTGAGGGAACTCACCCAAACAAAGCCTATAAATGGCATGGAAGTTGAGAATACTAAGAATAAAAAGCTAAAGACATAAAAAGAAACTAAATGTTTCTTAAGTGTTGCAGAAATGGAAAGCTTGAAAGAAATGGTGGGGTATATGCCAGACTGTCGAGTAAAATTGAAGATGAGCTACATGGGAGGGGTTTGTTTGCTTGGTTTTTATTTATTTATTTATTTATTTGTATCTCTGGTACTCCCTCACTAGGAGTAATAAACTCAGTTCTGGACACAATCTCAAAAGAGTAAGTAGAAATAGAAGAATCCATAAGAGAAAGGGGATAAAAGAAGACATGAGAAGGTTTTCATGTGAAGGGATAGTGAAAAGACTTGGGATGCTCATTTTAGAGAGAAGGATAAAGGGATATGATAGACGCACAACTATTGGTTTAAAGAAGGTAAATCACTATCAAGTGGTTCTGCTTAATCTTCAGAATACAGACTCAAAGGGGCATTCAGTTAAATTGAAAGGCAACACTTATTGCTGCTAAAAAGGGAATACTAGTTGATAGTGTGTAATTAGTCTGTGGAACTCATTGCTCCAAAATAAAATTCTGACTAAGAGCTTAATAGGATTTTTTTTTTTTAAAGGTTGAGTTTTCATCAATCTAAGGTTCACTAGGATTATATATTATGTTACTGAGAGCTGGTGGTTTCCCTTGTATTTATGTTCTTAACACTTGCCATTATAAAAGATTCTTGGAAAGTTTTTTGGCAAGCTTTAATGCTTCCAGTCTTTGCAACAGGCCTTTGAAATTCACAGGGAAGCAAACCCTCCAGTTAAACAAGCAACTCTTCTTCAGTCTGTCCAATTCTACTCACTTCAGATGAGAGGAAAGTCATTTTGATGCCAGACATGGACTTTCTAAGGTCAGGTTCATGCTACTGCCAAAGCAGCAGCATGCATTGCCCTGGGGAGGTCAGGGAGCTGCCAGAGCAGTTGTAGTGTCAGGATAAGTTGGAGAGAAGAACCCTCTCCATATTGCAGGTTCCTGTCCCTCTCGTGGGATAATAGCCTTCTATTGGTAGCTAATGTCCTGTACTTCAAGCAGTTGGAAGGCTCAGCTTCAGTGCTGAAGATTGAGGCTTCAAAACCTACCAATGATAAATGACGTGTGACGTTGTTTGTCCCTAGAAATCTAGGGAATTACATCCAAAATAAAGCTTTCATTGTAGCGGTTGCAAAATCAAGCACTCAAAAGTTAGGAAATAGTAGATTTGAGGTTGTCCATGCAATCTTAATTCTGTCACGCTGTGTGTGTGCATTATGATATAGTTTTAATGACATGATCCCATGCTGTTTTTTTTCCCCCACAGTATCTCTGCACAAAGTAGATGAATAAGGAGGCAGAACTAAGTTGCTCGGGCAACTGTAAATTTGTCAATTTCTAACCTTGAGTGCTTCAGTTTTCAGCTTGAATAACATTCTTTTAACCTGCATTACATAACACTCTTGGTATATCTTGTTGTATAACCCCTCACTCCTCAGGTCTTTGGAAGAAACTTCATCTTTAACCATTATTATTTTTTTTTTTTAACTGTGTAAAATGGATTTTCTTGCACCTTTCAGAGACCGGATACAGGATTAGAAGGACCACTGGTCTAGTGGTTTAATCCAGTGTGGCAATGACTGACTGCTACATTATGTATTTTTGGGATGAGGAGAGAAGCAACAACAGAATATCAGGGCCACCTGATATGAGAGACCGACGCTCTGCAGAAATAGCACTGCTTTTCTCTCTTGGATAGCTTCTTTTTGTTCTCTCTGCTCCTGGTCTCTGACTGTGTCACTAAAGAAGGTTTTCTGATTGGTTTCCATTCTGTGTCCTTAGTGACAGCTAGTGTTTATTTCCAGTTTGTCTGTCTTGTTGCATGATGCCCAAGTCGCTATTGTACAAATAACTAATGAATCTTCCACCAATCCAGCGAAGTTGACTAAGGGTACTAATGTATATGTCTCCATGTTACAGGCATTAAGTATTTTGTGCCAATCTTACTTTCTCAATAGGTACAAAGAATTTTACGTGAAAGATTTTGTCACCAGTGCCCTAATGGAAAACTGTTTGGGGTTCAACTTCAGTACAAGTGAGTAAGCAACTTCATAACTTTGTGGGCAGCTCCTTACTATTTTGACCTCAGGTTAAACATAGAAAATTCTGATTTATACAGGGCTTGTTATGCCTTTGATCTTTTTTCTGTTAAGTAGTGATTTTAAAATGCACTTAAAAGAAGCAACTTCTTAAAACTCTTTTTTAGTAGAGCTTGAAACTCATTTAAACTTAGTTTTAAAATTAGATTATTAGAAAGACTTGTTGTATACACATGAAAAATAGGAACACATTTCTAAAAGAAAATCACCTTCTGGGCTGAATTTTTCTCATGTACGTTTCAAGCCTAAAAGTTTTTGGGTTGGAAAGTTTGGTAAAATTCCATTCTTAGTAGGAAAGCTCTTAAATAGATCTCACACTCTGCTTTTATTCTGTTTCTTAATCCTCTTGGATCACTTAACTTTTGCCATTCATGAATAGTCTCTTGAGAGGTCAAAGCAACTCTAGGATCTTGGATGCCAGACTCATAAGTCCTATGGGATTGTGCAAGACAGACTCACATCTTTGGAAAGCCTAGTTGATGCTATAATGTCTAAAACAAATAATTGCCTGAAAATCTAGGGGTAAAAGTCAAATAGTGAGGAAATAAGAGAAGGTTTATTCTAAAATGTAGTTAGGTCCCTTAGCTATTAATTTCCATGTGATTCAATATAATATGGTATCCTTAGCTACACTCTAAACAGGCTGGCTGCCTCTTGTGCATCTCCTCATGGCCTAGGGTCATGTGATAGGCAGCCTGCCTCAGTTTCCCTCTTGCGCTGTTCAAGGAACTCACACATTTTGTCCATTCCCATCCCTTCTCAGGTTGTTTATTTAATTTTTTGAATGTTTAAGTCATCCAGAAGTTGAGACCTTGGTTTGTACCTTCTTCTCCCAAGCCTTCCTGCCTGGAGCCTTTCCTGCTTTGTCAGAACACTGCAAGGAGTTTCTGCTAGGAACCTGCACACTCCTAGCAGTTTAGTTCCTGAGTATTCTCCCCTTCATTGTAGCCTCCTGCTGCCCTTTATAGGACCGTCACCCTGATCTTGCCTAGCTGTGGCTTATTCTGTAATCAGGAGTGGCTAGCTCCAGCCTTAAGGGGTGAGTCACCCTGTTACAGGAACTAATAATGAAACACTTGCTAGTATAAATGAGGACTCCAAAAAATAGCATGGAGAGAGGTAAATAGTGGTGTCCCCCGGGGGTCTGTACTGGGACCAGTTCTATTCAACATGTTCATAAATGATCTGGGAAAAGGGGTAAACAGTGAGGTGGCAAAATTTGCAGATGATACAAAACTACTCAAGATAATTAAGTCCCATGCAGACTGCAAAGCGCTACAAAAGGATCTCTCAAAACTGGGTAACAAAATGGCACATGAAATTCAATGCAAAGTAAAGCACATGGGGAAAACATAATCCCAACTGTACATATAAAATCATGGGGTCTAATTAGCAGTTACCACTCAGATCTCGGAATCATTGTGGATAGCTCTCTGAAAACATACACTCCATGTACAGTAGCAGTCAGTGAACAGAATGTTGGGAATAATTAAGAAAGGGATAGATTATAAAACCGGAAATATCATATTGCCTCTATAAATCCATGGTACACCCACATCTTGAATACTGTGTGCAAATGTGGTCGCCCCATCTCACTGGGCATTGGCCACTGTCGGAAGACAGGATACTGGGCTAGATGGGCTTTCGTCTGACCCAGTATGGCCGTTCTTATGTTAACTTTTGTCTTCCTCTTTTGATAAAGAATTTATTTTGAATATTGATCACTCATTGCTGAAAGACATCCAAGATGCAGTAAGAGTTACTTGTTTCTCCTTTCTTCCAAGTGTATTCTTCCCTCTCAATGGAAGACTTTCAGTTAACATTAACTCCCTTACATTGACAATGGGAAAGAAGAGAGAAAAGTAGGAAAATTAGTGTTCCTGCTATAAAATGCATATTGTAACAGACTTTAAAATAATGAATAAAATAAATGTTATGCACACGTTCTTCACTGAATTGTTTTTTGGGGGAAATGTAGAATATAAAGCCTGATCCTCATTGTTTCCAAAAAAAAAAAAATCTCATGTGGATGGACCCCTTCTATATGCTTTTGGGGTCTTTGAAAAAATTTCCAATCACAGGGGATGACCTCCATGGCAACAAAGGTGGCATTAATGGTGTTATGCTATGGAGAGTCAACATGATTAAAAACTGAAAATCAGCAGGACAGTTTTCATTCCTCAGTTATGGCAGAGAACTGAAAAAGCCCTTGTAGTTACTAGAATCTCTTTACAACCATTTTAGTGTCTTAAAGTAATACTTCACTGAATCACTTACATTATCTTAATATACAGTAACAATATCCTAAAGGAAAATCGCTTTGGCTTAAGGAAGGGCATCTAGAACAGACACTATAGTAGTTCAGTAATTGGTTAAATTTCTAACCAAGTATTTTTGTCTGAACTCCAAATGACATTCCCATAACTGTAGATTGGTGTGAAGTTTGAGTGACACATAAAAAACCTGTGTGAAGAATCCATAGTTCAATATTCATACCAGAATAATATAGAATAAGTTTACCACTTTGTGATAAATGACTTACTATTTCCTGAGTTTCAGTGAATGCATCAGAAGCTTAGTATGGGTAATCAGTTGGTTAAAATTATTTAGTCGATGATTCCACATCTGTCCTAATGGTCTCTTAGCTGACACATTTTGAAGCATTTTTTTCTCCTTCTCCCTTTTGTTGTAACACTATTTGTCAACCTGTTAGTTGCTTTTAAAAGTCTTAATACTAATTGAGGTTAGTTCCTTTCCTATTGGAAGGAAGGAGCTAAGAACTGAATGAAATTTTTTTTTCTCTGAAATTTGCCTTCCATGTATGGCATACTGCTGCCTAACATGGTATTTAGAAAACTTGTAAAGAACTAGTGATACTTTTATAACATACACATTTTAATGTTTATGAAATCTGAGTAATCATCTTGGATTGTATTACATTTTGCACCCAGTGGATGTTACTGTGACTGCAGTTAACTGGCCATCCTGTATTAGGCTTCTTCTTTTCTTCTCTGGAATTCTCTTCTACACCTACAGCAAATACTCCTGTTCTTGAAGTTTTAACCTATTGTCACTGTCATTATAGACATCTACTGGAGCTGCTGAAACGAACTACTATCCATGGAGAAAGTAACTCTGCACTCATTATTGGACCCCGGGGATCAGGAAAGACTATGGTAAAAGCTCCTAATACAAGTTGATGTAGGGTCAAGTTGGACCCTGGTGTAAATGGGTGCAACTCCATTGGTGTCCCTGAAGTTGCACCACGGCAGAGTTTGGCTGTTGGTCACTTCCTGTCTTTGTAGGGTTTTATTTTTAAAGATATCTTGTTTTGCTAATGCCTATTTTTGAGCATTTGAGATGTATTCATGAGGCTGGTCAAAAGAAAAACCTTATTTACTTTTCCCTTTCTGTCTTTTGGAAATGATAATATACAGATGTCTGTAGTTCAAATACAGAATTTCATATTTCAGTCAGACTTTATGTGCAGTACACAATAAAACCTGTAATAGGAACGTGGCCTCCAGCCTGCCCCCTTGTGGTATAGGGTGGCTCTGCACGCACCCCGCCTCAGTTTCTCTCAGGGGTCTTGGAAATGAGCCACAAGAAAGCTTTGTGGATAATGATACTCTTGGATGGGCCTGGTTTTAATAATAAACAGTACAGAACACTCAGTGCCCCAAAGTAAAGTCATCACTGTAACACAAGCTCATACTCACTCTGGCATCTTCATTCCAATCTGCCCTTTATCCAGCAGCCATTGCCAGCCCTTTCTAGCAGGAGTCCTTCCCTATTCTTCAAACAGCCACTCCCACTCTATCATTTCCCTCTCCAGGAGGGATCCAAAACTCTCCCTGATTTGTCTTCTCTGGCTTAGAGGTCATCAGGCAAACCTTCTCTTGCTCTCCCCTGGTATCTTGGTCTCCTGCAGGAGCCTTGCTACTCTGCAACCTTCTCCATGCTCTTTGCTGAAGTGTCTGTCTCTGTCCACCTGGGCTTCGTCTTATATGGTTCGATCAGGCCTCTGGGATGACTGCTCCCCTCTGTGGGAGAGTGAACTTGTGACACAGCTGGGGCTGAGACCCATTTTCCTTTAAAGGTGCATCCACCCTGTGACACAGTAGAACAAATTCCTAGTGTGACTGACAAACTTGTTATCTTGAAATTCTCTGAATGCTATGCTACCCCACCAGCAGAATGTACCAGCCCTTAGGCATTATAGGCTTCTCTTACCTCAAACTATAGTCTCTTAATTCATTATAGGGAGGAACAGAGGTAACTTGTACTGCTGCATTAGTGGTGTTTCTCTGATCTGGCTTCGAGTGGCTGCTTTTGATGTTTGACCTACTACTCAACTAACTTTTCCCTTTATAGATTGAGGTGTTTCCTACCGAAAGGATTTTTTTTGTCATTGGAAGCAGGTCGTGCTTTATGAAGTTTCAATTTGCTTTAACTGTCTTTCATTCTTGTGCTTTCTTTACAGAAATATCTGTGAAGCTCCCTGATGCCTGTTAAATCTGTAACTCAGATTTGTTTCCATTGAAGTCATTGCAGCTCTACTTAGAGGTGTCAGTGTGGATCCCACTGTAGGCACATGTGCACCATGTGAGAGGCCAGAATCTTTTGCTTATCCGTGTCCATGGGGGCCACATATGCACCTTGTGCTCCAATGCAAGGGCATAAAGGCAGAGTGGCCTTGGCTCTCCCTCCATTCCCTCTTACTACCTGTGGTAGCAATATGGAACTTGGATTGTGTCTGACTCACTTGGATTTTTGTCTAAGCTCCAGCTTTATCTAAAACACTCATCACTTCTTAGTTTACTTTATAAAGTTTCTCATTTTAGTTGGACATTCCAAAATAGCCCAGACATGATGTGGAAAACCCTCTGCAGACCTGTCTGTGCACCCCTGTATAGCAGGGCAAAGTTGTACAATGGTTAAAATATGGCAAACTCTAAGCCTTCAAAGTTTAAATCCTGTTCTGTGTTACTGTCTAACGCCCCGTTGAACACAATCTGTCTCTCTTCTGCCTCGGGGAAGCTCTTATCCCCAGTGAATGCTTCTTTTCCTTGCGCTCTCAGAAATCAAGGGACACAAGTCTCAAATTGCATCTCTTGGAACAATCCACTGAAGGTGGCATCAGATCTAGAGGAAGAAACGTCCTCCTGTCTGGAACCTAGGAGGCTTTCCTCCAATAGTGCCCCAGAAACCTCCAGTTTCAGCAGGGAGAAGAGACCAAAGAAAGTAGTTGAATCAGCACAAGGAATCATGGCACAATCCGATATATTCTCGATACCAATGACCTCAACGCTGATGTCTTTGCTGGCTCTAGGACAGTGACCCAAAACCCTCTGCATTAAGTATGTGCACAGAGCTGCATTTGCAGTAGTGCTTGACATAACGTCCACCTCAAAAGGAGGACTCAGTCCACGGGTAGTTCATCAAGGCCATTCAGTTTCAGAGATAACAGAGTACTAGCATCCAATAAGGCCAGAGACTTTGGCTCTGGTACCAGCACTGACTGAGGAACCACTCCAGATGCAGGGGTTCGCCTTTGAGGATCCACCCTTACCTTTCTTCCTGGCATTAACATCATTACTACTGACTTTAATAGGAACTGTGCCTGATGGCATTGCTGGTCCTAGAGGTGTTCTATCCCTCATCAGGCTGTTCTAGTCTTTTTGGGAGGGGATTTGCTGGAGACAGGAGAGATGGAACACCACCCTAAGGATGCCCAGTACTAAGGTCTCTTATAAGACTGGCAGTGGATGGGCTATCCACAACCTGACCAACACTGGTACAATATGCCATCATGGTGATTGCTATCCCAGTGGTCCCAGAGTCCTCCCATCACATATCTCCATGAGGAGGAGGTGATTACCAGTTCTCCTTGGCACCAGTAGGGCCCCTTTGCCAGAACCAGAAGAGCAGTTGGGCAAGCTGCCAAAACAAGCCTGGGGGAGACACCAACTTCCCTCCCATCCCCAAGAATCTTCTTCTTCTCCCCCGATGGGGCAGTCACTGTGGCTACTCATGGATGATTTTCAGGCATTGTAGGAACTGTGGATACCTTGGATATTGAAACCATTCAATTCAAGAGAATATTTGTGAACTATTTGACACCTTGAGTTCTGCAGTCCCACAAGAACAGTCCTATCCATCAGGAAGGGCTTGATGGAGCCTACGATAGGCTATAGGACTTGATTAGCGTACATATTTAATAGATGCATCTCCTGTAACGTATATCATGTCACCATGTTCATAGGGAGCCTTTAGTCAGAATATGTGGAATAACACTTAAGTGGTTGCTATGTACATGCATTTACAGTTTTACCAAACTGAGTAACAAAGCTGAAAAGGCTATATTATATATTTGTTATAAACTGTAACTTTTTGGCTAAAAACACACCTTTTGTAATATAACTTGTCTCAAACTGGTAAGCTATAAAATAGCTGAATTTTCATAATACTAACATTTAAAAAATTGGTATGGTTAACAACTAAAGTACCTTTCTTTTTTTCTAAAGTCCTTTAACAGATGGTATTGTGATGGGGATATTTACAAACATTTCGCTATATAAAAGTGCTTATACAAACATGTCATTGGTTTTGTCTACTGCACTTTACCTTTTTGAAGTGCTAAATAGTAGTAGTCTTTCACTACCATTGGGCTCACTCTTCAGACCTGAAAGTAAGCTAAATGTGGCCAGTACAAAAACTCTGCATAGAGCAGCCTTAAAATAGCTGAGATGGAGGAAAGGGATACAACATGTAAGCAGAGTGATCATGGTTGTGACAGACAAATGTCTAAATTATGTGTCTTGGGGCTCTGTAAAGTTAAAGGCCCTAAAGTCTTCTCTTCCTTATCACAATTTCCAGCTTCAGTGTTCTTATGGTCCTTCTTCCCAGTATATAACCCATTTTTGCTACGTAAGTGAGTAGTTAATTCATAAGACAAATGAAATGTGTAAGTATATTTAGTTAGCTTCTTGAAGGTGAAAGGGAAGAAGTGCATTTTCAGGAGAGCTATACTATGTTTAAAAGGAACTAATGATGTTGGGTAGAGGAGGCAATGGGGGAGGAGATTTAATGAATGAATATTAAATTCATGCTAGAATATAAAAATTCTTATGTTTAAGGTCCGTTCTTGCCAAGGGCTGGGTAGAAAATTGAGAGCATAGATAAGTCTTTAAAATGGTGATTTTTAAAAAGTTGTTCTTTGGAATCATCACATTATATACATTGTTGGTTTATGTCCTTGCATGCTGCCATTAATTTCGTGCACCCTTTCCTATCTTAGTGTGTAATATGTCTTTTATAACATTTTCCACTCTTCACAAGTAGTTAAGGTCCTTACCTTGTCTTTTACAGCATCTAGCACAATGCGGCCCAGTCCTGATTGGGGCCTTTGGGTGCTACTGTAATTTACTAAATGACAATGGTAGAGCTACCATTTTAGAATCTTTCAAAAAGCTTTTTTCCCTTATTGGATTTTTAGATACAGCTACAAAATAGTCTGCATGTTGTAATTAGAAAATTATTGGCAATACTTTTTTATATTCTCCCACAAAGAACTCATACTACTACTAATCCACTTAACTCATGAAACATGGAAATAACAAAAGTTCTAGAATAGTTAATTTAGCCAAATACCACAGTATCAGTCATCTTTCCTGCCAACAGCATGTGCCTCAAGAAGTTTCTTTTATGCCACAAAGTTCTGGATCTTTGCATTTTGTTTTTTAAAGATAAAAGGAGTGATGAGCCCATATAGAAGGGGTCATTGATCTGATTTGAAAGACTGAGATTTTTTTCAAAACCTGAGGAAAAATTCCTTGGAAAATGTTTTTCCTCTGACGCGAATGTTAGATGTCAAGAATGTAGTTAACACAGGAAGTACTCATGTTCTTTTGAATATCCTCAACCCAAACTAATAGTTTGATTCGCTCAGTCACAAAGCATTATCTTCAATTTTAGTAGATGTGTGATCCTCTTGTTTTATTTTCTGTTTCTTCATTTTACTGTTTTTAATTTTAAAAATATACTGGAGTTATTTTAATGTGAATTATGCTATTTTTTCTAGTTATTAAATCATGTTTTAAAAGAGCTCATGGAAGTAAAGCAAGTGAGGGAGAACCTCTTGCAAGTTCATCTAAATGGCAAGTAATATTTCTTTCCTTTAAATTAAATATACTATATATTTGCTTGTTGTAATGGGTTTTCATTTACTGTAAATTTCAACCAACAGTGCCTTTAAAGATGTTTCAAAATATTTGCTCTCATAAAAATCTTTGCCTGCTATCCATTGTTCAGTTATGAAAGATTGTCTGAAGCAACATTTCAAGAGGTACAGATAGTCTTACTGCAAAAATAGTAGAAAGCTCCACTTGGGGGGGAAAAGTTGCTGGAATAAGTCTCTTCACTGGCTGCATAATGGTATGACCACTGGGGTGAAGAGAGAAGAGATAATTTAGTCTTCGATTGTATAATCACCACTTTCTTTTAGGACTCTTACAGACAAATGATAAAATAGCTCTCAAGGAGATCACAAGACAGCTACAAATGGAAAATGTGGTTGGAGACAAAGTTTTTGTGAGTATGAACTTCTTGCTGCTCTTTTAGGCACCACTTAAAAAAATGAGCATTCTAAGTCTTAAACAAAAGATCTCCCTTCAGAAAAACCACCACACCAGATAAGTAACTTTTTCCAGCCATTGACCAGACTAAAATGAATGGGTTTGGGCCTTACTGCAAAACTCTGATGGACTGACTTACTCGTCTCATAATTGTCTTTTCAAAATTTATCAATAGTATTCAAGATCATTTATGAGATTTATGGAATTAGAAGGATGTTAACCTGTTAAAGTATTTCCTAAGCCTCTGTCTGTCTTGACAGTAAAAAATACCAGACAGCATTTATGAATGTATGCTCAGTGTCCCCATACCTGTTGTTCACAGCTGAGAGTGCCAGTTTCAGCTCAGACTGACAAACTGGGTTGACACTCCCACACTGATGGTTTATTCTATAATCCAGATTTAACCAAACCAGCAACAAATGTGTGCTTCTGGATCACTGAACCAGCTTAATATAGAGCCACAGGGAGTCCCCTTAAGCCTTCCAGCCTATATTACCATCCAGACAAACTGGACTTCTGTAGTGAAAGGTTATTAAAACCAAAAATCACCACACATTAGGTTCTTCCAGACCCAGGGGGCCAGTCACATACCCAGGTGAATAGATGCTCAGGACCTTACACAAAAAATGATAGTTTACCAAGTATTGGCTACAGCAACTAAAGATCTATTAACTAAGAAAACGAGTTATTAAAAGGTTAAAACTTAGCTAGGTGGACACTTTAAGGTAAAACACATTACAGTTGGATTAGTATATAGTTCAGATTGTTTGCAGGAATGTTAAGTTTACTAGTTTTTTCTATAGGTCTCTCTGGGTTGCCCAAATAACTTTGGGGACCTCAGTCCTTTTTGTTCAAAATTTCCCTGGTCAGAACTCCCAGCCCAGAGATGGGGTAGAAAAGAGGTGGCTAACGTGGGCATTTCTCAGACCTACAACATGTTCGAGTTAGACACAGAGCAAAATTTCATAACTCTATACATCCTGTAGATATACACATTATAACAAGATAATAGTATTCAGCAGGTTATAACTTTTTCCAATGATATCTCACAAGGCATACTTTATACAAGATTTATCACAACTTCAACAGTGGTGACCATATTAGTGTAGATGGTCACCTTCCCCCTTAGACAGTATTACACTCAATATATAGTAACTTTTATGCAGTTAACTTGTTGTTCTGAAAAAAATCTTTAATCAGAAATTTTAACTATTTCCATCACAAAATAATGAAAAGACAGTCTTAAAATCTCTAACTAGATGAGGCGTGGAGTTGAGAATTGATAGTTCCAAATGTATTGCCACTAACGGACTGGAGCTCTGGATAATATCAGCTACAATATTTATTTACAAATAAAGGATTGATCAATAACTTACTAAGTATTTTAAATTTGTTGACCAACTAGCAATATTTTTAGCAGTATTAGTCTGAAGCATGTTAAACTGTAGTTTACTACTTTCTAGTAAGCTTGGCTTTAAATTCTGAATTGGATGATGACAGTGGGTTTGAGGTCTGCCGGGTGCGTTACAGAGGAGAAAAAAGCCCCTTATCTTCTGACCTTAAGGGAGACAAGATAGTGTGGTAGATTCCTGGCTTTTGACCTAGTATTTGTGGGGTCTCAATACGGTTAAAACTTAGCTAGGTGGGCACTTTAAAATGTCCAGCCGTTTGATCAATACAATCTCAGTCTTGCAGTCTCCTGCAGTCTCAACTTCTCTGCCCATGAGTCCACATTATTGTGTCCCAGAAAGGACAAGTGACAGAGTTCCAACAAATCTTTGTCCTTTGCTAGTCAAACATTCTTACAGATTGGTTTCCCCAAGGTTCATTAGCATACTTGCTTTGTGCTTAAGCCCAGTTACTATAACTTGTTCCTTTTGTCATTTTTAGAAGTTCCCCTGTTCCTTGCCCATAGCCTAGATTGTGTCTATTAGATGAGTTCCTCTGGAAGTATTGGCCCTTAAAGGTATATTTACACTGCAGTTGGTTATGTCTTCCAGCATGGGTAAAAAGGCAAACAGTAGCTCAGCCCAAGCTAGCATGCTAAAAACCACAATATAGATATAGTGGCACAGGTGGTGGCTTGGGCGGGCTTCTACTTGAGTGGCAAGCCTGAGTTTGCAATCTGTGCAGTAACAACCACACTATTTTTAGTGCAGTAGTTTGAGCAGAGCTAGCACGTGTCTGTCTAACTCTACTGGGAAGCATCCTCTCAGCTGCTGCATAGACATACTCTAAGCGCTTTCATCTTGTGTAGATATTCAGCTGAATGCATTTTGCTTACACAGGAAAGCCATTTTTCCTAATACATTAGAATATCAGAGCAGTGTAAATTGAACAATTGAAACAATGCCTCAAATTGTAGACTGCAGCTATCTTCCTTCAGTCAGTGATGCTTTTGCTTTCTGAGCTGCTCTGGTGGCCTGTTCGGTGTGTGTGCTCCAAGGTCTGTCTTCTAGTATATAATGACATAATAGAAGATCAGTCAGAGGATCATCTCACTATCCCTCCTGATGGGCCACTTGAGATTGGCAAGGCTGCATACTTAATCATGTGCCACTATAATTCCCAAGGATGGAAATCCAATTTATATGGTGGGAAGTAAGGTAAGAGGTTGGGAATCCATAAAGGGCTTCAGCCCTGGAAATGTTCTCCCCCTTAATCAGTTTTAAAACCCATAAGTTTCTTCTCTTGGGTGACTAGGGATGGGGGGGAGGGGGAGAGGCAGTAAGTAAACAAGTTAAGATTATTTGTTAGAGAACTTTTTCCAAATGTGTGAGCTTGTTGTTGGGCTATATTGCCTTTAGGAAACCCTTCTTAATTTGTCTGTTTCTTGCTCTGACACTAGTATCCTTACTAGTGAGTGAGTATCTTAACCTAAATGATCTATGAAGCTCAGAAAAAAGAATTCCCCCCACCCCAACACAAGGCAGTTTTCGTGACAGGAGTAATATATAGTGGGAAGAGCCCAAAGCAAAAGTATTTAATGTTAGCGCACACACAGCAATTGCAACATTGCCCATCTTTCTTTTTCCACTTACTTGAAATAAAACACCATTATATCAAGTTCTACAACTGCACCTACCAGGAAGCAGGAGGCAAAAAGACCTCAGTCATTAACTCAACCTAAGGACTTTTTCAACCCTCCTTCCTAATTTTTTCTTTGCCTCCTCAGCAGGGACACTACAGCTTTACCCTCTCCACTGTACTTCTAGTCCGTTTTTGTTCCCTGCATAATAAGTAAAAACAACTAGTGCAAAAGGACTGGACAAGAGAACGAGAGAAATAAAATCCCATTCTTCATCCGCATTGGAGGGAAAAGACCATTAATACACCAGCCTTGGGCTAAGAAACCATCCAATCCCTCCCCCTACACATGGCAATTTACTCCCTTCTAGGATTGCTCCCACCCTCCTTCTATACACCTTCCCCGTGACTTGCATTAACTTAACCCTGTTGATTTAACCTGTAACTAAATGGAAGAGACCTTCTTTTCTTGTTATAGTCTTGTCCTTGTGCCAAGTTTTTTTTTTTTTTTTTAGTTCTCACCCATATTCGTTTCACTGGATTACTCCTGAGTTAATTCTGTGCCAAAAAATTAAAAATTCTGCACACAATATTTTAAAATTCTGCAAAATCCTGCATGTTTATCTGTCAAAATAACACTATATAATCATGCCAATTTCAATTTATTTTGGTAGTTTATTTTAAAATACCTGTCAGCAACTAGTCTGTAACAATACAGACAAAAAAATTCCCCCAGGAGTAAAGGGTTAAAGAAACCCCTCCAACACGGTTCCTGTTTCTCTACCCCTTCTCTCCCCAGCCCAGACACCCTACACCCCCCCGCCCAAGCCCAGCAGTCCCCTAATGTTGTCCAGCAGCTCTGCAGCCCATTTCTTGTGGGGGGGGGGGGGAGAGAAATTCTACACAGAACATTAATTTCTGTGCAAATTCTGCATTGCACAGTGGGTGCGAATTCCTCCAGGAGTAACTGGACATTCCACCTGAACGCTGCTGCCATAATCTGTTTTCTACCCCTTCACAATTTTGTGCCCTGGAAGAAAGAAAGGGGGTAAGGGGAGGGGTGGCAATGGGATAGAGCACCTTTTCCAGCAATTCATCTCTTTGACTATTTTGAAAAGTACTATGTTCCTGCAGCCCCTGTGGTACAACTGATTTGAAAACTGCATGCTAAATGTGCACGTGTTGCTAATTAAGTAAAATCTACTTAGGTCAAGGAATTTATAATTTTAATATTTTATGTATGTAGTATGAGGAGGAAGAGACAAAGGAAAACTGCTTAGTATGTAGAACCTCAGAGTTATGAACACCAGAGTTACGAACTGACCAGTCAACCACACATCTCTTTCCGAACTGGAAGTACACAATCAGGCAGCAGCAGAGATAGGAAGAGGGGGGGGGGGGGGGGGAAAGCAAATATAGTAAACACATTGTTTAGTGTTAAACTACTGAAAAATCAAAGCAGCATTTTTCTTTTTCATAGTAAAGTTTCAAAGCTGTATTAAGTCAATCTTCAGTTATAAACTTTTGAAAGAACAACCATAACGTTTTGTTCAGTGATACAAACATTTCCATTACAAACGACTTTCATTCCTGAGGTGTTTGTAACTGTGAGGTTCTGCTGCAAGTTGGTTTATTGTAATTTTCTTTCTCTCTATCCTACTTCACTTCATTCTTGCATCTTTCTGTTGGGGTCAATCTTTTCAGCTTTCATGCAGTAAAAGGTGGATGGAACAAGTCCTTATGAAGGAACAACAGTTGTTAGATTTTTTGTCTCCTGCTTAGAAGAAGATGGCTATACAACATGTAATGTTGTAAGCAGTTATTCCTTATTACATAGAACTTAAAAGATAGCTTCATTTCAAAACAGTTTTTAAAAGATAAACTTTCTTGTAGTCTGAACTTATGAAGTTTTCTGTTTTTAAGGGTAACCTTGGAAATCTACCATGTAGTTTTTGAAAGACATGATCAGAATTCAGAATGAATTTGATAAATTAGAGAAGTGTGAAATCAACCAGATGAAATTCAGTAATGACAAGTGCAAAGTACTACACTTTGGAAGGAAAAATCAAATGGGGAATAACTGGCTAGGCAGTAGTATTGCAAAAAAGGATCTGGGGGAGAATAGTGGATCACACATTTTGAACATGAGTCAATGTGATAGTTGTAAAAAAGGCTAATGTTCTGGGGTGTATTAACAAAAGTATCAGATGTAAGATACAGGACACAGTTGTTCTTCTCTACTTGGCACTGGTGAGGCCTCAGCTGGAGTATTGTTTTGGGCACCACATTTAAAGATGTGGATAAATTGGAGCGTAACAAAAAGGACAGAAGGCTTAGAAAACATGACCTATGAGGAAAGGTTTAAAAAACAAAACTCTGCATGTTTAGTCTTGTGTAAAATGTTGTTAGAAAGATGGTTATGATAGATTTGTTTCCCATGTCCACTGAAGGCAAACCAAGACAAAATGGGCTTAATCTGCAGCAAGGGAGATTTAGCCTAAATATTCGTGCATTCTAACTATAAGGATAGTTCTATTCTGGAATAGATTACCAAGGGACCCCTCATTGGAGATTTTTAAGAACAAATTAGACAGCCACCTGTGACGGATGGGTCTAGTTATACTTGGTTCTGCCTCAGCACAAGGGAATGGACTAAATTACCTTTGTGGTCCTTCCTATCCTACATTGATATAGTTTTATGACTTCCTTTCCTTTAGGGCAGTTTTGCTGAAAACCTTGCATTTCTTCTTGACGCTTTAAAGAAAGGTAAATATTTTGTATAAGACTTTAAACCCCAGGTGAGTTTTAACAAACTTTCACCCAAATGCTGTAGAGAAATCAAAGATTACCTCACACTGTAGATCAGTGGTCTCCAACCTTTTTATGTCCAAGATCACTTTTTGAATCTAAAGGCAACCCAGGATCTACCCTGCCCCTTCCCCAAAGCCCCGCCCTGCTCACTCCATTCCCCCCACTCTGTCACTTCTCTCCCCCACCCTCACTCACTTTCACCAGGTTGGGGTTCAGGAGGGGGTGCAGGCTTTGAGCTGGAGCCGAGGGGTTTGCAGTGTGGGAGGGGGCTCTGGGCTGAGGTTGGGATGCAGGAGTGGGTGAGGGGTGCAAGCTCTAGGAGGGAGTTTGGGTGCAGGAGGGGACTCTGAGCTGGGGCAGAGTGTTGGGTGTGGGCTCTGGGGGGAGGGGGGTTAGGGCAGGGGGTTGGGCTACAGGAGGGGGTACAGGATGCTGGCTCTAGGAGAGGGTTAGGGCTGGGGTTTGGGATGCTGGTTCTGGGAGGGGGGTCAGGGTGGGGCTTGGGGTGTAGGAGTGGGTATGGGGTGCTGGCTCCAGGAGGGGATTAGGGTGCAGGCTCCTGCCGGGCAACACTTAGCCTCGCTGCGCTTGCTGCCAACTGGGAGCCACCGGAGGTAAGACAGGCTTCCTGCCTACCCGACCCCACACCGCTCCCAGAAGGGGCCAGTGTGCTCTGTGTGTTGCCCCTCTCTGCAAGCACTGTCCCCACAGCTCTCCCAACCAATCGGGGCTATGGGGGCGGTGCTTGCAGGCAGAAGCTGTGCGCAGAGGGAGAACCCATGGGGCTGGGGTAGGCAGGGAGTGTGCCTTAGCAGCAGCCACACTGCACCACCGGAGATCACTATCAACTGGGAGATGCTCTAGGATCGACTAGTCGATTGTAATCAATGGGTTGGTGACTACTGCTCTAGACCATAGTACAAGGCACTTCTGCATGAGAACGAACCTTGGTTGTAAAATCAATAGCACGAACAGTACTGTGGTCATATTAAGCATTGTGATAGTTGAATCAAATACTTAAGCTTAATTTACAGGAGCAGCACTAAAGACTTCTTCCTCCTATTTATAGAATGGCTAATGATGGCAGGTTTAAAAAAAAAATCTGGAAATAGTATTAAACTGTTTCCTGTTGGTTTTTAACAGTTACTATTATTTTTATTTATTTATTTTTGGTCTCCTTCACACCGCCTTCCTCCCCCCCCCCCCCCCCCCCAACAGAATGCAGTCAGATTTTGCAGGTTTTATTGTTCATCCTACCAAAGCAGATATTTGCTATGCATTCAGGTGGATGTCTGTGTAGATTTTTGCAATGCTGTTATCAGTCTGCCCATGGTGAGAATTGATATAGCCTTTAAAATATTAAAATGATAAATGGGTGTCTTAACTGTCTGTCATTTTCACTTTGGTTTTTATTTGCAACCCAAAAATATCTTGACAAGCTAATTTAACCTCCGCACTACTTTAAGCTAAATAATCCTCAATAATCCTGGTGTGTAGCAAATATATGTGAGATGGGGGGGGCCTTATGAATTAGCAAAGATTTTTATAAACAGGTTAAAAACTTGAGGGCACACTAGAACAAAAGTGCTGCAATGGTAAGAAGTCGAATAGTCCTGTACTTACCAGTTCACTAATACTGACTGTTTTAATGCCTGTCTTAGGTGACCGAGATAGCAGTTGTCCAGTGCTATTTATACTGGATGAATTTGACCTCTTTGTTCATCACAAGAACCAGACATTACTGTATAACCTTTTTGATATATCCCAGTCAGCACAGACTCCAGTAACCGTTATTGGACTTACATGCAGACAAGTAAGAAGTTTGGGTTTTTTGTTTTATAGAGCTTATGTTGCTGACATCTGTAATGTTTCATATGCTTTTCATATTTTTATTAAGACTCATGCCTTAAGGAGACCATTCTGCTAATTTTGGAAACTTCTCCTCCTTACCTAGTGTTATATTGGCTTACTTTAAAAATTGATTCCAGTACAGATACAAAATAAGTGACACGAAATGCTACATATTCAGAGCAAATGGGAACAGAAGTAGGAAAACAGGTTACTGGAGCATATTCCTTTCTTACTAAGAAAATGAAGGAGGTTCTTTCAGACTTAATAGGAAGCAAATTTTTCCTGTATCTTAGAATAATCCATATCTGTCTTAAAGATTAAGCATCTCACCAAAACATGTACCAAAAGTTATAAAAAGAGAAGGACAACACAATAAGCTATTAAAGCTAATGCCATAGAAACAATGTCAATGCTATGTCAATTTCTCCTATGTCTTAACCAGACTGTACTTCAGGAGGAAAAGCAGTGGTCACCCCACTTAATGTGTGTGTTGCCTATGTCTAGACTTAAAGATGGAATTGAGGACAGGGTCATCTTCAGGGTATAGTAACCAACTTATCACTGGTGTCCCCCACAAAAAAGATTTAGAATAAGCACTAGAAATGACCTCAAACCACATTGACACGGTCAAAGAAGAATGCCCTTTCATTTCAGATAATTAAAGAAAAACTATATATAAACTTCAACACTCTTAAGACATAGGGGAACACAGGATAACGATAAGCATTACCCAGTGTTACATTTTTGTTTTGATAGTTGTTTTATAATATAAAGAACTACTAAAAAGTAAGACAAACTAAATTTTGCGGGGATTACATACAGTATGTGGCCACAAACTCAATAGTAGTAATTGTCAGCTGTCAATCTTCAGGCTTTCCTCATTATGTAATTAGGCTTTTGGGATCTCTGCTTTTTTTGTTCCCTGTTAGCTTCAATTTTACTACTTAAAAATGGTTACATTCCTGAGACGAGGGTAAACTTGGACTTCTTTTACTACTTTGCAGGAGCCATGTTAATCCATTTCTCATTAGTTTTCCATCTAAAATAATATCAGGATTAACATTGTTACCTATCTTTTGTTCTAGAGGGTGCTAGTCTCTTTCTTTCCTTGTTCACTAATGAGCAAGTGTAGTTTGATCCAAGTTTCTACTCTATCTTCCTACCACACTATGAAATATGACAAACGCTTTTTAAAAAGCAAACCTTTTTCACCAATAACTGCTGCTATAACACTGCCATACTAACTAAAGAAGAGACTTCTGATCTAGACTAATTTTGGGAAGGGGCGGGGAGGAGAGTAAAATCTTTCAGGCTTTTCTTGCATTCACTTTGTAAACTATACAGCAGTCTTGCATTATCATTAAACACTAAGTCTCTGAATTCCTACAATACAGTATGTCTTCATGGAATACAAACTACATGTGTATTTAAAAAGCTGGTTAAACAACTATTACTTCAATCAAACACTCATGTGATCATAACATTAACAATCTAGAAAAATATTATTAAAGGTTTTAATTTTTTTTCAATGCTCTTAAAGCAACAGTTAAAGATGACTAGGTCACAAGAAAAGGAAGGGGAGACTGTCTCAAAAAACAGTGGGCCTGCAATAGAACAAGTTTAGGGTGCTTCTGATTTTTGTTTCAAGGCACTGTCTAATGGGCACGTTAATATTAGACCTATTAATGTACAGAATCTCTTCTGTTATAAAGGTTACTGTTTCCAGAGTCCATTACACTTTCTATCAGTGACTTATCTTAATTGGATTCAGGAGCAACATCTGTTTAAAATCAGCCTTTTTATAAAAATCTTCCATCTCTTGTAGAGTCTCATTAGATTTCATGGGAATTGGAGGCCGATATACAGTGGGTCATCAGATGGTGTCCAAAAGATTGTGTTTGTCCTATTACTACTGTACTTGTAATTTGTTTCGATTTCATTCTCTTTCGGGAGATGATTTCATGCATTTTTAACCAAGCCTAAACCTTCCTGATTTCAGGGAAAGTAAAAAGACTGGAAACAAAGTAATCCTTCTCTGACCCAAATGTCACTGTAATAGGGAAGCAGTATTTAATTTTTCTTTTAATAGACAAATGCCAATTTTCTCTTATTTGTTACCTCTCTAGAGAAAAATCAGATTATTCTTCCTGCTCAAAAGCAGCCTAATATTTGTGTGGTACATGAGAATTATTCTTCTAAAAGAGAAATGTTGGCTCTTGGAAATTTTTCTGGCCAGATCAGGTTCAGCCTTCCAAAAGACGTGTGAAATGACAGCCACCAACCTACACATGTTTACGGCCCTGGTACAGTGGCTGAAGTATCTTGAATACAACCCAAAGTAATTGAAATATTTACTTAATCTATGGAAAAATTACTGTGTATCCCAGCCACTAATTACTGTGACTTACGTAAATAGCTTGTAGTTGGGCATTTAAAAGGAACATTGTCAATTATATTACAAATTAGCAAGTTTGTTACTAATCATGCTTTATATTATTCAAACAAAATGTTGTTAATCCAGTTTTTTTATTTATGCTGTTTGTACTTTCATCTTAGACTGTTTCACTGAATATCTCCAATTTTGTTTTTACAAGGATATTCTGGAACTCCTGGAAAAGAGAGTGAAGTCAAGGTTCTCCCACCGACAGATATATTTGATGAATTCATTTGATTTTAAACAATATCTTAGAATATTTAAAGAACAGTTATATCTACCTGCAGAGTTTCTATACAAGCCTTTCATACAGAAATGGAATAAGAATGTTCAGGTAACTTGAAACAAAGGTAGTAATAATGAAGTAATTAACTTGTCTCACTGAAGTGTTTTGAAAAGGTTAAAATTTATAAATTTGCTAAATTGCTGTGGTTTAAAATAGTGTTTTTTGTCTTTACCATCCTGTTTGGTTTTGGTGTTCAGTATTTAAGAAAGAAATAAAATGTGAAATAGCATATGTTTTCTCTTTTTGCTTCAAAGTTAAGACCTCTAGTTTTTAGAAAGTCAGATTATAACTGTTTGTATTATCATAGCTCCTAGTAACCCTGTCCCCATTGTGCTAGGCATTGTCAAATAGAACAATATTGGTCAGCAGACCAGTGGCTGAGCCCATTTTCAAGTAATTTTATTAATCTGAGTAAAGGATGATATGATGCATCATGTGAATAGTGAATCATGTGCCATCTGAAATAATGCTGAGCAGGTTGTGCTTGAATTGAAGTTCCCTTGAGAGGGAATGAAGTTTATACTGACCATGTGTCCCAGAGAGACTGTACATATAATATAGCTTGTATTGTGAATTAAACCTTGAACTTTGTTTAATAAGCTGTTGTTAACATGTGTATATCTCTAGCTGTATTTCACCATCTGTGATCTGAAACTGACAGATCTAACACAGCCCAAGGCAATTAGGTACTGAGCAGCACGTGGATGGGAAAACAAATTTGGAAACTGTAATGGTGCTAGTGACTTTATAGCACTTTGAACTATTGAGTCAGAATGCCCCAGAATAGCAGTAGAACCACAGGGTGATTTGTGCTGTCTTTCAAAAGAAACTTAGAGGTCCTGTTTTTCTGGCCATTAAAGAACCCCTGGCACTTTGTATGAAGAACAGATATTAAATTAATAAAGTTTAAGGCCAGATCTAATCACTAGATGGCCTATAATTTTCACATGGTCAGGCTAGACTATTACATTTCACCCAGTTACCCCTGTATCCAGTTCAATTATTTGTTTGTGTCTTTTCTGAAAATATGCTTTAAACAATCTTCATTTGAAGACACTGATAGAGAATCTACCTCTTGCCTTGATATATTTTAGGAAAAGTGCCTTATTTCTAATTTGAATTTCTCTGGCTTCAGCTTTCAGCCATTGGATCTTGTTATGCTCTTCTTGGCTACATTACAAAGCCCTTTAGTACCTGGTTTTAGCCCCTTCTTCTGGGCATTTTTGGCATCTGTTATGGGATCGATTTAAATATGCTTGATATCGCCTCTTATTGTGGTGGACAGGCCATCCAAAGAAGTGGGTATTCACCCACAAAAGCTCATGCTCCTATACGTCTGTTAGTCTATAAGGTGCCAGAGGATTCTTTGCTACTTTTACAGATCCAGACTAACACAGCTACCCCTTTGATATTGTGGTCATGTTTCTTTGCCCTTAAAAGTCTCAGTTCCATCCCAAAGATGGCTGCATTGCAGTAGTGGATAAAATTATTCCAATATAAGCAACTTGCAGGGTTTATTAACACACACTTTTGGATTCTTTGGGGGTGAATGGTGCTCTAAAATATTAAAGACAAGGTGAATGAGGTAATCTTTTATTGGACCAACTTCTATTGGTGAGAGAAACAAGCTTTCACATGTACACAGCTGTTCTTCAGGTCTGGAAAGGTACGAAGTGTCACAGCTAAATAAGAGGCAGAACACATTGTTTAGCATAAGTAGTTAACACACATTTCAAGGTGAAGATGCCTGTTACATCTCGGGGAAGGGGGGGGGGGGGGGGGGGGGAGAGGAGAAAGGGACCTGTAGGGGGGTGTTACTGGGTTATAGATGGTTGTTTATAAGCCATAAATCCAGTGTCTATTCAGTCTGGTTTTTACTGTTTAGTAAAGTTATGAATTTAAGATCCCATGCTCATCTTTGGAAAGGGTGCAGATTTCCTTTAAAGATGAGGATTGATAAGTCAGAGTTGCTTTGTGAAAAGCATTCACCCATAGGTTATATGGTGTCCTGTCTTGTCTTTGCTTTTTTCAGGAATCATCAAACTACAACCCATATGCAATGGGGACACCATCCTGAAATAAATCTTTCCTAAAACCCCTCTTTTGGCCTTCAAACAACCCTCCAACCTCTTCCTTACTCTACTGTGGGAAGCTTGCTTCTGGTAACAGATCCTGCCTAAAAGGAAGGGGTTGGGGGGTGGGGGAGGAGCAGGTGGAAGGTCTGTGGCTCCTTACAGCTGCCTGTGCGGCTCTTAACCCAGCCCAGCTCCAGCTTCCAGTCTGGCCTCGTGGTGGGACTGAAGAGCAGCAGCTGGACCATGGTAAAAGCCACCCAGGCAGCTGTGGGGAGGCAGGGACACTGCCAGGGGGCTGTTCGGGGGGGGGGGGACACGCGCTCCCCAACCCTGGGCAGAGGGCAGGTCCATAGCTCCCCACAGCTGCTTAGGCTCCCCAGGCCACTCTTGGCCAGGCCAGGCTCCAGCTTCTAGCTTGGCTGGGGTGCAGGGCCTCAGAGGAAAGAGGGGGGGCAAGGAGCCAGGCCTGGGCAAAAAGTGGACAGGCCATGCCTATCCATTTTCAAAAAGTGACAGGGCCATGGCCCCTTGGTCCCTCCATTCTGGTGCCCCATCCCACAGATCAGGACACACTAACTCAAAGCAGCCCCAGATTCTGCCACAACAGATGCAAAACCTGCTGACCTATCTCCACTATTACAATGATCAACACCCTCCACAACACACCTTTCACGGTTCATGGGTCCTACAAATGCCTATCGTATGTGGTGTACCTCATCCAGTGCACTAAATGCTCCCACAACAACTATGTGGGTGAAACCAATCGCTATGCTCTTGAATGAACTGTTGTAGGGGACAAACAAAAACCCCACATCACCTGTGGGTGAACACTTTTCATAAAGCAATCACTCAGTATCTGACCTATCAGTCTTCTTAGAATCATAGAAGATGATTAGGGTTGAAAGACCTCAGGAGGTCATCTAATCCAACCCCCCTGCTCAAAGCAGGACCAACTCCTACTAAATCATCCCAGCCAGGGCTTTGTCAAGCTGGGCCTTAACCACTAAGAATGGAGATTCCACCACCTCCCTAGGTAACCCATTCCAATGCTTCACCACCCTCTTAGTGAAATAGGTTTTTTTCTAATATCCAACCTAGACCTCCCCCACTGCAACTTGAGACCATTACTGCTTCTGTCATCTGCCACCACTGAGAACATCCTAGTGCCATCCTCTTTGGAACCCCCCACCCCCTCCATTAACCGGGGTGTTAATAGACCACTTAGCCTTGAATGGTCCCTTGAAATGTGTTAACTACTGTATGCTAAACAATGTTCCACTTTTCCCAGACCTGAAGAAGAGCTCCATGTAAGCTCGAAAGCTTGTCTTTCTCCAGTAGAAGTTGGTCCAATAAAAAAAATTACCTCACCCACCTTGTCTCTCTAATATCCTGGGACCAACACTGCTACAACACTGTATATTTTAGATTGTGTTGCAATTTTTTTAAAATGATGACTGCTTGAAAAGCTGGTCAAAACATTGCAGCATGGTATCAAATAGTCATGGCAACTTCTCAGGTTAGGTTTACTTTATTTTTGGATTCAGGTACAAAAGAGTTGGCTGAGGGAGAATTTGTTAGTTGGAGTTTATACTTAACAGACTTGAAATATAACTACCGCTTAGGCCATGTCTACTCTACAAAAATGTTGACCTAACTTATATTGGCATACAGCCACCACGGTTATTAAATTGCTTGTGTGCTCACACTTGACTCCTTGTATCAATTGTATTGTCAGTGTGGGGCATTATGGGATGGCTCCTGAAAAAAGTAAGTCAACCTAAGCAAGGCAATAGCTACGCTGACAGTATGTTGAATACATCAACCATGACTCTGTGCCACTCAAGGCGGTGTTAAATTGGTGTAGAGGCATCTGGGAGCCAAATTTAAGTGAAGACACTTCCACAGCTACTTCGACACAAGACAGCTTATGTTGACATAAACATATAGTGTAGACCAGGCCTAAGTAAGATCTCAGGAGAGGGAGTGGCATTTGAATGATCCATTTGAAGAGTCAATAGTATGGAAATACAATGGAGTATTTCTTATTTAAAGAGACTATAAACTTGTCTGCTGAGAGGCTGATATACAAAGTGTTGGCCAGAGGAGGTAGCTTACTCTGAAAAGGCAAGCTGAATTGCTTTGTGTACAGCTAGTTAAATGATTAAGAATCATATGTGGTTTTAAAACCATTAAAATATGGCTACAAATGAGAAAATCCATGAATTTCTTTCACTAAATTTTTTCAATAGGTGTGTGTGTATATATAAACTGGAAGTTTTACAATGATCACCATATGTATTTCAGAGCTGGAAGAGGATTCAACATATTTAGTATTACTGCCTAGTTTAATACCAAATGGACTGTAATTTCACTCTTTTCAAGTTATACTTGCGGAAATCTTCTCTACAGAGCTTAGCCTGTCTTTCCCCCTTAAAGAAAAATTTCAGTGGTTTTTTCAGAATTTTGTTCTGATTCCACAATAAATATTAATACTGATTAATAAAAATAGATCTGGTTAGTTGACCAAGAATTTTCCAGTTGGATAAGAACCAGTGCATTAATTTTACCAGTGTATCTTAAAAATTCCATTTTTAGTCTCTTTCAGAAGACAGAACAGTGCAAGATGTGCTACGAAATCATTTCCACTGCAGCAAAGACCTGCGATCACTTCACATGCTATTGGTATGTTACATATTGATATGTTTCTAAAAGTTAAATCTCATGATATTGCTAATACAGTAGCCTGTGAGCTATAATTTTTCATACAAGTTTAATTGAGCTTTACATGAAACATCTTATTGGATAGGTTTTTTTCAAATGTGATTAGCAGGCCTATTTTGATCTCTAAGTAGACTTGAAGGTGTTTTGGTTTCCTGGTCTCCCTCAACATCCAGTGCTTTCTGCTTGGGCTTATCTGGGGCCATTCAGGTGGCTTCGTATCTTTTTGTGACGTGGCCTTCAGCCATCCTGGCTTTTCCTGCCAGATGCGTGGGTTTCCCTGGTGAGCTGTCACAACATCTGGCTTCCTAATTATCAAGTAGAGAGAGGAACATAAACCAAATTGGTAGAGCTGCCCTCTAAGCAGCTTTTTGGGAAGTATCTGGCCAAAGCTCAAATATCCATTGACCAACTCCTCTTAGTGTTCTCAAGGTTTTCAGAGGGGAGGGGCTTACACCAGTCCTCCTCTTGGAAGCAGTCTTGTTCCATGGCAGTCCAGGAGTCCTTCACACTTCTTTTTGAAGAAGATTCCCTACAGCCAGAACTCCTTTTTGCATTGCTGAACGCTTCCCTCAAGCAGCCCAAATAAAGCCTTACTGGCCACCACCCTACCCCTTTTTCAGTCATCTCATTAGAATAGTGGTGGGCAACCCCTGGCCCGCAGACCACATGCGGCCAGTCAGGGTAATCCAGTGGCGGGCCACGAGCCACTGTTTACATCAACGATCCCACAGGCATGGCCACCCGCAGCACCCAGTGACTGCAGTTCACTGTTCCCGGCCAATGGGAGCTACGAAAAGCAGCGGCCAGCATGTCCCTGCGGCCTGCGCGGCTTCCCAGAGTTGCCATTGGCCAGGAACAGCAAACTATTGCCACTGAGAGCTGCACGGGGCTGTGCCTGTGGAGGGTCAAGGTAAACACGGTCTTGCAGCCCACCAGTGATTACCCTGATGGGGTGCAGACTTCCAACCCCGCCTCCCCACTGCATTAGAAGGTCAATTCAGATCTTTCTCTTAGGCCTGGAATTCTGAATCTTCACTACCTGTACACAAGAAGTGATTAGTTTAGGATATGCCACAGTTCCTTCCTGGATATCCTCCTGCCCATCAGATCTGGAATGTAGAGGTAGAGAGCTGAGATCTTCTGAACAAAAAGGCCATCTGTCTTGTCACTTACCCTACACCTCCACTTCCTGACCAGAGACTCGGGATTTTACTCCTGATATTCCATCGTCTGCTAGTGCACAGGTTTTCTTATTCACTTTGAAACTCAACTACTTGGTGTGCTGTAGAAAATTCTGAATCGGAACCACCCCTCTTGTCTATTCTTCAAGCCATCTCACCTTGCAACTTCCTTTGCTTTGTGCACCTGTAGGATCTGCACTTTTCTTCACCCTCATGCTAACACATTGGCAATACCAACACTTTACGATGTAACCAGAACTTCCACTTCTGCCCCTCCCTTTGGTCTTGCCTCTGACTTGTGGGTTTTCTGTAAAATCCTTAACCTTCATAACCAACTTGAATGAGGAAAAGTATTCACATTTTATCTCTACCAGAATGTGATTGAAACCTCAATCTCCTCTCTAGTCCATGAACAGTTTCGCTCTTACAGACCACAGACACCTCTTCTGCAGGGAATTCCTATCTGCTTTCAGCCTTGGTAACCAAATATCAAGGTATGACATTAGAATCTTTCCTTACCTGTGTCAGCCACACTTTTCAGCAGATAAATCACTCTGTTCTGAATGGATTTGGCACAGGGGGTCAGACTCTGCTTATGCCCCTGCAGAACTTTATTTTCCAGAGATGGTACACATGCTTACCTGAGGAACTCTGTGCATATCCCAACCAGAAATCCTTTCTGTGTTACTCTTCCCTTTGGATGCCAGGTAGCTAAGTTTCTCTGCATTATACATGCCACCATCCTATCAGGCTGGAGAGTTCACTTTAGCAGTTTGTCAGCCCAATAAACTTGCCCTCCTCAATATCTAAATCTCCAAGTGCTATTTGCTTAGCCATATTGAGTTTGGAACCACTTTTGAACAACAGTTTTATGGTCTGGTTTGCTGTGTCAACAGGCGAGGGTAGACGGCGCAGATTTCACTACAGGAACTTAACCCAACTGCCTTGGGAAAAGATCCTTTCTCAGGGGATAGGGACAGAGAATTGAGCTACTGCCTCCCTGGTATCTAGCCTAAGAACAATTAAACAGGACCATGCTGAGAATTTCTCTGCATCTATTGCTTCTGAGTGTCCAACACCATGAGCTCTGGCTACAGTCCTCTATATTGATATTCCCCTGGAAATTTGACCTGTTATCCTGAGGCCAAAGCATCTTCTGCAGCTTGGAACATCTAGCTTTTGAGGTCTGGGGCCTAAGTGGTTTCCACTCCAAGAGGAAAGGCTTCTGTGAAGAAATAACTAACTGCCTCTGAGATGGAAGCTGTCCTCATATCATAACTTTACCTGGTTCTAGAATACCTTTACCAGTTAGTCAAAATAAAAATGCTGAGGTGCCGGATTGTTCTCTAGCATGTCCTGAATGTCTTGTTTTCCTTGGGAAAGGACTGAAGGTGAGCCCTGAGTTTACTCTTTGGCAATAGGAGGAGGTTGGAATACAGATTTTGGCTGATAGTCTCATTACAGCACCCCAAGCACAGCCCAGTTTCCCCTTAATGGGACTTTCCCTTAATTTTGAATGTAGTTGTCTGCCATTTGAACCTGTAGGAGAAGTATCCCTGAGGTTGCTTTCTCTCAAGTTAGTTAATTGCTGACTTCAGTGCAAAGAATCAGAGGTGACCTTGCTAGTTATCTTTCTACCTTAAATCTTTTCCTGTATCAGCACACTTTTACTTACCCCTGCAGTTTGTTACTTAAGTTTAATTCAGAAATTATTTTACTTAATTATGTCAAGAACCTTTCAATTCCCTTCAATGGAATTTATATTCCCTTAATGTGGAACGGGCCCTGAAGTTTTGTCTTGCTCACTCAGGAATTCAGAAAAGTTGAGTACTTCAAGAACGGTAAAGCTGTTTAAGGCTAGAGTAAATGACTGAATTTGGGATTGTAGCCTAGATGTCTAACCCTGTTGGTAAAACTTAACTAACTGCAGGTTAGTCAGGTTTTACCAAGACCCATTCCCTCATGACCACCTCAGGAGTTTGGAGGACTTAAGTATCCACCAGCTGCAAGGCAGTCGTGGGGCTGTCTCTGTATGCCTTCATCTGTGATTATTTACTAAATTGATATAGCAGAATTGCAGTGCAGTCATTCAATGCTCCAAACTCCACTCTAGGTAAGCCCTTCTCTATAGATATACCGCTCACTAATTCCACTGGTATAAATGTAGGATAAGTGAAAAGGTCTCACAACACTTTTGGTATAGTTACCTTATAGCCTTCTTTCTATTCTACATGTTTCCCATTTCACTTTAAGGTTGTCATTTGTGAAGTCTTGGCTGTTTCTCACTCTGATTTTTCTCTAACTCAGTCCTTCAACTGGCAAGAAAGAGGCACTGATGCCTGTATACCTTGAATGAATGATAGTTCTGGTTCCTTCTTCCTGCCACTGAATATAGTGGCTACCAGAGAAGATAGGAGCAAAGGACTGACACAGTTGTCGGTGTTATCTTTGCTTAGAGCACCATGCTCTATTCTTGCACTGGGACAAAACCTGAAAGATATGGGATTGGATAACATTAAGTAGAATATTCTTGATTATCACTTAACTGAATAGGGTAGAAACCAGGCATTCCTTCATATGGATCCACAGTGGGAGACTGCAATAAAACCCATAGCTCACGCAACAGGACAGAACTGCAAGTGTGTATTATAATTTAAAAAAGTAAATCTCTACTATGGCTGAGATTTAATCTCCTGTTTAACGTGCCTGTTTCCTCCCTCTACCATCTTAATTCTTTAAATCTTCTGCATATTAAAATTGGTTTCTGTTCCACTGAAGAATATTGCTTGGCTGTGTGTTTAAGAGTAAGTTATCAGCAACTTTCTTAAATACTTGCCTTGTGAATTTCTATAAAATAGAAGTGAAGGTAAATCTGACTGCCGCCATGCACCATGCCTATCAGTAAGTACATCTACTGTCATTCTGAAATCAAAACAAATGTACAGTGGTGGTATGGGATACCAGTTTGGTCTGAAACAAATTAATTTCTATTTTCATTGTATTCTTACTGGCTCAAATAGCCTCTTAATGTTACTTTTCTATGGCTGGTAACTGAAGCCTATCAGTTTAGTGTATTCTGAATTTTCTAAAATTAGTGTTACGTGTTCTATACTACATTCTAAAAATTCTGGGATGTCTTCTAAACTGACAAGTGGGTTCTGCCCACAAAAACATTAAATATAAACTGTAATATAACTTTTGTATCATGCGGGGTAGATATAAACTTATTGGGGAACCTTGTCTCTGTGCTCCACAGGATCAGCTAACTTTAATTTTCTATAAGTGCATTGGGCAAGTTGCTCCTCCCAATGTACAAAAGTAGTATCCTGAAATGTTCATAGTAGCTTTCTCTTAGTAGAATAGGGTATGTCTACACTGGAAACTTCAAAGCGCTGCTGTGGGAATGCTCCCGCAGCGCTTTGAAGTGAGAGTGTGGTTGCGCGTGAGCACTGGGAGACCTGTCTCCCTGGTAATCCACCTCCACGAGGAGATTGGCTCTTAGTGCTTGGAGCCTGTCTACACTAGTGCTTTAAAGCACTGAGACTTGCTGCACTCGGGGGTGACTTTTTTTTTTTTTTTCACACCCCTGAGCCAACAAGTTAGAGCGCTATAAAATGTAAGTGGAGACAAGCCCGTAGTCACTTGAAGGTCAAGCTAAAGCTAATTCATTAGGAGTATCACTTAAGGCCAGTTCTTCTTTGAAATTTGTGTTTCAGCCATTCATTGTATCAATTTTTGAGCCATTAGTGTCTTATTGTCTTGTTGCATTTGGAATCTAAATGTGGCTCGGCTGTACTGTTACCCACATCTAAGGTTTTTCTTCCTCCAGTCTCGTTTTCAGAACAAATAACTCAAGCTGAGTCAGTTGTATTAATGAACTGTCCTAGCAGTAACTGCCAGATTATTAGCTGCCTTTAGTGTTGTAACTTCCATGGTAAAATAATGCATATATCAACTTTATTTATAAATGTTTCCAATTGATTACTCTAGGAAGCATATCCACTTTCACATACGACTGTCATGAGTATGGAATGTAATCAATATTTCAATAAAATACTTCTTGCTTTATTTTCAGATGCTTGCTTTAAGTAGCATAACAATATCTCACCCATTTATGACTGGATCAGATCTTCTTGAAGCAAGCAAATTGTGCAGAATGGACTCAAAAGCAAACATTGTACATGGTAAAGTCCAGTATTTTACTTTAATAATTTGTGAATATAGAAGCCCTGAAGGTGCTAAGTTCCCATCACCATAAGTTCCCCTCTTGCACTGGACAAATACTGTTCAGGAAACAGTGTCGTCTTCCTCACAAGTCCGTCGTCTCCCCCCCACCCCACCCCCGGCAGCTGAACTAAAGTGAACATCTCTGCCCCTGGGTAGGCTTCCCCCCCACTACTTTCCCATTACATCCTGTTCCTTACTTTTGAAACAATTAAGTGTCTTTGGTCCTGTAGTCTAAGTGTTGGTTGATATAATAAGTACTCCATGCTTTCATATCAGATCTTCACTCCTGGTCTCTGGATATGAGTGAACTTTTACAGTTGGGGGTTTGTTTTTTTTAAATGAGAATGTAGGTCTTGTCAAAAGTGCTGTAGTTAGGGTACTTCTGTCTGTGCCCTATCTACAGAAAAAAAAAAGTATGGACAATGGAAGGCTCCTTGCCCTGATCATCTGCCTTCCCTCATGGCTGGAGAAGGAAGCAATGTTCTCTGTAAAAGGAGCCAGGTTAGTGTTGGGTGGTAACCCTTGAGGCAGAGGAGCACTTTCCTAGACCATAAGTTGCAATTCTGTTTTAGCACTCACTGTCAGATCAGTAGGGAAGAGTTAGATGGCTTGAGGTATAGTGCCATTAGTATATTGATGATATGAAGTTCTCTCTCCCTTTCTTCGGTCTAGTAAATACTCTTCCAGTGTCTAAACAAAATGGGTTTAAATGAATGAGCTGGTTGAGGCTTCCTTTAAATAAAACAGCTGCTAGTGCTACACTAAAGAATCAACTTGAACTGAGAGTTGGTTCCTGTCCTTTGGGCTGTGGGGACAGGGCGGCAGCAGCAGGGCATGTGCTGAACTTTTGCTACCAAAGTTGGTGACCTAAGTCTCTTTGGATCCTCAACTGTTTCTGTATGTTCAGTATCTCAAAGTGCTTCTCTGTTGTGGGCACTGTAACAATCTATAGCTTGGACACCTCCATTGGATTATTGCAGTGAGCTGCTCTTGAAGATATAACTAAGGCCTACTCAAAACTACAGCCACAGCAGAATGCAGTTGCTCCTATATTTCCCTGCATTTCATAAATGGTGCATATTACAGATGTGCTTCTGGAACTGCACTGCCTTGTTTCTGATACAATTCAAGGCACTGATTGATCTAAAATGCACAAACTTTAGGTCCTGGATATTCAAAAGATTGACTTTCTCTATGCTTTTACCTAAGTCGAGGAATACTTTAGCTAAAAATACCTTGGCCATAGCTCTAGCATTCACTTGTCCCTAGTGGCCTGACACTCTAGGTTTTGTGTGTGTTGGTTTTTTAAACTTTCAGGGAGCACACTGTAATACTCATTTCTATTTGGCTTATGGGTGAGAAGTTCCTTTTTTTAATATGCTCGTTTGTTTAGTGGTCTGACAAGGAAAGATACATGTTTATATAAACCCAAAATTGTTGGCCTTGGCTTACCTTCGGAGACTTCCATGAGAGATACTACTAGTGGTGATAGTTTTTAATACAGATACCTGTTTATAAGAATGTGAACTGCAAATATCAAATATCAATCAGAAGTTACCTTGTTTTTAAGGAGATGGGCTGAACTAGCCCAGAAAATGTACAAATGGTAAGTTGAGAAAAATGTCCCAATGTAAAATTATTACTGAGGTAAAAGTAGAGGGACAAAGTGAGTAAGGTAATGTCTTTTATTGGACCAGTGTGTTGGTGAGAAGATTTTGAGCCACACAGTGCTGTTCTTCAGCTCCGTAAAGCTTGTCTCACTAACAGACATTGGTCCAATAAAAGAGAGACAAGGTGGGTGAGAAGGTCTAATATGCTGGGACTGCTGTGGCCACAACTATGACACATTTACCTTGGTGTATATAGTAATTCATTAATGTAATTAGGAGGCGGTGATATGCTTATCAAAGGAATGATTAAGAAATTGTCGAATGGGCAAGTTAAGTTGACATTTATCTTCCCTAGGGCTTAAGATTGAAGGCCTCTTGT
The DNA here is from genome assembly GCF_011386835.1 of Chrysemys picta bellii. Taxonomy (NCBI): domain Eukaryota; kingdom Metazoa; phylum Chordata; order Testudines; family Emydidae; genus Chrysemys; species Chrysemys picta. The sequence continues at coordinate 25,558,345 of NC_088801.1, read as the reverse complement.
TTGGTATCTTAAAAAGCTTTTCCTAAACTTCCTGAGCTATTAAAGCATTACAACAGGCATCCAGGGCCAGCTGATTTGTCTGCCTTTCAGAAGAATTGGAATTTAACTCCTATAGCACTACATTCGATAGCATACAAGTCTGAGGCCTTGTCTACACTGCCACTTGCAGCACTGAAATTTTCTTTGCTCACGGGTGTGAAAAAACACAGCCCTGAGCAATGCAAGTTTCAGTACTGTAAAGTGGCAGCGTAGATAGCGCTGGTAGCTACTATGTCCCTTGCGGAGATGGTTTTATTACAGTGCTGGAGCTGCAACTACACAGTCCATGTAAAAGCATTGCTGTGGCAGTGCTTTATTCAGCTGTGTAGACCTACCCTTAGTTTCACTGGGGCAAAAGTGAGGAGAGGCTTTTTTTTCTCTCTCCCCAAACTTGTGTGAAGCTGACTATATCAAGTAATCAGAATCAAAACAAAACTTGAAGCAACAGCAAAAAAAGGCAAGTCAATTTATTTTTAAATACCTATTTTATTCACATTTTAACAAGAAAGCAGGAAGTTTAATCTAGTCAGTTTGCACAGCTCTTGTTCAACCCTGAAAATTTATATAACAATTTTGAATTGTTGATGTGCTTCTTAATATCAAAGTAATTCTATATTGTAAATATGCCTGTATTTTTAATGTGCCTAGAACCGTGTGTGTGTGTGTGTGTGTGTGTGTGTGTATATATGTGTATGTGTATGTGTATATATATATATATATATATATATATATATATATATATATATATATATATATATATATATATATATATATATATATATATATATATATATATATATATATATATATATATATATATATATATATATATATATATATATATATATATATATATATATATATATATATATATATATATATATATGTGTGTGTGTGAAAGTTCTCACTATCTTCCTTTTTCTCCATATAGGTTTGTCTGTGCTGGAAATCTGCCTAATTATAGCTATGAAACATTTAAATGATGTTTATGAAGGAGAGCCATTTAATTTTCAAATGGTCTATAATGGTGAGATGAAAGTATCATCAACTTTAAAAATCTCTAAATATCACTTTTCTGTTACTCAAGTAATGTTTTCCTTGGTACAGAATTTCAGAAGTTCATACAACGGAAAGCACATTCGATGTACAACTTTGAGAAACCTGTTGTTATGAAGGTAAACCCTTAGTTTGTTTCCTTGCATACCTAAATACTGATCTGTACACGGGGTATAGTTTCCTAGGAACTACTTTTAAAAATGTTTATCTGTTCCATAGCTAAAGATCTAAGGGATTTTGCTATATGAAGTGATGGGATAGCTCAGTGGTTTGAGCATTGACCTGCTAAACCCAGGGTTGTGAGTTCAATCCTTGAGGGGGCCATAAATCTGTCTGGAGATTGGTCCTGCTTTGAGCAGGGGGTTGGACTAGATGACCTCCTGAGATCCCTTACAACCCTGATATTCTATAATGAAAAGATCAGAAAGTCTCTTATAATAATCACACACTTGTGTAGTACTTGTACTGCCATCTGCTGTATGGGTGTTGTATCTCACTATCCATAGTTAAATATAATGGCAAAATTTTGGGGGTGCTAATATCTGACTTACTGAAACAGAAGCATTACATACTTACCAAAGTGGACTTTTTTTAAGGAGTTGAACAGCTGAACACAAGCACCTGTTGCCCATTTATCAAGGAATAAGTTTAGTATTGACCATTTAGACAGTCATTTATTTTAGTCAATGGAAATAATTAAATGTTTCACTTGATATAGAACCTTTTATTCAGAGACCATATTCTGGTTCCTGGCAGACTTCTAAAGCGTTGCCTTTTTGTGGCATGTAGGGTTTTTTTTGCTGCCCCCAAATTACTCTGATACAAGGGTAGTATTTAGTCCTGAATCAGTCACAGGTTTAAGTTCCAATATTTCTCAAACCAACAGGACTCAAAGTAGCTTAATATCAGTAAAGAGCTGAAACTCCCTTTTCTGTCTTGAACTAAGGTGTACTGGTCTGTCAGTGAGTCTTCTTCATGCCTGCATCTTTTGGACATAAAACTAGACCTATCATTCACTAGCAGAAAAGGGTGTGGTCCAGCCCCTGAAGACCCTGTCAGTTTGTCTGTTCTGGCAGATCCAGACCTCTCTGCTACCAGAGCGGGGGGGGGGGGGGGGGAAGCTGCCACTCCTCACTTCAACCCCTGAATGAGTTACTTTCTCTCTGGCCCTTCTTTAGAGTTGTATGAGACTCCAGCCTTTCATCTTCAGTTTCTAGTCCCCCTGCTCACCTTCACAAAAATGCAGCATGGTGGATAAACTGATTGAGAATTTGGGGGTCAAAAGAAAACTGACTTGGCCTTCAAGTGTGGCCACACCCCTTTGTGTCAGTGACAGACAGGTATGGCTGTGCCTGGAAAAGTGCAAGTTGCCTGAAGAGCCCTCATAACAGATCTGTGGACCATAGTCCTTGGGAGAAAGGAAGTACATGTAAGTACAAATTTTTTCCTCTTCCATAAGGGTGCAGCCCTTGACTGAACTGTTTTTTATATATTCATTACCCCTGGGGAATGAAAAGATGATTAAGTTTATTTGCTCCAAGACTGTACTGTTAGTCTCACCTTATTAAGGGAGCCTGGCTTTATAGGTTTAAAAATAACTACTCAGATTTCTGAAATTCTTGTAAGTTGTGGTGGGTGAATTACTTGTGGGATAACCTTCACAATTGATTCATCCATTTGCTGCTACTCTTGGGGGAAATAACTGCCCCAAACTGAAAGGCGTCTCTACTACCCGTGTAGTCTATATCAGATGATAAATCTAGCTATTGCCATTCAAGTTCCAGAAATCAAACAAGTCATGAAATGCAGAGTTCAATTTATAAGTGTAGTATCTCCTTCCTTCCTGAGTTATGCAAAAAATCCTCTAGAAATAATTTGTATTAAGTTTAATGGTACATTATATGCCTTTAAACTATCTGGTTTATTAATCTTTAATACTGTAAATTCTATCAATCTGGCTTGGGTTGTTTTAAGTTTGAGATATAACATTTAATGAAATTCAAATGTGTATAATTTAAATGCTACTCATGGCCTAGAGTTCAAGATGGACCACCCTTTTCAATTCTCCACTTCTAGATGAGCTCAAGCAACTGACAACTCACTATTTAATCTTACCTAAGCTTTGTCTTAGTTGATTTTTGTTCAGTTTAACCAAGTTCATAGCTATAAGTTACTAAATGATTCTCCAAAACATTGACAAAAGGCTATATATTCTGTATTTACTGTGAGGTAGTGCAAAAATGACATGTTCAAAACTAGTAAACCACTTTTTCAAGCTTGTATTGATCCTTTGGAGATCTGGAAAGCCAGTCAGGTTTGAACAAAATCCATTCAACCAGGGAGTTGTGTATACAAAATTTGATGGGAACATATTGAACTTTCTAGAATAGCCTTAGTGTATCCTGCTCAGACTTTTTGAAAAATCCCATTTAGTATATCAAGCCCAGAAAACTTAAATGCCCTGGTTCCTGCAAAAACTGAATAACTGAAATGAGTATAAGCAACTGTATTTGTCTATAGTAGTTGATACTACTTCTGTAATGTGGGCTATTCACAATGGTTGTAGTCTGGAAAAAGTTTAACTCAGACCTGCTTGGTTTTTTGTTTAGGCTTTTGAACACTTGCTACAACTAGAGTTAATAAAACCAATAGAAGGACTGCCTCTGCGTGCTCAGAGAGAATACCTACTAATGAAGCTACTTTTGGACAATAATCAAATAATGGATGCTTTGCAGGTGTACCCAAACTGCCCAACAGATGTGAAACAGTGGGCAACATCCTCATTGAGTTGGTTGTGAACTTTCTGAAGCTTCTAAAACCACATTGAAGTGAAATACAATAAATTGGTTTCAGCATAATTTCACTGGAATACAGAATCACACTTGAAGTTAGAGCATGTTTTTTTAAAGATGGTATACTTTTCTGAAGTGTTGTGATACTGAAAATAAACATGAATGTGTTTAATGCCTTGGTAATTAGTTCAGGGAATATAAACAGCAGGCTCAGATTAAAACACTTTCTAGTCTTCAATTAAAAACACTTCTCTCTTCATTGCTGTAGTTCAGCTGGATTTAAGTTATCTGTTCAGATGTTTGGCTAGCACCAAGCAGGATTTTAGTTAAACTACACGAACAACCCACCAGTTTTGACTTGCACATTAATCCTCATTTTGAGTTGAATGAATTTTATTCAACTCATTTTAAATCCCTTTAATAGTTATCAGCTCAACAATGTAAGAATGATTGTACATCCTATTACTGTGATACTTGTGCCTTAGAGGGACAAATTGATAGAATTTCCCAGCTGTAAAAGGACTTTTCAGAGGGGATTGGAGGCTAGTAAGGACTGTTGTCTTCCTTTCCAGTGAGAGGGGGAGGGAAAAAAAACTTTGGTTCTAGGGTGTTAGTGCTTGTGTCCATCAGTTCCATTTTCACTAAGACTGCTGTCTACCTTCTACTGAAGCAAGCTGCTTGGTGGTGAGACAGTTAGTTGCATCAACTATCAATCTACAGTAGCTCTCATTAATTTTGAGTGCATACCTAGTCACTACTATTACTTGTATCCTTATATTAAAAAAAGAGGGATGGTGAAGTCTGGTTTCAAACTGAAATCTGTTAAGGTGATTCAGTATCAAACACCTGCTACTGCTAGAGATCTTAGACCACCACAACATTTCAATTTAAACACCCCACAGAAAGGATGGTAGTGGAAGTAGTATGCCTTATATGCTGGTCCAGCACTACATTATGACCACACTATGATTTACAGCTATTGCTTGTGATTGCTAATTCTAGCTGGAAGATGCAGGGCTATTATCTGAAGAATTGTTATTCCTTCTACTTTATAAACTAGCCAGCTATTGGACTGTAGAGATATTTTCAAACTCTGGCTTAAATCCTTAATAGAAGAAATACAGGGATAGTGGCAGCTAGCACAAATCCTTTTGCAAGAATTAAGGGCCATTAACTTTAAGAAAATTATAAATTCTATGGGTGGCAGTAGATCCTTGAGATGTAGAGTCCCTACTTGAGCTACAGCCACCTCAATCCCTCTCCCTAGTATCTAGAACCCCTAAACAAGTCCCTCTGCATCCAGGCACCCCCAACTGAGCACCACCTGCAGAACCATCTCACCCCACACCTGCTAGTGTGGCTAGCATAGAGGGTTAAGGCCCAATGTTGTTTCTGGGGCAGACCCAGCCTTTTCACTAGTGCAGGTTCAGGTGCAATCTCACTGTTGAGTCTGAGGGAAGGTGGCTACAGGACTGGGGAGCAGAGGCCCTATGCTAGAGTTTCTACCTACCTTTGACAAATAAAATTTTAAAGGACTGAATGATGTGTATTTGATGCACAAGGCTTATGAGGAAAGATTAGAGTTGAGGGGCTTTTTTTCCCCTTTAATAAAACCTAGTGTGTGTACAATAGCAACACTTGAATTATAGCACTGCTACAGTGGAAGGGCTTGGACCTTGCAGAAACCCATGAAATCCCTTCAGTTATGTCATTTCAAAATGTTCAGTTTTGGAAATTTTCAACTGGGAATCAAATGTAAGAAGGAATCAGAACTGAGAGGAAAGTCCTGGATGAAGGTAGCCTGCACCTTACAAAGGAAAAAAAAAGTCAAAGAATCTTTACCTTTCAGATCTCTCATCCATTTGGGTATAAGCAGTTCACATTGGTCTTTGGCTGGAATGACCATGGCATTCATCTCAAAGCCCCAAGCATTAGGGAGGAGGAAGACATTCAGTGCTAGATTTAAGACTATGTGCAAAATCAAGATTTGGGGCTTGATTTGATTCTCACATTTGGCATTTTCAGACAAAAGCTGACAGTTAGTGTTCTGTTTGGATATAACTACAAGAAGCATGGACATTTTTGTATGCACAATTTACATAACACCTTTGACTCATATCCCAACTCAAGTTATGAAACAGAGCCCTACTCTTTAAACCTATAATTAGGAGGCTGGAGACAGTTTACTTGGTTCATAGATGGCAAGAAGGCTCCAATAACCACCAGAATGATCATTTAACTTCAGTTAGAAAAAGAGTTATCCATTCTAAGTAAGGATTGGTTATTCCCTTATAAAAAGCTTCAATTTTGCTGTAGTCTGAACTCTTTTCTAAAGAATAGTTAGGGAAGTTACAGGTGATAATACTTCCAGAAAGTAAGATGCAACTCTTTTCAGTATCATAATCACAGAGCTGCTCCACCAGTGGTGGTAGTACACCATCACTCCTACAAATTATCAGCTCTGCAATTTTCTACCAAGTAGGAATGGGAATAATCTGACAAAAGCAAAAAAGAGCTGGTGCACCTGGCCTTCACATAAAGTTGCCAGAAAAGGGAAATGGTGATAAACATTAGACTAGCAGTACCTAAGACCCTTAACTTTTCTAGCAGTTTTTCTGTGATTGAGGCTGATGCAGGAGTGCCATACCAGAAGTACCCTACTCTCCAAACATCCATAGGGATCCAAAAAACCAACAGTTCTTTAGTGCTATTTTGTTAGTGTTGCTGCCTAGGTAGGGAGGGGCAGTAAAACCAACATTTGTGGATAGAAGGGGATATCAAAGAATATCAAGCAACTGTAGTAAAAGGTATTACCTACTTTCTGCTGACCCCACCTCCTAGGACTTGGGCTCTTCACTTTTATACAGCACTTGGGTTCAGCTCTTATGCATGGGGGGAAAATGCCTAGCAGTAGTTCGGTTAACAAATATCCTGATTGAATTCACTTCAGTTCTCCCTTGTCCTTCTTGTGAGGAAAGGATGGTAACTAATGCATGAGAAGGATTACCTTCTACGTCAGAAATGCAAGAGATAAGAGTCTGCCTCTGCTCTACTTCTCCACTGGAATGCTGTAAATGTCGCAAAAAAAAAAGGGGGGGGGGGAGAGAATTGGTTTTCCTTCTTTAACCTTTTCAAGCTGCAAGGTTTCTGAAGGTAAAGTGTCAACACAAAATGCTCCCTAGATTTATTTTTTCCTAGAGAAGATATGAAAAGTTGAAAAAAGGCATATGCAAGTCATACAGTAGTCACTTTTTTTTTATTTAACTTTTGGGGTAGGGGCAGAAAGAGCATACATTTTTATTTGTACAATATTTAACAATCACTTTTATCCTGGGCTGGGGTTTTTGTTTTTGATACTTGCAGAAAAATAGCAAGTATAATCTGACAGTAGTACAACAACCTGTGCCCAAAACAGACAAATACAGAGAGTAAAGCTAAAATAATTGCTTACCAATATCTTGAGAGGTAACGAATAATATATGAACTGAGACTGCTTAAAAAAAAATAGTACTGCTGGTTGAATATCTGAGGTAAATGATGTTCCATCAAGGATGCTACTTGTATCATTTTGCCCATAAACCTGCATATAGCTTTCTGCACTTTGTACCAAATGTTCCTAATAAAAATAAATGCATTAGAAGTTAAAAAGAGAAATTGGAAAAAGATGAAACTGGTAATCCCACTTGTTAAACTATAATCAGCAATGCTGTTGAAACCTGGTACAAACAAGAAATATTCACTCCTGTTACTGCTTACATTTTAGCTGGAATTCCAAGACTCTTTAAAAGCTACTCTACATGAATTTTGCTATTTCAAATAGATAAAAAATGGTGAATTTCAATCCTGATTTATTGTTTCAGAACGTCACCATGAATGACAGTGCTAGTTCAGTAACTCCAACAATTGAGACACAGTTTCTTCTGAAATGCTAAGGTACATGTAGTAGGTGTACAAAGAGTAGTCATGCATCATGTGATATAAAAATTTCCTAGTAGCTAACACAAACTAAAAAATGCAGGGCTTGGACTTCCAGTAAAGCCAAAAACTGGCTAATCCATCAGTCCTGTGGCAGTTATACAGCAATCATTTAAATAGACAGGCAAAGCCAACAAGTTGGAAGTGAGAGCCAAGGGACTGACTTTTCTTCACAAGCCAAAATACAGGGTGAACCACTGGAATAGACCATACATGTACATATACACCACCACACATGCTGTAAGTACAAAGAGGGACAACGGTCACTACTTCTGCTAGTAAGTAATGCCAGAATATTTTCACTAGCTTAGTTCTTATTTATTCTTATCCTCATTCATGAGTCTGGCTCAAGCATTTTAACTTACACATCTATATTTACTGTACTATAAGTGGAACACACACAGGTTAAAATGCCCTGCAAAACAGAAGTCTTGTGTATAAGAACAGCTCAAAGTTTAGTTATTCCACCAATTATAAAAACACTTTTACCATGAACATCCTTTTGGGTGTGATACTATACTATGCTGTTTTAAAAAAAAAAAGAAGAAAAAAATCCAGAAAATACAGTTAGTACAATATTCACACCTGTGGGGATTTCTATGAAAATAAATATCATCCCATTAAATTGTCAGGCTTTGTGATTCACCTACATCACTTGCAAACACAAAGTGCACTAGCAACACCAAAGGCGCCCCCAAACAGCATGGCCACCAGGGCCCATACCAGCAAAAAGTTCAAGGATCATGCATGCAGGATGCAAGGCTCATACTGACATATGTCCGTAGCTAGGTATGACTTCTGCATTGAATCTTGAATAACTGATCCTTATATCATCCATGCTGTTCCTCCTACTTTTGCCAGTGTTGGGGTTTAAACTTCAGAAAGCAATACAAGTTTTTCAGTAAAATATGACTGGTTTTGTTCATATCTCTTTAGCCATGATCACTTGATGTACGTTTAAGATCCCTGCACTGAAGGTGGAAGCAAAATGAAAATCCAGATCAAGAAAATGGGTGCATGAGTAGTTTGTTTTATAAACAAAATGAGCAAGTTGCTCTACCAGTACCAATAACCCATTAAAGCAGGGATTCTTATGGCTACCATGAAACCCTAGGAATAAGAGTGAAAAACAGCAAGCAGAACAGAATTGAGTGGTATGTTATGCATGAACGTTACTATTACCCTTCTTCCCCCTCCCTGCTTAGAATATGGTAACCTAGGTCTTGTTTATAAATAATTGTATTGTTCCCAGAGATTAAGTGCATATTATATGTAAAATTGAGTGTATTCTGTGGTTTTTACAAATAACTGTTTAAAGATAACATTCACAGTGAGCTCCTGATTGTGACATTAAAAACTTCCTTAAAAATCTGATGCATGATTTAAAAAAAAAAAAAAAATGACCTGACAAAATACATAGCATAATACTGGCTATTGTTGGTTCAGTACTTGAGTACTTTAGAAAGTTAATTTTTTTACTTTGATCTGTATAAATGTAAAGGATCAAATAACTAATGTAATATTAATTTTGAAAAGCACTTTGGCACCTACAGTCAATTCAGGTTTTTTACATTACATAGTATATAAGGCATGATCTCCTAAACCCTAAAATAATGTTGGAGTCAGCTGTGAAAGCAATTTTATTATTTTTTGCTAGACTGTGCTACCTATGTTGGTATTAGTTACCTCTAAATAGTCATTGCATATTTGAAATTATAGCATAATAACTAAAGTTATCCCTGAATATTTTTAAGCAGTTACATCAGAAGTCTGTGGCTATCATTTTTAACATGACTCCAGGATGAACCTATGCATCACAGACATCAAATATCACTCTGACAAGATGGCACCAAGCTTAAGTGTAGAGAAGTTGCAAATCTCAAAGCAGAGAGAGTGAGGAGTTCCGGGTAATTAAGCTTCCTGAGGTGATCCTGAAACAGTGATACAGAACACACTGCATACTGTTAGTGAAACAAAGTACACTATGCAGAACTTTTTACATACATAAATAGGAAAAAGCCTTCTTTAGAAAGAATAAGAATTAAGAGCTTTCCAGTGTCATAGCTCACATAAAATTAAAAAAAGTCATGCTCAAATATTCCTCAGACACAGCAAACCTAAATAGTAAAAATAAAATGTATGCAATATTTTGGGAACTGAACGTGAGATAAGCTTTAAACTAAAAACAGGAAGAAAGTTTTGTTTCAAACCCAGCACTTTTTATACACAAGCTAGCACAAGAAAGGGCTAAAAACACTGCTTTAGGAATGGCCATTTACTCTTGGCATGAAGCATAGCTTACCCTTTTTTAAATAACAGTGAATTTGTAATACAGCATTTACAAAACATGGATCAATTTATTATTCAAATTGTTAGTGTTGTCAATCTCATAATTTAGCAGACTTGGAACTGAGGTATACCTTGTTGAGGGAGGTTAAAGTAATGCTTGGAAGCCTCTTTGCTATATCCCACTTGATTACTTTTGTTTATATACATATAACAGCAGCACACTAAACATTCACAAGCTGTGTCATATTGGCATTACAATAGTCATTTATATAAACACAACAGCAAATGCAATAAAAACAAGTTACCCTTTTTTAAAATCTGAAATGAAATGTTTGATTTAAAAAAAATAGCAGTAGTTCATTTAAGGAATTAGTCTCTTCTGACAGATATTAAGAAATCTGATGTCAGTTTTTAAAACACTTGATTAGCCCAGATAGGTCCATATTCTTCATTTAAGTTCCTTAACAATATTTTGCCACTTCTCAGGTCAACGTCCTTCAGGACGGGAATGCAGTAAAGTCTCATGTATTCATGTTTGGAAAAAAAGTCTCCTTATTGACATTCCCAAAAAAACTTACCATTCCTCATTTCACACAGAAAGTAACAACCGTAATCAGTCTCATTAGCTTTAGCAGCTCCAGTTCAGAATCCTGTTGGTCAGAATGCATAACCAGTGCAATATCATAGACTGGATTCTTTGGGAGGAAAGTCAACATTTGTCACCATTGTGACCACTGTCACAATGTCCTCTGTTGTTATAATGTTAGTCAGTCTTTGCATCTGAATAATCCGTTCTTCTACGCAGCCAGCTGATAACCTGGCTTCTGCATCATGATCCCAACATTCTTCTATTGTTTCACAGAGCATTGCCATTCCCTAAAATAAAAAGTAATATATAAGTGGAGCTGGTAACTGAGTTGCCTTATACTTTCATTATAAGGCCCTGTTTTCAGTTAAACCACTCAAGCTGAAATCTTCTATGCCAGTTGTATGCCTCAGATTTTTTTTTTTCGGGGGGGGGGGGGCACAGAAAGTTTCAGCTAAATCAGTTCAACTGATTCAGAATGAAGATAGGCAAAATATGTTGATTTGTCCATGTTGAATAAATCTTACGTCTGAGAGGTTCTATGTTTTGAAGCAGGTACTTGAATTGGGCAAGGGGATCACACATGTTCACTAGAAGTTTGGTGAATTTAACTGCAAGTCTCTAACAAAGATTGTCTGCACTGAGTATGCTCCATCCCCTCACAGCTCCTATATGTCAAATGGACAGAACATGAACCATCCTCAGAGTGACTAAGCAGGACTTTTCCTCCAATTCCTGCAGCCTGAGAACTCCTGTGACACCAAAATAGTGCAAAGAGACTGTTTTTCCCATGCTCTCAATGCTCCTTCTGCTGGTAACCAACTTGAATGGAATGCAGAGGGGTGAGAAGGGTAGGATACAGCCCAGAAGGAGGTACAAGTGTAGAAAGATGACTGGGTGGAAGAGTCTTGTAATCACAAACTCTTCTCCAGAATCTGAAACAGACCCCAGGACACCTGAGTCTCAACATTTCCATGCTGTCTAGCAAATAGCTGTGATGTCCACTGACAAAAGTGTTTGTTTCATTCTCCTGTAGCAGCTGGAACACAGAGGGCAACAACCTAGTCCGGCTATCAGTTACTCTTAGCTCAGGTGGCATGAGATCTGTGCTATGAATCTAAAAGTCCCAACCCTGCTGATGAACCATGCGGAGGTTCATATGGTTCTGAATGATCACATTTGTTTTTTTCAGGAAGTTACATGACAAAAAGCTACAGTAAAAGAATGTTAAGGGTGGCAAAGTCAAGAACTCAGAAGTTAAGAAATGCCAGAACTGAGGTTTGTCCATGCCTTATTCACATCAAAGCACTTAAATCCTGCCCCGAGTACAGAATATTCTCTCATATATATATTATATTATATTTTAGTAACTTTGCCATCTTAAAATATAATGAAAGATCTAAGAACTACTGGTCCTGTTCAAAATTTGAACGAAATAACTCCAAGGAAAACAAGGGTACAAGCAGGGTATTAATATAGTCGGGCAGTGGATGCATGCTTCATTCCATGATGACTTAAAAATAGCACGCTGCTCCCTAATAGCAGGCTAGGGTATGAGGTGTTCTGATTTTTAGGAGACAAAAAAAAGAGTCACAATATTCAGAATTCTGAAGACGACATGCCACTTTTTCCTAAAGTGGAGGCATCGCTCAACAGCTAGCCCAAACCCAAATGTAGGCAATTCATTCTGCCCACCTAAATTATCCTTGAAGTTTCAGGGACACTCTACCTTTCTGAGATTGTTGCTGTGGTATTAAAGGCAGCCACCAAATTACCCCCTGAAAGGTGGCATCATTTCAGTAATAAGTGAAGGGGATAAATATGCATCTTTATATGAAAAAAAAAAACAAAAAAAAACACAGAACTGCTTAGGACTAAAGTTGAAGAGTCCCTTCACCCACCAAGGATGTTTAAAACTTTTATGAAATACTTCGGAATCCTTTGGTATGAGCGCTGCATTTAAAAACAAAGTACTGTAAAACATATTAGTATACAGTTTAATTTTTCAATAGAGCTAATTATATAAAAATATTGCATCAGAAGAAAAATGTCCACAGATAAGCATTAAACCAAATATCATTTCATTAAAGTTTTACAGTTAAAGCACAGTAATACTTTCAGAACTTGGTTATTTTACTACTTACAGCATGTTTCTGCCAGCACTCTCTTAAAACAGGCCTCTTCTTTTTGTGCACTACAACTTCCTGCATGTCTTCAAGGGATGGATGCTGGCCAATTTCCTCTTCAAATGGCAACATGTACTCATCCACTGGTCCTATATTTAAGAAAATAAATTTTGCTTTTCAGACAATTGGTACACCACAAATTTAATAACTATGTCAAAATACTGTACAGCCATTTACTCACTATTGCCATGAAAAACTCATATGATGCCAAAATGGCAACACTAGATGCTGCCATGTGAGAAGCCTGAGAAGCAATGGATGCTAGACTACATATCAAGAGCGTGGCCATGTTCTTAAAAAAACTCTACCATTCAACTCATGAAGTTACGTTAATAGTAACTTATCCCCTTCAAGCTGACGGCAAAGGGCAACTAGATTGTAAAAAGATATCCAGGGGAAAAAAACAACAGCAACAACGAAAGCTCAGAATAAAGAAAGGTGCAAAACCAGGTTGTAATGTAACCTCTGTAGGCCCACCACCAAAATTCAGAGCCTACATTACAAGCATTTTGCAGGTACACTATACCAGCAAAGTGTTTCTAGCGTGGACGCAGCTTATATGGAGCCTATTCTAGTCTATCCTCTCCCCTCCCAAAATGAAACAAGGGCATTCTTACTAGTGTAACTAGGTCTACCCTAGGGACTTTTGGCAGCACAACTGTCGGTCAGGGATCATACCTTTTCACACACCTAAGTAACATAGGTATGGCAGTAGAAGTTTGCAGTATACAAATGAACTTGGCATTACACGGAGTACAGGTAGCAATGCCTACAGTTAGGGTTGACCAACACTTCCCATGTTAAGACCTTGTTTCCATTTACTTATACAGCTAGAAAAGAAATAGTTTTCTGGACCTATGACAATTTTCAAGATGTCGAAAAAATTTCCTGTTCCAAATACTGACAAAAATCAATCACACATTTTCAGAAACCAAAAAGCAAAAACAAAAAAAACCCCACCATCCTGGTCTGAGTCCATCAAAAAGTTTGAAAGATTACAAAATTATAAAACCCATTCTGATTAACTTTTAAAATAATGATTAGCTTAAATTTTGAAATAAAGTTATATAGAACCCCAAAACTGGAATTCTTTAGAAAACATCGATATTAAGAATTTTGAAACATATTTTTCAAAATGTCTTCAAGGTGAAAATTTTGTTGAAACCCACTTTTTCCTCTTAAAAGTTTTGGTTTGGAAAAATTGCCTGAACAACTCAACTTATAAAACTTGGCCAAATTTATATCATTCAGGCTGAATTTTTCTATATCAAGTGTGTGTCTGGCTAAATTTTTTGAGGAAAATTTCAGCAAAAATGGTTTAGCCATTTCTGAGAACAAGATTAGAGAAAAATACGTTTTCCTTTGGAACAGTATCTTAATATTTGACTTGGGGGGTGGGAAGGATAGCCATGCTGTCAGGAATACACTTTCTGCTTATCTTTAAAAAAATAAAAAAATAAAAAAAAAAACACAAAACTTATATTTATCCAAATAATTGGACTTTGAAAAAAAAAAAATGCAATTTGCACATGCTCAGTCGAGACTTAGAATCTGGTTAGTAAATTCTCTGAACATTGTCTGTACTGAGAATGCTCCAGTCCCTCAACTCTTACATGTGATCAGACTGTGCATGCAATGCAATGAACTAGGCCTGCTCCATCCTAGGGTGCAGGATTTGTTCCTTGTATGTATTGAAGTCACTTCTGATGACTTTTTAGAAAAAAAGATTTATTATTAATTATTATTATTATTATTATTATTAACTGAGTACTACCATAAAACAAATGTCTGTCTGGAAAGCATGCAGCACACGAGAAAGAAGTTTCCCTGGCTCAAAGTTCTTACAATATATGAAGGATGGACAGATAGAATTCCTCCTAACCACTGTCTATTCATCTAACTTAAATTAAGGAAGCACCAATTATGACTCCATAATAAAGGCTAAGAAATTTTGCACGTAAGAGCAGGAATTCTGTTACATATGAAAATTACACCCTTTCCTCTCCAAAGTTACATCACTTACTCTGAGTAAACAATGAATTTTGTGAGAATTCAGAAGTAAATGGTTAGTTTATGAATTTAAATTAATTTTAAAAATAGGTTAAGAAATTTGGAACCCTATGTCAGACCTTTATTTTGTTCCCCTAATATCTTAATAGAACAACACTGACTCTTCAAACTTCCCATATAATTAAAATTTGCTGAAATCTTCTGGATAAGTTACATTTGAAAAAAAAAAAAAAAGTAGATTAATGGACACTTTTTGGTGTTACTCTTCATAACTGAACGTTCCTGCTTCAGGTTAAGCTGAAGGATAATTTTCAAGGAGTTACATGAAGAACTGCCCTCTTGAAAAATAGCTGCTGTCTCTTATTGCCATTCATCTGCTCCTCAATGTTCCCCTCTGACTTCTGACAGCATTAAGGGAATACCATCTTCCCTGCAAGGAGCTTGGCTTCATTCCTATTGTGAATAAAACAGAGGCAGTGGCCATTTTGACAGGGCAATTCTTCATAAGTTTCTCTGAAGAAAATTTCATGCACCAGTGTACACTGGGGGGCAAGCTTTCAATTATGGAAAAAAACAACAAAAGGTTAAATTTAATCCTTAATATTTTTCTTTACAAAAATTACTTGTTGCCCCTTACCTAGTCAGAGGACAAAATGGTGCAAGAGGGCAAGAGCCAGCACAAAGTATGCGCAGAGGAACAGAAGGGTGCAGGAGGGAAAAAGTTAGAATTTGTGCACAATAGACTGTGGAGAAGACAAGAGGGAGGGGGAACGTATGCACAAGGAAAGGTAGGGAACAGGAGTGAGGGGGAAACTGCGGTGTTCAGCAGCTGCTTTCCACTGGTCTGGCGATATAAAGCAGCTGTAAACCCAGCATGATCTGGCTGCTTTATGCTGCTGCAAAGGGGCATAAAATAGCCGGAGAGTACTGTGATTTATTAGAAGTATCACATGGGAGATTCTCTTTGAATTTCTTGTTTAGGGTTCATGTATGCTTTAAAAAAAATTCAGACAAAAGGTATGTTAAAAGGATTTATTAAGACTGAGATACATATAAGTAATTTAGGGTAATACATATTACAGGGATGTTGCATGTATCCTACAAAATCAACCATTTTAAGCCTGGGAAATTCAGAGCTTTAAAAAAAAAAAAAAAAAAAAAAGACAATGAAAGACATACACACAACTCCCGCTTCCCTCCAATCCCCCGGCTGATTCAAAGTTTTAAATACTGCGTTATCAACTATGTATTTTTATAAATTAAACATTTTGCTTACCATCTGACGCAGTACATCGGGATGCCAGTTCCCACAGGACTAATCCCATGGCATACATATCTATTCTCAGAAATGCATCCCTTTGGAAGTTTATCGCACCTTCTAATACTTCTGGAGCCATATACCTTCGTGTACCAACCTTTTAAAGACATTCAAGCATAAAGTGTTACTGCACTAAAAATTGTTTATTTCAAGATGAGCAAAAAGACAGATTGACCTTACTGTACAATTCTCTCCCCCGCCCCCATTAAAAAAAAAAAAAAAAAAAAAAAAAAAAACACACAGTTGTAGTCATTGCCTTTACTTTAGACTCAATCCAGCAAGATGCTGCATGCCCTCAGCTCTCAGAGTTGAGAGGTTAAGGATGCTCAACACCTTGACAGATTGGGCCCCCACAGTGGATTTCCACAATGCATAAAAGTCTGCATGTATGTTTATAAATAATTTAACATTAATTTTCCTTCAGCAAACCTGGTCTTTCCCTCCCCTCCCCTGTATCTTATTTTCTTCCTGGTTGCTGGAAAACCATCATTTCCTCTGCTATTAATATCAAAGGTGTCACACACAGATTCCTATAAGTAAATCCTCCAAGACAGTTGAGGGAAGGCAGATGACACTGAAGAAAGGAAGATCTTCAGACAGAATTATTTTAGTTGGCCATGATGAATTATGAAATTGAAACATCACATCAATTAATTTACTGAATTAGACCTAAAAGAAAGCTACATTTCTTCTGGTTAAAATTCATTTAGTACAAAGGGCCAAGACAAGGCACCATTCACAACTTAAGCCCTTTCCACAATGCTTTTGTCATGAGTTTTAATTGGCTTAGATTGTGAAGGCCTTAAACACAACATCAGGGCATTTCTGTGCCTGTAACATAATACCTTTTGAACACCGTATCTGATCCATTTCAAAATTTTCAGTTAACATTCTATGCATCAATGGCTGGAATCCTACTAATTTTAGGGGAAACTAGAAAATCAAAAGGGGAAGCCTCTGCCATCTGTTTAGCAAAACCATAGCTTCAAGGACTTCTAATTATCTATGGTTGATGGCACCCATTAATGCCTTTCAGTAGCAAGTGCTCAGCCCCTCAGAACAGAGAGAAGAATGAGGGATCTTGACATGGGGTGCAAGTATGGGGGACAGATAAAGCCTCTAGCATGGCAGAGAGAATGGGGGACCCTGGAATGGAGCACACACATACCTGGATGGGAGGATATTGGAGGAGTTGCAGGGTATCCCAGACTTAGAGGGGGATGGGTGGGTGGCACACAAAGTTTATGGGGAGGTGTTGGAGAGATGCAAAGAGCTCCTCGTTTGTGCAAGCAGCTCAGCCTACAGATGCAGCCAAGTGTGTGACCACCTTGTAACTAAATACCTTCCAAGCTACAAACTTAAATATAAGCATTGTTAGTATTTATTTAATTTTTATGTAAATCAATTTACCTGTCCATGTGTGTCACCTGCAGACTTTCCAGCCTCAAACTTTAAAGCTAGACCAAAATCAGCAATACAAGCTGTAAGGTTGTTTTTCAACAGCACATTCTTGCTTTTGATGTCCCTTCAAATTAAGGGGACAAAAGAAAAAATTACCCAAATATTACAACATCTAAAAGGTCTAAGAATAAAAGTATTAATGTAACAAAACAAAGGATCTTGCAGATGCATAATAATCTGAAAACATAGTTATGGTCTAAGAGTATATTTAAGCAACATTAAAGGGATGACAACAAAAGCTAAGAGACAATGAATGTTAAGTGTGGCTGTCCAACCTTAAAATCATGCTGTTTAAATATTTTTAAAACCGTGATAAATTAAAAAACTGAGTACAGTACATTCTTGAAATATAAATTTATTGTCTTTCTGGTTTAAGAAAATCTAATTTGTAAAATAAGTAAATCTGATGTGGAAGTATCAGTATATACAGGACAGAATGTACTTATTGGTCACTTTCTTGACTTTTAAAAACGAAATTGTGCTTCAAATTCAGCCTCTTCCTGCCACATGAATTGGAAAAGGAGAGAACCCCTTGAGCAGAGATAAGGGCCTTTAAAGTTTTTATGATAAGGGGACCAATAGCCCAAATAAGTTAAAGCAAATACTTGTTTACAAGGTGGCAGTCTATCTTCCGCTCAATTTTCAGAGGGTTCGTTCCAAAAAATCATGACCTTCATCTTGTTGAAAACTAGGTCTTGAGAATTACAAAAAGAAAAACGAGATAATCGGCACAGGCCTTTTCTGGCTTTATCACAAACTCATGTAATAGGCACATAACACCAAGATAGATCTACCTGTAATGTGTGATGGGGAGAAATGCTCTTCCTTAAAACATCCACCACATCATTAATACTTAAATTTAAAGAAAAGGTGCTAGATGGCATCCCTGGCATACTTCAATACGAACAGGAGTTCCTACTTCATACTGCTCTGGTGTAGAACCTCCAAAATATATAACAGTCTTAGATTGGTACCCATCTTTCTTAATTTCACCCAAAGTTTGTCTCAGTTAATAGACTCAAATGCTATCTTTAAATCTATGAAAGTAGCATATAATTTAGTACCCTGAACCACAATATATTTATAAATCATGTAAGAAAATAATCAATTGTGGCTCTATCTGCCCTAAAGATGGACTGCTCTTTGTATAGTAAATTAGCCTCTGAAGCCCATTTCAACTTTAGATAGTGAGAATTTGGAGTAAGTTTTCCTTGCCACAGCTAACAGACTAATAGGGTGAATGAAGCAGAATTCTTTAGGTAACAGGATTATTTGTCCTCTTTTTAAATACTAGACTTCCACCCAGATGGAATCCATCCAAGATGATTAATGACAGTAAATAATTTAGCCAAGTGGTGATTACCAATCAAGAGTCTCCTGAATAACTTCAACAGGGAAAAAAAGTCTTCCTCTGGACTTTTTTCCATTGTTGGGCTAAAATAAATGACGGGATTTAATTGTCCTTTATCGAAGGACAGAGTGATAAGTTTATGGAGGGAATTGGTATGAAGAGGTTGCCTACAATGGTACATGGCCCATTTGCAACTAGCAAATATCTCCAGCAGCCAAAGATGGGACACTAGACAGGTAGGGCCCTGAGTCACTACAGTCAATTCTCTTCCAGGTGTCTGGCTGATAGATCTTGCCCACACTCTCAGGGCTTATTTGAAGTTGGGAAGGAATTTTCCCCTCGAGGTCAGATTGGCAGAGACCCTGGGGTTTTTGTTTGGTTGGTTGGTTTTTTGGCCTTCCTCCGGAACATGGGGCACAGGTCACTGGCCGGATTGAACTAAAGTAAGTGGTGGATTCTTTGTAGCTTGAACCCTTCAGATAATTATTTGAGGACTTTAGTAACTCAGTCTGAGGTTAGGGGTCTAGTACATGAGTGGGTGGGTGAGGTTCTATGGCCTGTGATGTGCAGTGGTCAGACCAGATGATCACAGTGGTCCCTTTTGGCCTTAATGCCTATGAGTCTATAAATCAAAGAAGGGATTTCTCATTGCACCAACTATAGAAGAATTAGGATAAAAAAAAAAAAAAAAAGAGTTGGAATGTGCTATCCAGACTTCATCATTAATATAGGGTTCATCTGGAGTATATCTACCAAGGCCTGAGCCCACCATGTTCCACAACACGGAATAATTTTTAGCTTTAGCTACTGCTTCAAAATTGTTACATAAGGATCTCAGATATTCTTGGTTTTCATTACATAATAAACCTCGATATCTTATTCTGACAGCTAACAACTTCTGAAGTAAATTAGGAGAGGGATATTAACTATATATGCAACAGCAGACTTTTCCTTCACGCAGTCCACGTCAAACCAAAGTGTGCTTAGCTTTGAAAGCATTTCTGGGATAATTAAAACCAAAGTCTACTTATTTAGAGAAAAGTGGCAGTAAGGACTTGACCGGCAATTCGTATGATTCACAAATTTGAGAAGAATTCTCAGACTTAATTATGTCTCTGAAAAATCTAACATCAGTCCTCCAATCTCCTAGATAATTTGTCATTAATGGCTGGAGTCCATTTTAGTCTTTTACAACCACATTGTTCCAAAGGGAGTAATTAAGGCATCATCATCCATCGGAAATAAAAACTCTCTCCAAAAAGGGTACATCATTCATAATTATAGAGAGGTTGGCAGTCACTATCTGGGCAAGAAAATTTACAGAAATCCCAATACTACTAGAACCATTTGATGAAATATAGGCCAACTGTCCACCTATCTGCCACATTTTTCCATTTACAGGTATCAGATTAAACTTGTGTAACAAAGCCTTTAATATTTGACCAGCAATGTTAACCACCTGATCTCTAGAGCGGAGAGGGAAGTTCAAAAATCTCCTCAGTGTTTTCTTCCCCTTACACTGAGTTTGTTGAAGGACCTATTCAAGCATTAAAATCTCCCAAAATTAGACAAGCTATATCAATTTGCTCATCCAGGCATTCCCACAATTACTCCAATAAGATGAGGAGAATGAGGGGAAAAGAATATTAAATACTAAAATTTGGAGATCAGGAAGAAGAAAAAAAAACAGCCTGAATGCCCTGACAATTTGATTCCCAAGGTAAAATCCAGGATTTCAGGCATAAGGAAACTAAGGTTGCAAGTACTCCAGCTATATGACCCCTTACTAACAATCAATTTCCTCCTTGAAGAAAGGATTCAAACCCAAGAAAGATTAGGATTTCAGACTCACTAACCATGTTTCTTGTTAAAAATAAATCAATTCAAAAGGTTTCCAAAAATTTAAAAAACTAAAATATGTAAATTGTTCTGGCAAAAGCTCTCCCTGGGTAAAGGGAGAAATTGGACAATCCAGTCAGACATAAGAAACAGACCCAACAATCTGACTAAGAATTTGATTAATCTCCAAATACCACTGTATTCTAAAGAGTAATCTATGTGGGAGATTTTGAATGTAAAGGAAGTCCATCTCAAGGCTTCCATGAAAAACACTACTATTTTGGGGAAGGGGAATTGTAAAGCTCATTGGTCTAAAAAAGACTGGAGGGTCAAACTTAGGAGACCCAGTTAAATAAATAGTACAAAAAAAGTTCTAGGAAGTAGCTGAGGAAAAGTTGATGTAAAATTTTGAGATGTATTCTCATAAGATAAATAAGAACCAGACTCTTCTAGTAGATCCGAAGAATTATACCTTATATTTTTGAGAATGTCCTATAGAGCAATAATCTCTCAAGCGTGTTTTCTACTCTAGAGATGAAGACACCTCAGAGCTTTAGCGGTTTCCTCAAATTCCAAATTCTAGAAGCTATGTGCCAATATAAAAAAATTCCATCTCCCACCTCATACACATTTCAAAAATAAAGGTGCCTTATAAACTTAAGAGTTAGATAGTAAATGCCAAATGAACCTTATCAACTTGTAACTGATTTAGATCAATATCTGTAAGGGGCTGTCTGCCTGAATATAATCCCCCTGGGAAAAAAAAAAAAAAAACAAAAAAAACAAACAAACAAACAAACAAAAAAAACTTATTCTTGGAAGTATTTAAACCAAGAAACAGGATTTCTGAAACCTCAGAGAACCTGTGTATGGTAAGGCAAGAGGACGACGATGACAAAAAGAAGGTGTCAATTTCTCTTAGTTTAGCCTTAACTCAGTAATAAAGCTCTGTATATTCCTATCATCAATATGAGAGAAATTATTTATAATTTTAGGTTCTTCCTTCTCCAGTGGGGGGCATCTAGCTTGCCTGTTAGACCAATCCTCTCATAATCCACCCAACAGAATTTTTCATTCAAAGAGCTCTTAATACTTGCTAATGCCTCCACAAGAGGTTTCAACAAAGAAAACCAATGGGAACTGTGAATAATTAAAATAAAGATGGTCATAATCCACCAAGTCTGATGATACAGGTTCACAGATATTGCTCCTGCTATTCACAAGATCCTTATCTACAAGTTCCTTAGTCAATAAGATACTTCCAAGGGTCTCCTTCCCTCAGAATTCAAAGTATCAAGAGAATCAGAACTCGTGTGAGCCAAACCCCAGACGGAGAGTAGGAGAGTTTGCTTCTCAGAGAAGATAGTTAATTTAGACTGCAATAGATGAGGATACCCAGGACAATCGAGGGGGGAGGGAGGGAGGGGAGGGAAGAATGGGGGAGAGGGAGAAGGAGAGCAGACCATCTTCAAGGGGAATGCCTACATGCTTTTAAATTTCTCACCTTTGGGGAAAGTGTGGAATAGAGCTCACGGTCTTTAGGGCCATTCTGTTAATCCCAAAAGAGCGGAAGAAAGAGCTCCTTCCCAGCTCATTCACCACTAAGCGATCACTACAGTGATACTGCAACTCTCTACAGAGGGGAGAGAGTGAGCTCCTCTCCAAAACAATCAACGCTTTCATCTTAAAAGTTCTATTTAAGCTTCACAAACTCCTACCAAGGAGGAATGATTCTACGTCAGTCAGGCCTCAGTCCAACTTGGATGATATGACTGCCTTCAGAGTGGCTCACTTCATCCGCCACTTGTTACAAGTCTCCAGATTCTCCAAGTTTACAGAGCAATATTGCCATAGAGAAGAAATTGCTGCTTATTCACTCAGTAGCACGGACTCCCAGCAGCTCCCAGCACTACTCCCCACCCGAGGGGCCTAGACCTTTCAGACACTGCTCTCCCTGAGCCCCAATGGGCAGCTCTCTTCCTTCCCAGAACTGAGCTCAATGGGTAACTACCTCTTCTCTCATTATACCACTTCCA
This sequence comes from Chrysemys picta bellii, assembly GCF_011386835.1. NCBI lineage: Eukaryota > Metazoa > Chordata > Testudines > Emydidae > Chrysemys > Chrysemys picta. Next base: position 25,535,407 of record NC_088801.1, on the reverse strand, counting down.
AAGAAGTTTCACATTATACAATCAGAACTTATTGTGGCTGAAAAATCTGATGATGATCCAGACAGACTGCACACTCACTTATCCATACCTCCATCAATTCTGTAGTGTTATCAGTAGTAAAAAACTTTGGCAAAAAGTAAACCAACATGATTTGAAAATTCTTAGAAAGCAGATGTGTTAGACAGAGTGATACTACTCTTCTGACTAAAGACAGATGACTTAAAAAAAAGGACAAGCACGGTGGTATTTTCATCCATGTTCAGTTTTTAATTATGGGCTTTTACTACCTGGGTCAACTGCAGCTAGGAGCACTGCAGCGGTAACTCTGAATTCTGCAACAGGAGAGAATATCTTTCATTGATACAAGGGGTTACAATTCAGCAATCAGTTCTAAAGAGAGACCCATTTACTCGTTCCAATTTGGAAGGATAGCAATGGGGACACAGGACTGATGATCAGCTCCTGCGAACATAGAGGAACTCCAAGGGTGAAATTTACTCGAGTATCTAGTCACATTTTCTTCTATCGATGTGCCTATTAAAAATCAAACTTATGAGAGGTACTCATTTTGTTTGAAGGGTAAAAGTATGTTTGGGCTTGTGTAAACATGCATTTAGGTAATTTTAAGAACATTTTACAATATAGCTACAGATACTGATTACACCATGCTGATTAGCTGAATAGGGTCGTTATTTAAATATGCAAAAATAGAAAATATATCACCACCACCAACCATGGTCACCAGAACACATCCTGTAATCAACTTATCATCTGGTTAGGTAGAGATACTTCTATTATCAGACCTTTTCCAGATTAATGATTTTTCTGAAAACTAGGAGCAAAAACAACCTTTGAAGCTAAAAATTCTCATGCTTGCTCTCAGACTAGAAGTGGTGATTTCTGTCTGAATGTGGGAGCAGAATAAGGAGATTTTTTTCTGTAATTAAAATCTCAATTATAACACTATTACCGTTAAAAAACAAATTGGGCACACTGAACATAAATGTATGTTGTGCAAGGAGATCGTAAAACATCGCCCTTTGCCCTCAAGTATCCTTCTACTGCTTTTCTAGGAGTATCTGATTTGCAGGAAACTAATGTGGATTTCTTCCCTCCTCAAAATTCAGCCTTCTTTTCTTTACCTTTCTCTTTTTCAATGCTGCCATGACAGTCCTGGAACTTAATTTTTTATTTCTTCAAAATGGGAGCTGTTTAAACAGTGTGTATATAATTTTTTGAAAAGAGCACTCAGACTGTTGAAGGTAATAATTGTTAGAGTACTTGCTTGGGGCAAACAAAACCCCCTGCTTCTGAAAAGGCTTCTGCGGCCCTCAGGCTATTGTTTCAGCATGTCCTCGCAGGCATCTAGGTTGCTTTTGGCATCTTAAAAAGGCTAAACTTTTTAATAGAAAAAAAAAATCACAACTTCAAAACAGCACATCCGCTGAAGATAACAGGGGAAACAGAATCTTATAAGGGAGAGACAGACTGAAGGGACAAGGTTATTTTTAATTGTCATCAAATTCCCAAAGTTTTGAAAATACAAGCATTTACATACTCGTTTTATTTTTCCATTCTTCTTTGGGGACTGTCACACCTTGTTGTGGTGAAGGGGCTTGCGTGTTCCAATGATCTTCAGAGCTAAGTTGTCAGGAGTTTCATGTTCCTGGTAGGGTCTCTCAAGGGGAACAGGTCTGAGGGGAGACCCCAGACAAAGCACAGTCCAATTCCCCCAAGTCCTCAACAGTGGATCAGGTGGAAGAAGGTCCTTGGATCTCAACGGCTGTGAAAGCGAATGAAGGCTGCAGCAAGTGGAGATCTTCACTCGTCCCGGACTTTCCCTGCCACTGGGTCCCAGACCTCCAACTTGTCATGATCATGTGGTCGCTGTAGCCGCACCAGCTTCCCCACATTAAAAGGAACTCATGCGCAGGCTTCTACCATGGGAAATAATATCTTTCCAATCTTTCAAGCCCTGCGGCAATGGACTAGTGGTGACGGGGACAGGATTAGTGAATCTGGCAATCCCTAGCTACGAATCTGCACGTAGGCAGTGATAGTTAGATGGTTGTCTGGCACCTGGACTGAGATGGGTGCAATTCGGCAGCTACTGTTGCAACTGAGAAGTCCTCTTTAGGATAGGGTTACCATACGTCCGGATTTTCCCCCACATGTCCAGCTTTTTGGGCCTCAAATCCCCGTCTGGGGGGGAAATCCCTAAAAGCCAGACATGTTCGGGAAAATAGGGAGGGAGGGCCCAGCGGTGCGGGGCCGGGGCTGCTGGGGCTGGGGCCGGCCGCTGGGGCCGGGGGCACAGTGCTGGGCCGGGGGGGGCCCCAGGGCCTGAGCCGGGCAGGAGACGCCGGGGCCAGAGCCTCTTGGCCTGGGCCAGCCGGCCGCCGGAGGGAGCTGCTCGGCCAGGGGGGCCAGACTGGGCCGCGCCGCACCCCGCCCCAGCTTACCTGCTGCCTCCCTGTTTCAGGCTTCCCACGAACATTTGATTCGCGGGAAGCAGGGGAGGGGGAGGAGCAGGGGGCGGAGCGTTCAGGGGAGGGGGCAGAGTTGGGGCAGGGCTGGAGGCGGGGAAAGGGCGGAGTTGGGGCAGGGCCAGGGCCCCATGGAGTGTCCTCCTTTTTAAAAATTAAAATATGGTAACCCTACTTTAGGATCCCCTCTGCTCACCCCACGGTGAGAGGACTAGAAAAGTTGCCCTAAAGCTAGGCTCTCTCATACACTCCTGGCTGGATTACCGCATCCAATGGGATCACTCTGCCTGTGAAGCTATAAAAAGAATGACTTTTGCTACTTTGAATGTTCGCACCCTGATGGATAACAAAGAATGTACAGCCAGAAAGAACTGCTATTGTCACCAGGGAACTTGTGAGATATTACATCGACATCACTGCCCTGAATGAGACAAGGCACCCAAATGAAAGTCAACTGAGAGAAGAAGGTGGAGGCTACACCTTTTTCTGGAAAGGAAAATCTTCAGAGGACAGGTGCATTCATAGTGTCTGTTTTGCAATCAGGAATAAATTTGTCAGTCAGCTTATAAAATTTCCTTTAGGAATCAAACATCTTATGACTTCGTCTTGAGCTCAGCAACAACCAGTCTGCTGCTGCTATCAGTGCATATGCCCCAAAGCTGGATTCTATCGAGGATATCCAGGAACAATTCTATACAGATATTGACAGAGTCTTGACCAGCATTCCCGAGGAGGAGGAGGAGGAGGAGGAGATCATTCTCCTCAGAGATATTAACGCTAGAGTCGGGCACGACTCAGATCTCTGGAATGGCACTATCGGAAAAGGAGTAGGAAAGGCTAACTCCAACGGCATCCTCCTCCTGAGAAAATGCGTAGAACATGGTGTGATCACAAACACCCTCTTTAGACAAAGTGAGAAGTATAAGACCACCTGGAGAGACCCTCGCTCCAGGCATTGGCACCATCTTGACTATGTTACTTTTAGAGCTTGAGATTGGAAGGATGTCCACATCATGAGGGTCATGCATGTAACTGGTGACTGTTGGACAGACCATCGCCTTGTTCGATCAATCATGAATTTCCAGATCGCCTCAAGGAATCATGAGCAGGCAAAATCAGTACAAAAGAAATTCAACGTTAAGTCCCTTGACGATATAGTGACTCAGGAGAAACTTCAGCAGTGTCTCAAAGAGAAGTTTGCCGCTATGCCTACAGCTGACAATGAAAATCTCTGAAAGGGATTAAAGAGTGCCATTCTCTCAGCATGTGCCGAGTCCATTGGCTAGGTCACCCGCCATCATCAAGATTGGTTTGATGAGAATGATGCTGAGATTCAGGGCCTGCTTGACCAGAAAATAAAAGCTCATCACAATGTGGCAAAACAACATATCACACCAGCAAAAGAAAGTTGTATAAGTAACTCCAGGCTGAAGCCCAAAGGAAAATCCATGACATCAAAAATAAGTTGTGGTGAGAAAAGGCCAAGGAGATTGAGCTTTATGCTGATAAACATGACATGAAGAGTTTCTTTCAGGCAATAAGGTCCATTTATGGCCCATGATCCCATGGACCCACACCACTCGGAGCCCAAGTTGGGTCAACATATTTTAAGGACAGCGAAGCCAAAGCCAGATGGAAAGAGCATTTTGAGTTACTCCTGAACTGTGAGTCAACTGTCTCTGATGCCAATATCGAATCTATAGCTCAAAGACATGAAAGAGAATCTCTTGCTGATTCTCCCCTCCTCCCCCCACACCCTCGAAGAAATAACACGAGACATTATGCAAACTAAAAACAACAAGGCAGCAGGGCCAGATGGCATACCAGCTGAAGTCTACAAATTTGGAGGTGAAGAACTGGTAGGGAAGCTCCACAAACTTTTTCCTCATATCTGGTAAAATGAGAAGATTCCAAAAGACTTGAGAAACGCTAACATTGTTACAATCTTTAAGAAAGGAGATAAGTCGGAGTGTGGAAACTATTGAGCCATTGCCTTGCTATCTACAGCAGGGAAAATTCTTGCCCATATCCTCTTACACCAATTACTTCCCATTGCTGAGGAAATATTGCTGGAATCTCAGTGCGGTTTTAGACCATCCCACGGGACAACCAATGTTGCACACCAAATCCAGGAAAAAATCTCCAAAGCAAAATCATGACCTGTACGTGGCTTTCATCGATTTGACAAAGCCCCGTGGAAGGTGCTGGCCAGATTTGGCTGCCCTCCAAAATTTATTACTGTCCTAAGGCTTCTCCATGATCAGATGACTGCCACTGTTCTCTGTAATGACCCGAGATGGAACCTTTTGTCATCAAAACTGGGGTTAACCAAGGATGTGTTGTTGCCCCAACCCTGTTTTCCATTCATTTAGCAGTCATTTTGGTCCTTGTTAAAGATCACCTCCCCATTGGAGTTGACATTTAATATAGAATGGATGAGCGTCTCTTTAATCTTCAACATCTCTGCTCAAAGTCTAAAGAGTCTTCGGGGCATCCATTACTGACCTTCAGTCTGCTGATGACTATCATCCTCGCACACACGGAAAATGACCTTCAGACCATACTGGATTTTCTTGCACATGCTTACCGAAGCCTAGGACTCTCACTCAATATTGAGAAGTCTAAAGTGTTCTATCAACCTGCTTCAGGCCTTACACATGACCCACCACAAATCACCAGTTAGGGTCAGACTTTGGAGACAGTTGAGCACTTCTGCTACCTCGGTAGCCAACTTTCCCAAATTGCAAAAATTGACAGTGAGATCCAGCACAGGATCCAGTGTGCAAGTGCTTTCTTTGGGAAATTGCTCTGATACGTTTTCATGGACTGTGACCTGAGGCAGGACACCAAGATCCAGGTCTATATTACAGTTGTTGTTCCTGCACTCCTCTATGGATGTGAAACCTGGGTGACCTATCGACAGCACCTCAAGAGTTTAGAAAGATATCCCCAGTGATGTCTCCAGAAGATCCTTCACGTCAAGTGGCAAGATTGCTGCACTAACACCAGCATCCTCCCTGAAGCGAATGTCACCAGCATTGAAGCAATGATCCTCATGCACCAACTTCACTGAAGTGAACATTGTGTGCGGATGCCAGACTCTCGCCTCCCAAAACAAGTCCTCTACTCTCAGCTCACCCATGGTCAGAGGAAACGCTAAAAAGACACACTGAAAGCGTATCTTAAGAAAACTGATGTGGACATCACAAGCTGGGAAGAGCAAGCCACCAACCGACCCCAATGGCACCTCCATCAGGCAGTGGCCGACCCCAATATCCTCCATCAGGCAGTGGCCTGCTTCGAGAAGTGCGTGGCCCTTGAAGCTGAAAGGAGAGAGGGGAGGAAAGAAAAAATATAAACTTTCTCCCAGCAGGCCACTGGCCTGCCACAAAATGTCTGTACCTACTGTGGGTGGATTTGCTGTTCCAGGATCGGACTCCTGAGTCATCTCAGGACCCATATGAAAATCCATGGTAGAGATCATCCTCGAATCAAAGGATCGCCAATCATTTTTCCATTCTCCTTTAACTCAATAATTAAGTCTGACAAACAAAGAACTCCACATACTACAATCTTATAGGACCACTAAAGATTAGAATGCACAAGTCTGACATGTTAGACATGTATTAGCTGGCACATAAAAGCAGCGCAAATGTCCTGCTTATATATGGAACTGATTCAGTACTTTTTATTAAATTAAAATATATCAAAATTAAGTGTTTGGATAATAAATAGCATCTTTATATATTTGAGACATGTACCGATTTTGAAAATTCTTATTTACCCGAAAGAAACTTCTTAAGACAGTGATTCCCCAAAGCTTGGAGCATGCCAACTAGGTAAAGACTAGTTCCGGGGAACACTCTAATATCTCATTTGATCTCCAGAGTGGTGGTTTTCTTTATTTTAAATTCAGTCTTAGATTGCAAGGAAAATCTTCAAAATGTGAAGTAAGCTGTAACAGATATAAAATCATCTATCTGCCAGAATGTCTGAAACAATAGCTCTGTGGTGTGAACTGCCCATTTAAGTTGATGGCAATTCAGGTGCCCTGTTAATATTTTAAATACCAACACTTAACTATTTCATTGCTGAAACCATGCAAGAAAGGAGGAGGAAATACATGATGAAGACCTATATCAATGTTTCCCAAAGCGGATGGCAGACAGAAAATGTATAGCCCTTTCATACCATCATACAGTGAGATGGGATTGGTTTTATTTCCTGAAGCAGGGTGTCACTTTCAAGGGTTTGGGAAAGACTGGTTTAAGACATTACTCATGTAAATAGGTACATAGTAACTACACTGGGAGTATATCATCATACAAATGGTGCAAGAATCCATTTTAGCTTCATGCCGTGTCTTAATTATCTCCCACCTCACACCAGTCACATATTCACACTATTTTTAAGAGTGATTTTCCAGACCAACTCCCCCCTTCTCTGCATCCCACTCTCACCAACTCCCTAGCCCCTCAAAACTCCCAATTTTCTGAAGGTGAAGAGTACATTTCAATAACTTCAGGGTAAAAACCCTTAAGAGCTAGGAAATCCAGAGCTAGAATAAACCTCCAGTAACTGCAAACATTTGAAAAAACAACAAACAAACAAAATGAAATTCACAGGATATTTATTCCATAGACATTGGGCCCAGATGCTGCAAAGCCTTACGCACATGCTTAACTTTACACACTTTGAATAGTCCCACTGATATAAATAAAATTAAATGGTTGTACCAACTTTAGCTTTATTATCTCTATTACTGTAGTGCCTAAGAGCCCTATTCATGGACCAGGACACCAACTGTTACTGTCACTCCATAAAGCCTACTTTCCAAATTCCTGATTAAATGAAATAGGATAATATGGGCAGTCATTCCAACTGCTAAATAGGGACCTGATTCTTTGAGGTGCTCATCACTCTCTAGAAGGTCTTCCAGTTAGATCACAGTTCTGTAATATCAGACAATCTACAGGTCATACTTGGAGCTAGCGTGTACACAATGGGGATAGTAAACCAATGGTGATGCGCATTTTCAGCAGTTCACCTACAAACTGTACAAAGATAGTGACTGTTCAAAATTTGAGTCATGAACTGTGCACTCAAGTTAAAAAACAAACAAAAAAACAAAACAAAACAAGAGGGACAACCTCCTGATCCCAAAATACATCTTACAAAGCAGGCATTAAAGGACTAGAGGAAAAATGAAATGTTAATTGATATCACTAAAGGAGGTATAGTTAAGGTTTTGGGGTACTTTGTGAAATTCTGTACTTTCATATTTTTAGGTTTAAGTCATATCTTAATTCTATTCTAACCTCAAGCATAGGGATGTAGGTATCTTTTAGTTATGGTGAAAATTAGAATACAAAGCAGTAACTTAGTTATTTGTCTGGGTATAATTATAAAGCGAACCTACAGAAAATACTAACATTTTACATTTATAATCACAGCACGCATTTGCTTTCACAACTGTATGAAGGTGGATTAACTAGGAATAGAGAGTAGAGTCAACATGCCTCTAACAGTTACAAGAAGTTTCCCAACCGCTTCCCTACCCAACTAAGCACATAAGCACAAATAACTAAGTCAAATTTGACTCCAGACAAGTTCAGGGTTCCACCCATACAGAACTCAGGTGGTGGTTTAAGGCTCTGATACTCACATAAGTCCATGATAAAACTCACATTAGACATCAGTGGTACAGAACAAGGCCTAATTACTTTTGAGATCCAGGTATATGCATAACCTCAAGCACAGGGAACTGAATAGGTACTATAGTAAATGCAAAGTAGAGTTGACTGTATACTGAAATACTGGCATTAAGTATCTATTCTCAGCCTGTAGATACAGAGTAGTCATCTGGACATGAAGAGATAGATGAAATATGTGGAGATCTGCTTCCTAAGCAGTTTACTGGATATCTCACATTGAGAGTTGTGTCATTTTCAGTAGTAATTCACTTTACATTTATAATCACAGAACACTTTAAATCAGACACATTAACTTGCAGTTTAAAACAGCTGCATTTCAAAATTATAAAAATATTAAGTTATCTAGAACAGATTTTTCTTGAAAGTGCAAAGTTGCAGTGCTGTTTTACTTAATCTGATTTTAAATGTTTATTTTAGCTACTATAAAGTATTTCATAGCCATATTGTTCTATGTCTGTACACACGATTAAGCTAAAGCTTACTACATGAGATAATAGGCAATATCTGAAATATAGTATACCTATGGGATATAGCAGGTTTATGTCCATCTTTCAGACCTGGTATATCCTCATGAAGGTAAGCCAAACCTCTAGCCATAGTTTCGGCAATATGACACAGCTCATTCCAAGAAACCACATTTGCCTTGAGAAAGTCAGTTAATGAACCCTGTACAGCGGAGGGAAAAACAATTAAAGTAAATCTCAGTATTTCCCCTTAAGGAGAGATTTTCTTAATGATAAACTGTACCCAGAACACAGATACAAAGAATCATATCTGTTTCATAAACCTATATACATAGCATGCAGGATTACATATACAGTAGAACCTCAGAGTTACAAACTGACCAGTCAACCAAATACCTCTTTTGGAACCGAAAGTACACAGTCAGGCAGCAGCAGAGCCAAAAAACAAAAACAAAAAAACCTTCCCCCCCCCCGCTCCCCAAAACACAAATACGTACTGTGTTAAACTACTAAAAATAAGGTTTCAGAGTGGTAGCTGTGTTAGTCTGTATCAGCAAAAAGAACAAGGAGTACTTGTGGCACCTTAGAGACTAACAAATTTATTTGAGTATAAATAAATGTTAGTCTCTAAAGTGCCACGAGTACTCCTCGTTCTTTTTGCTAAAAAATAAGGGAAAGTATAAAAAAAGACTTGACAAGGTAAGAAAACTGTTTTGTGCTTGTTTCATTTAAATTAAGATGGTTAAAAGAAGCATTTTTCTTCTTCATAGTAAAGTTTCAAAGTTGTATTAAGTCAATGTTCAGTTGTAAAAACTTTTGAAATAACCATAATGTTTTGTTCAGAGTTACGAACATTTCAGAGTTATGAAAAACCTCATCCCCTAGGTGTTTGTAACGCTGAGGTTCTACTGTATAATCTGTTGGTATTTAGAAAAAAAGGTATAATTTCCAATCCAATTGGTCATCTCTTAACACAACAAACAAACACCTACAGGATATATCTATAGTTCATACAATAACCAAACACTTTAATAAAATTAAAAAGATGTGAAAATGTCTTCTTTGGCATTGACCCTCATTTATTAGAAGATTAAATAAATAGGAGTCAAATGTGAAAATTTTTAAACTAAAAAAGAATAGAGATGAAGGAAGACAATTTATAATAGATATTAAGAAACTATTCTGTAAAAGAACAGTCAAAGAAAAAAATTAGATATTACAAGTTAAACACACTGCTGGAGATAAATGCTGGAATTTCTTTGCTTTCAAAACAGGGTGATTCGATTTTCTGGGCACAAAGTCAAGAGTTTTGTGGATCCACCCCCAAGCATAATGTTGAATTATGTATGTACTTTCTCACAAGCATTACATTGATATTCAGAGCCCTTTTTTAGAGTGAGGGGATCTATGCGAGAGATCATTTCTTTACCTTTTCTCATATTATGAGCTAAAAGTCTAGTCAAATTATAAACGAGTTAAAAATATTTTCAGATACTACACTACTCTTGAATTCCCTGTGCCAACTTTTTGGGTTTTAAATATCACTTTTTAAAAACCAGAGAAGTGTCTGTGTCTCACCTGTGGCTGTGAGTAAAGCCCACACAAAAGGAGAAAATGGATTGATTGCTCAAGGGGAAAAAACGGTTACCTATCTTTCGTAACTGTTGTTCTTTGAGATGTGTTACTCATGTCCATTCTATTCTAGGAATGTGCGGGGTTTTGGGGTGGGCACTCACTCCTCTACCCCGACCTTTGAGTGCACTTTGTGCACCGAGCCTGGTGCCAATGGTGCAGTCAGCTGTTACTCTGAGGCTTCAGAGAGGGCATTGGCATCACAGACATGCCCCATGTACTCCAGTAGGGCCACTGTGCTGGCCAATGGCCATGTTGCGAAGCTCACATCACAGAGGTCGACACAGCCTTGAGTGCCCAATCACACTCGTGATGTCTCAACGAGGGGCTGAATTCCCTTTCCATGCTGGAGGAATCCTCTTCCCGTGACCACGGTGGGGCTGTCGATGCCTGCATCTGGCAACTAACCGTTGCTGCTAGAGACCAGCATTTTGAATAGGACCAGTACAGGGTGGTGGGACGAAGACTGTTCCCATGGTGCGGGGGATAGGGATCCGTGCCGATAAGACCAGCGGGAGGGTGAATGGTGCTGGGGATACAGTGACCAGCATCTCCCCCCGGGTGATCCACATCAAGAGGGCGGAGACCACGATCACAGTGCTAGTTATCTAGGAATACCTGCAGAGGACCTGGGTTGTGAAGCCGGAGATCTGCAGCGTGGAGACAGAGCGCTTTGTCTCGGCTCTGGGGATCAGCAGCTCCAGGACTGCGACCCCCATTGGGGGGCGGGGGACGGACAGGCCCATACGGCTCCAGTGTTGGCTGGCAGCCTAAACTGGGTCCTTTGCCCGATACCCCATGGCCTTTCTTGGACTTTTTTTGGGGCACTGGCAACAGAAAGTGATGCCAGGCAAAGCCTGGTGCTGGGGGTGCACTATGCACCAAGGCCGAAGTATTGGGGGTAGAGTCTAGCCGGGAAGGCTCGGAAGCCAGAGAGAAAGCAGACTCCATGAGGAGGGCCTTCAAATGGGTGATGTGCTCTTTCTGGTTCTTGGGTCAAAAGTTTTTACAGATGCGATGCTTGTCCCTCATATGCGATTCCCCCAAGCACTTCAGGCAGCTGCTATGGGGGTCACTAACAGGCATAGGACATTTACAGTCCGAGCAGGGCTTAAAACCTGGAGCATGCACAACTGGGGAGAAGTCCCCGCTGGGACTCTAACTTCTAACAACGCTACTTAACCACTACTCAAACACTAGTTACAGTAACTCCTCACTTAACGTCGTCCCATTGCTGATCAATTAGAGAGAATGCTCGTTTAAAGTTGGGCAATGCTCCCTTATAACGTTGTTTGGCAGCCACCTGCTTTGTCCACTGCTTGCAGGAAGAGTAGCCTGTTGGAGCTAGCGGGTGGGGGCTTGGAACCAGGGTCGACTGGCAGCCCCCTTAAGTTCCCTGTGTGGCAGCCGCCCAGCAGGCTATCAATTGCCTGGCAATTCAGCAGTCCCTCCCCCCACTGCCGTGTGCTGCTGCTCCTGCCCTCTGCCTTGGAGCTGCTCCTGGGAGCCTCCTGCTTGCTGTGGGGGGAGGAGGAGGGAAGAAGAGGTGCTAATGTCAAGGTGTCCCCCTCCCCACTCCTTTACCCCATCTCCACAGAGCTGGGGGGACGGGACACGACAAGGCTCAGGAAGGAGGTAGCTTGCTGGCAGCAGCTGCTGTCTCAACTTGCTAATCTACATAAAAAGTGAGTGTACTCAGAGTGGGGTCAGCGTACTTAAAGGGACAATGTGTGTCTCTCTCTCTCTCTCTCACGGTGTGTCTCTCAGTCTCTCTCTGCCATGCTGTCTCCCCTCCCTCCATTTTGTGCTGCCTTGTAGAGCATGAGGCTATATTAACAACGTGTTAACCTTGAGGGCTCAGCTGAGTGCTAGTTAATCATTTAGCAGTAAGGCATTCCCTCGGAATATCCCGCCCTCTGACTCCACCACCTCAAACAGGCTTCACAATCATCATTGCTGTGTACAGTATTAAATTGTTTAAAACTTATTCTATATCTATATCGGGTATATGTAGAGGGGGGAGGGAGGGTCTGGCAAAAAAGTTTCCCTGGAGCCTAACCCACCCACCCCCATTTGCATGAATTCTTATGGGGAAATTGGATTCGCTTAACATTATTTTGCTTAAAGTAGCATTTTCCAGGAAAATAACTACAATGTTAAGCAAGGAGTTACTGTACTAGAAATAAACTATTTATAAGGCCCTACGGCTTGAAGACAATAACGACAAAACCGCTAGTCCTTGCTATGCAAGGAAAAGGCGCTCCGACTAACCACCACAGGCAGAAAGGTGGAACTGAGAGGGCGTAGGGCTGGCGGCACTTAATATACCAATGCATGAGCGCGGCACTCAAGAGAGAGTGCCACAGCCAACCCTCTGGATACCGCTATGGCAAAAATCTCTGATGACCGCATATATGGGTGCGTGCATACCTAGAATGGAATTGACATGAGCAATCACTCGAAGAAGAACTGAATTGCTAACAAACCAAATGCTGACAAATGTACAAAAATTGGGGGGAAAAAGATAATTTTTTCTCTCCTGTTCTTCAATGACAGTAATCTTGGTTGTTAAGAGAGAACAGCAGTAGTTTAAAAAAATTCAGACATGAGCAATTAACTAGACCATATCCTTTTAGAAAGGGAAATGTTTATCTGTTGGTTTAGTATGATATAACATGCATAAATAAATTTAATAGATCGGTATCAAAAATGTGATTTTTACAAGACTGATACAGGAAATAACTTTCCTAACTTTACGTGGGTCATAGCAAAGCACTAAATTTCCCCTTAGCTGTTTATGCTATTACACCACTGCTTTAATTTTACAAGTCCTAATATTAAAAATGTTTGAAAATATTTTTATTCTACTACAAGAAATGTAAGTTACATCACAAAAGCTAGATGGGGCAGTAGTAACAATAATGCTGTTATTTTGCTATATATACACACACACACTGATATTTCTTATTGTAGGGAGCTTTCCATACAGAAAACCATTTAAATTTGTGAGAAAAATTTCATATATGACTCAATTCAATTGATGGGCATTGGTTAAAAAAACTTTTGAAGACCTACTTCATTAGGAAGGTCCACAATCAGAGTGAAACACCGATAAAGTTATATTTTTGTGTTGTTTCAGAAAACATCTTCCTCCTCTGGTAAGGATCAATGCCAGTGACTTTTTCAGCTTCTCTACTAGGACAAAACCTGTTTTGGTTTGGCTTAGCTTTTTGGATGGGGAAGGGAGTGAGAGGAAAATAATGATCTCTGAAGCTACAAAAATGGGGGAGGGCTTGCTGGGTAAGTGAAACTACTTTCAGTTCTTTTTAAAAATTGGCTGGAATTCCAAATTATACAGCCTTCCTTTCTTTAAGCTTGTTCATAGGCTACAGGATTTTAATAAAATTACAATGAAACTAAATAGATAAAAACATTATTTGTTGTCAAAACTGACCATACCTTTTCATGAAATGCTGTAATTAACCACAGATCTACATCAATGCTGGTGCCTCGTTTCTCTGCACCAATGAATTGTAAGATATTTTCATGCTTCATTCCAGGCAAGCTGTAAATTTCATACTCATTTTGCCATGACTGTTTGTCCTTAATCAAGCACAGATATTAGGTTAGTACATTTACTATATTCTGATTAAAAAAAAAAAAAAAACCACTCTTCTACAAGTCACAAGTTTGCTACTGTAATTCATTCTGAAAAGTTAACTGACCTTCTAGAATAACAGATTAAAATCTGTTTTGACCCAGTATAAATTTGAATCAATGGAAAGAAAGGCACATTCCAAAATATTAATATTGACAGACTGGATAAATTATTTTAAATTACAAGTATTTGTCTGAAATTTAGGTAAGTAATTTAAAATCTGCACTACATATTTCAGGCAAAAACAAGAAAAAGTTAATAAAATTATAGGATAAATCTTTATGTACCTAATTTAAGTTACAAGGAAACTATATTTGGTAGTTTCCCATGGAAATTTGTCTATTGTAACATTACTATGCAGGTTGGCACCAGCATGAATCTCCATAGATACCACACACTGGAATAGCAGAGAAGCTTAAGGTCAGGCCTGGGGCACTGTCAGCTGAGTGAAGGGTTTGCATATTGCCCACCAGATATAATGCTTGGCTCTTGATAATGCTAGCAATATTAACCACCCTGACGCTGAAGATCATTGCTCAAAAATTATGTTCAATAGAAGTTTTAATAAGATGATTATATAATTTTTAAAAGTGGGAACAGGCTTTTCTTCATTAAGTTGAGTTAAGCAAAGTTCCAGGTGTAATGGATTTTATTTGGGGGTGAGAAATTCCTACTAGAGAAAGATGATCTCCACAGATGTGTTTTATCAGCAAGTCAATATGGATCTACCTATTAGAAAATGTAAGTACAACTCACCCCTCCTTAACTGGTAAAGTGTATTTTTAAGTACTGTAACACTCCGATTAACGTAATTCAATGTGCTTTAAGATCCTTCCAGTGAGATTGCACTTCTAACAATTTAACAGGACCCCCCCAGAGCTGCAGGGCTAAATGCAGCTGATGGCTCAACATTTCCAGTACTGCAGTATACTTCACTTAATGGAGACATGCCTAATTGGAACAGCCACTTTATTGGGATCTCTTTCAGGATACCAATTTACTCTAACAATTGCCATTCATTATGACGACCACTTAATTTAGACAGTATTAGCAAAAATTCTCCTTAGCAAGTTCACATTTTTTCAGTACCTAACAGCTAAATACTACTAAAACCAGTAGGAGGATGGAAGCAGGTGCAATGGGACTAGTAAAGTGCTTAAAATTACTAATATGTTTGAGTTTGCAGGACCAGAACCTCAGTCTTTTGAATTTCTTAACTTTTAACTCCATTTCCCCAATGTTGAATTAGAGCACATATTTTGCATTTAATTATAACTTTTTAGTTCAATTAAAAGATATGCCATCATCTGCCTTGTTCACTTTTGAGCTGCAAACATTTCCTGTATTTGAGAACTTAATTTTTTTATAGTTACTGACATTTGGGGAGGTGACAACTTCCTATTGTATACAGAAAAGTTTGCTTTGTATATTGATATTTTACATTACAATAGGACAACAAGAACATTGACATACCTGGATTGGGAATATTTTGACAGCAACATACTCATTAAGCAACTGAGCTTTCCAGACACAACCAAATCTTCCCCTAGCTTTTATCTCTAACAATTGCAGAGGCTTCAGACCCATCAAGGGTGAAGGTGGTGGTGGGCCAGGGTCCTGAAAACAGATAAAAGTGTATAATTAAAATCTAGCTAGTCTGTGTGAGATCTACGACTACAGTATTAGAAAAATAAAGACAATTACATTTAAAACAACATTTGGTGTCAAATCCTGCCAAAAACAAACCATCTTTAACCCTTTTTTACAGGAAGGAAACAGGACTCAGTCAGACACACCGAGAATTAATACACAAATAGAAACTTAACCTATTTCTAATATTTATTCTTCTGAGATATGAAGGCAGAGAGGCACTGAAGAGAATGAAAATCAAGCTTTAATTATGATAGAATTTCAAGTATTTTTACAATAGCAATGAAGTGAACAACTACAGCCCTAATAAAGACTAAGGGTAAAATTTTCACACACACCTAAGTCCCATTTTCAAAAGCACTTAAGTCATGTAAATGTTACCCTTCATGTAAGAATCTGAACCTTTAAAGAAAGGGGGATGCTTAAAACAAATGTTTAAAATACTTAAACAATGCTGATTAGAGAAATAAACCTGGTAAATACAAAAACAGAGCACCAAGATTAGGCATTAACATTATTTTCTATGTGACATTAAAAATGAAATAATTATGTCTCATTGATAAATTCACTAACACAATGAAGTATAATTTCACTCCTATAATGGCTTCCATATAATTTCAAATCCCTTTACAAAACACCTTTGAAGAAGTTATCCCAGTTTTACTGATGTAGAAATTAAGGCAGAGGGGTTAAAGCCTGAAATTATTTGTAAATCCAAATCTTCGTACCAATTTAGTAGGTTTATCTCAAGTGTTCTGAGCACTCAGCAGTTCCCATGGATGCCTAAATATGGATTTACAAGTTTAACTTTAGGCACCCATTTTTGAAGTCTTGGCCCTAGTGAGTTGCCCAAATTAAAGCAGCTCTGTAACCAAGCGATCAATAGCGCACAGATCTAGCTTTCTTTGTTTAGACATTAGAACAATGTTCCTCTCCCAAATCTAGAAGTATTTAAGATTTTCTGAATTCGCTCTTTACCATATAGCAAGCGAATGTTCAAAACTTCCCATTTACTAAGCGTGATTAAAAACAATTCCACTGCAATACTTCACTTCCTAACCACTAAATGCTACATACTACTTAAAAAATTCAGAAAGTACACAGATAGGAGAATGTATTCTCCACACTGTTTGTGATATTTATATTAAATCACAGTATACAGAGTATTTCTTCCGCAACAAAAACTAATTAAACTTCTAATTAAATGTTTTCTTGTTTTCACAGTGGAACACATACAATTCTTCTATAGGGCAGAAACTGAATTTTCTGTGCCAAGAAATTCTGTAATTAAAAAAAAAAAAATCATTCTGAAACAAAAAATAAATTCAGTTTCCTACACAACAAAATTCTGAAAAAAATAGTAGTTTTCGGTTGAAATTTTTTGTTTTGACAAAAGTGACAAGTTTTATTGCAATTTAGAATTTTATTTGGGTATTAAAAAAATTTGAAAATAAATAATTTTGAACAAAAAAAAATCCAAACATTCCTTTCTGAAGAGTTCAAAATGGAACACTCAGTTTAATTTTTCCTGAAGCAAAATTTCATCAAAATCTATATTTCCATGAAGTGTTTCACTTTTTGAAAAAATCAACTTTTTCCAAATAGACAAATGTTCCATTGGAAGAGTCCCAACTAGTTCTAGTTTATGCAAACCATTTAGGTGCCACAGGCATAATTATTTCTAAATAATCTTTTCAAAAGATCTTTGTAGCCTTAAGGGCTCTAAATTTTCTGAAAAGCTTAACTGACTGGCTAACCTAGTAAGCAGAAGACAAAAGTTGATGAACTGACTAGGAGGCAAAAAGCTCAGACATTTAAGCTCCACTTTTCCCATAAGTCGTAAAGCTAATTTGAGTTAAATACTGCACCAGACTATGGTTGCGAACCTAGGGAGCAGCAAACACCAGAGAAGCAAACAGACAGAGGATTGGTGGGACAACACCCCTGGTTAGAATACCAGTATTGAAGAATATAGCTTGTTCTGGAAGGATGGGTATGGGAAAAAAGGAGGAAGCATTGTGCTGTACATCAAGAATGTTTACACTTGTGACGAGGTCCAAGAGGAAGTGAGCAGCAGACTTACTGGGAGTCACTGGGTGAGGATAAAAAGGGAAAAGAATAGTAACAATGTTATGGTGGGGGTCTATTATAGACCACCAAATCAAGAAGAGGAAGTAGATGAGGCATTCTACAACCAGGTAACAAGATTAGCTAACACATATGAGCTAGTATTAATGGGGGATTTTAACTTCCCTGATATCTGTTGGAAGACTATTACAGAAAAACACAGTATGTCTTGCAAGTTTTTAGCATGTATAGGGGACAACGCTCTGAATCGGAATGTGGAGGAAACAAGTACAGGGTCATCCATTTTGGATCTGGTACTGACCAACAGGAATTAATTATTTGCAAAAAATGAAGGTGGTCGGGAACTTAGGAGTTGTGGGCTTTTATTTGTAGAAATAAAAAACATTATTATTAAGTTTTTTTTTGTTTGTTTTGTTTTTTTTAAATATAATGCTTTTATCCAAAGCGCTTTATAATAGTTCACTAATGGTACAAACAACATTTGGAAAGATCTTTTCCGCCAAGACCCTCAGCAATTTTCAAGTGGTCCACAAAAAAAAAGTTGAGAACCACTAGTCTACACTGACATAATTGTAGTGTCTACACTAGTATGCTGCTTTGGCTGAAGTAAGTAGTCTGCTACACCAACATAACTCCACCTCTACAAGAGGCATAGCGCGGTGTAGTTAGGGCAACGCAGTGCTCGTGTTGCATTACTTACTTCAGCTGTTGGCTATAATTCTGTCAGCAGCCTGGGGTCCTGAGCCATTTAATTGACAAGAATCTCAATTTCATTGCTGGTAGGCTCCAGTACTGTGAAATTGAGTCCGTGCTGGGCTCACAGCTGGGGCTGTCACCCCGAATCGGTGGGGGGCTCCAGCTGTCAGCCCCGCATGGCTGTCAGTGCCCCATAATACTCCACTTCAGCCTGTGCAAGTGATACTGTTGAAGCCACTCTCCACCAGTAGAAGGAGGGTAGCATGGACACCAATAGCCAACTGAATAATTGCCGTGGCTGTAAGTCGACCTAAATTAAGTTAGTTAAATTGACTTAATTTTGTAGCATCGACAAGCCCTCAGCCTTCTTACAAAAAATATGATGATGTGACCAGATGACTAATCAAGTTACCATAGAGAATAAAAGGGGAAGAGATGCAGATCAAGGTAAGTAAAAAACACATAGGATCTTCTTACTAATTTGAATGAATTGAAGACAGCAGGGCCTGATGTTATTCACCCCAGGGTGCTGATTAGCTTAAGAAATCTTAGAGCCACTGGCAAGAATATTTGCAAACTCATGGATAACAAATGGGTACTGGACAAGGGCTAACATAGTACCATCTTTAAAAAGGAGGAAAGGAGGAGCAGGGAATATGTGACGGATCACAACCCCCAACGTGAGTTAGCAAGGTGATGTAAAAAAAAGGGGGGGGCAGCAAATGCAGTTTTAGGTTGCATTAACAGAGGCACAGCATGCAAGTTACAGAGCTGATAGTTCCACTCTACTTGGCGCTCGTTAGGCCTCAGCTGGAGTAGTGTCCAATTTTGGTAATCAATTTATAGACAAGACTTAGACAAACTGGAAAGGATCCAGAGAAGAATGACAAAGATGATCAAAGGGATAGAATGCAAGCCATATGAGCAAAGGCTGGAAGAACTGGTTATGTTTAGTTTGGAAAAGATGAGATTAAGTGTGTGTGGGGGGAGGGGGGGGTAGAATATGACTGCAATCTTCAAATACTTGAAGGTTGCCATTAAAAAAAGATGGATAACAGTTCTCTCTTGCCATAGAGGACAGGACAAGCGGCAATGGGTTCAAATAACAGTCTAGCAGATTTAGATTAAACTCAGGAAAAACTTTGTAACTTTAAGAACAGTAGGACTATGGAACAGACCATCTAGGGAGGTAGCGGATGCTCCTTCGCTGAAGGTTTTCAAGAGGAGGCTGGATAGCCATCTGTCTTAGATGGCTTAGACAACAAACCCTGCATCTTGGCAAAGGTGCAATAAAGATTAGTAAATATCTGTAAATGCTGAAAAAATGTATGCATGGTAAGTAATAATAAGTTTCCTATTTTAATTTCTTCTGAACCTGAAGACTTTCATTTTAAGCTGAACAGTGGTGTAAGTGGAAGGAAATTTCTACCAACTTTTTACAAAATTTAAAATTTGCAGGAAAGCTATTTAAAACAGTGAAAAGCAATGTGCCATTTTCTCTAAATCATGTTTCCAATGGGTTTGTACTATGAATTAGCAAGACCACTTATAAGAGAGTGAAGTTCAGTATCCACAACAATTTAGAACTTGGCTCTCTGAAGACTGCCAATAAGGAACTGCCAATTGTCAATGAAGTTTTATGTGCAGACATTTTAAAGTGATTTGTTTTTTTCATATAAGCCTCTGAAATTTCAAATGCCAAATTCAGACCTAGAACCTAAAAAAGTGAAAGGTGGTGTATTCCATTATCAATCTCCACAGACATTCAACTGTATTGCACAAGAAATTCTAGTAATTTTTAGGAGAATAAGTTTATATTTTGACCCAGCATGCTTACAGAGAGCACCGCTACAAAGTATTGCAAAGAACTTAATTTATATCAAAGCAACAAGAAATAGAAGGTCTTACATGACCACAAAGTTCCACAAACAAACAAAAAATCAATACAGCTTACCTCAATCATTATATGAAAGGCGTGCTTGTAAAAAACAGGCAAAGGAAGTTACTAATTATATCAAGAACAAGGTGAAAAGCATCTTATAAGAAAAGTGACACAGAAGATTAGTTTGTATAAAACAATTTGTTACAAAGAATATCTAAGGGGCTATCAATTTTTGCTTGGATAATTAACGGATTTAGAATAATAAAATCAGTCACTGAACGCCATGTTAGTAAAGTAAACAGGTAAAAGAATAATAGTACAGGATGTTAGTAGAAATGACTAAACATAGAATTGCTTTTTTAAAGTATCTGAAGAACCAGTTTGACAAAAAAATTATTTTTCAAAAGATATTTTAAACAGTATTGAAATAGAAGACTTACAGAACATGCATGGGACATAGTCCACCATCCACTTTTTTCATATGCTACTCTGATTTCACAACTGTTACTCATCTGTTCAACCGCTCATTAGTCCACATATTTACACAGCATTATGTTAATTAGTCTATTTGCCACTTTTCAATGTGAAAGATTTATGCTACTAGAAAAACATTCACATTCCTGCTAAAACTTATTTTCTACTGTGGTCACAAGAGTACACCAGATGGCAGTGTTGCATTTTCTAAAATTAAGAAGCTATATTGTAACTAAAAACCATATGTATGAAATGAAACAACCTTTCTTTAATAGCACATCATATGGTAGATTTGTACTACTAATTTAGAAGATGTGTGCATGTATTTCTGGGGGTACAATTTAAATAACTGATCCTAGAAATGCAATGTTTGACAGATGTAAGACATTTGAAAATACTTAAGGGTTCTTTCAATAAGCCCAAATAGTTATTTATGGATTTTTCACTGAAAAGTTTTGTAAAAAAGGAGGAACAGAGAACTCAATTACTGGAATTTAGAAAATGATTCAAATTAATGTTGATTGTTTGGCCAGGTTAAACGCCCTCCCCCCCCCCCCCCCCCCACACACACACACATCCCTTCTTGATCCAAATGGCATGTCACTTGCGATTAACACTACACTCATTAAGCATTAATTTTGAGACTTCGTTAATTTATATGGTGTTTGTTTTTTTAATTGCCCTGAATGACTGGGTCCTTATATCTGGACATCAGCATCATCAATCAGGTCATCAGCTAAATGAGTGCTATTGCACAAAATTCAAACACTTAGGGTACTCATTCTTAATGGCAACTATCCCTATCCACCACCCTTTGTCTTTATCTTCTCATAGTTCACACACTGCAGGGCCAAGCACCAGGTCTTCAACTGCGCTTGGAAACTGCCTAGCAGACCCTGAGCAATATCTATATAACAAGCCAGATGAAGTATTTCTTGAAGGCTAGATTAGTCAAAGTCAGACTTATGAATCCTGCAGTAGGGGTTATTGCTACTGAAAGGATGACTAAGTTCCAACTGATTTCCCGATGATCCCTTTGCTAAAAACAAAAAACAATGGGTGGTCTCCTTTCTTGCCCCCGAAGTCCTGAAGCAAAGCCTGGCAGCACCTGACACAAAATCCCAGAAATATAGAATCATAGAATCATAGAATATCAGAGTTGGAAGGGACCTCAAGAGGTCATCTAGTCCAACCCCCTGCTCAAAGCAGGACCAATTCCCAGCTAAATCATCCCAGCCAGGGCTTTGTCAAGCCGGGCCTTAAAAACCTCCAAGGAAGGAGACTCCACCACCTCCCTAGGTAATGCATTCCAGTGTTTCACCACCCTCCTAGTGAAATAGTTTTTCCTGATATCCAACCTGGACCTCCCCCACCGCAACTTGAGACCATTGCTCCTTGTTCTGTCATCTGCCACCACTGAGAACAGCCGAGCTCCATCCTCTTTGGAACCCCCCTTCAGGTAGTTGAAGGCTGCTATCAAATCCCCCCTCATTCTTCTCTTCTGGAGACTAAACAATCCCAGTTCTCTCAGCCTCTCCTCATAAGTCATGTGCTCCAGACCCCTAATCATTTTTGTTGCCCTCCGCTGGACTCTTTCCAATTTTTCCACATCCTTCTTGTAGTGTGGGGCCCAAAACTGGACACAGTATTCCAGATGAGGCCTCACCAATGTCGAATAAAGGGGAACGATCACGTTCCTCGATCTGCTGGCAATGCCCCTACTTATACAGCCCAAAATGCCGTTAGCCTTCTTGGCAACAAGAGCACACTGTTGACTCATATCCAGCTTCTCGTCCACTGTGACGCCTAAGTCCTTTTCAGCAGAACTGCTACCTAGCCATTCGGTCCCTAGTCTGTAGCAGTGCATGGGATTCTTCCGTCCTAAGTGCAGGACTCTGCACTTGTCCTTGTTGAACCTCATCAGGTTTTTTTCTGCCCAATCCTCTAATTTGTCTAGGTCCCTCTGTATCCGATCCCTACCCTCTAGTGTATCTACCACGCCTCCTAGTTTAGTGTCATCTGCAAACTTGCTGAGAGTGCAGTCCACACCATCCTCCAGATCATTAATAAAGATATTAAACAAAACCGGCCCCAGGACCGACCCTTGGGGAACTCCGCTTGAAACCGGCTGCCAACTAGACATGGAGCCATTGATCACTACCCGTTGAGCCCGACGATCTAGCCAGCTTTCTATCCACCTTACAGTCCATTCATCCAGCCCATACTTCTTTAACTTGGTGGCAAGAATACTGTGGGAGACAGTATCAAAAGTTTCAGAGTAGCAGCCGTGTTAGTCTGTATCCGCAAAAAGAAGAACAGGAGGACTTGTGGCACCTTAGAGACTAACAAATTTATTAGTCTCAAAAGCTTTGCTAAAGTCAAGAAATAACACATCCACTGCTTTCCCCTCATCCACAGAGCCAGTAATCTCATCATAGAAGGCAATTAGGTTAGTCAGGCACGACTTCCCCTTCGTGAATCCATGCTGACTGTTCCTGATCACTTTCCTCTCCTCTAAATGTTTCATAATTGATTCCTTGAGGACCTGCTCCATAATTTTTCCAGGGACTGAGGTGAGGCTGACTGGCCTGTAGTTCCCCGGATCCTCCTTCTTCCCTTTTTTAAAGATGGGCACTACATTAGCCTTTTTCCAGTCATCTGGGACCTCCCCCGATCGCCATGAGTTTTCAAAAATAATGGCTAATGGCTCTGCAATCTCACCCGCCAACTCCTTTAGCACCCTCGGATGCAGCGCATCCGGCCCCATGGACTTGTGCACGTCCAGTTTTTCTAAATAGTCCCGAACCACTTCTTTCTCCACAGAGGGCTGGTCACCTTCTCCCCATGCTGTTCTGCCCAGTGCAGCAATCTGGGAGCTGACCTTGTGCGTGAAGACAGAGGCAAAAAAATCATTGAGTACATTAGCTTTTTCCACATCCTCGGTCACTAGGTTGCCTCCCTCATTCAGTAAGGGGCCCACACTTTCCTTGATTTTCTTCTTGTTGCTAACATACCTGAAGAAACCCTTCTTGTTACTCTTAACATCTCTTGCTAACTGCAACTCCAAGTGTGATTTGGCCTTCCTGATTTCACTCCTGCACGCCTGAGCAATATTTTTATACTCCTCCCTGGTCATTTGTCCAATCTTCCACTTCTTATAAGCCTCTTTTTTGCATTTAAGATCAGCAAGGATTTCACTGTTTAGCCAAGCTGGTCGCCTGCCATATTTACTATTCTTTCTACACATCGGGATGGTTTGTTCCTGCAACCTCAATAAGGATTCTTTAAAATATAGCCAGCTCTCCTGGACCCCTTTGCCCTTCATGTTATTCTCCCAGGGGATCCTGCCCATCTGTTCCCTGAGGGAGTCAAAGTCTGCTTTTCTGAAGTCCAGGGTATAAATGGAAAGGACTTTGAAGTGTCATCTAGGCCTGCCCCCTTCACTGAGGCAGGTCCATCCATGACAGGTGTTTATAGCCTCTTCTTAAAAGCCTTCAGTAATGGGGACACCATGACCTCTCTTGGAAGCCTGTTTCCGAACTTTAACCTTCTAGTTAGAAATTTTTTTCCAAATATCCTAATCTAAATCTCCCTCACAGCAGAATAAGCCTGTGACTTCTTGTTCTAGTTTCAGTGGACATGGAGAAGAACTGATCATTGTCCTTTTACACAGCTGAAAACTTATCGGGAGCCCCCAATCACTCATCTTTTCTCAAGACTAACATGCCCAGTTTAAAAAAAAAAAACAAAACCCAACAACACCACCACCACCAACACACCTTTCCTCAGAGCTCAGATTTTGACACGGTTTATCGTTATTGATGCTTTCCTCTGGGCTCCTGCCAATTTGTCCACATATTTCTTGAAGTGTGGCACCCAGAACTGGACACAGTAGTCCAGCTGAGGGCCTTACCAGTGTCAAACAGAGTAGAACAGCACAATTACCTCCCATGTCGTACATACAAGACTCCCGGTAATACTCCCCAGAATAACATTAGTTTTTTTCACAACTGTGTAATACTGTTGGCTCATATTCAATTTGTGATCCATTATAACCCTCAGATTCCTTTCTGCAGAACTATGCCTAGCCAGTTAATTCTGATTTTGTATAGGTTTATAAAACACATTAGGAGAAGTTTCTGCAGAATTCCTGATGTGACACAATACAGGAATCTGTAAAAGTATTAGACCCTCCCTAATGAACTCATATTAAACTACAAACACTAAGGGTATGTCTACAATGGCAGAGTTACAGCGCCACTCAGAGCGCGCTGAAAGTGAGACCGCTGTCAGCTGCCTGTGCAATAGCGTGTTCACACTTGTGGCACTTGCAGCGGTGCACTTTGTGCAGCTATCCCACAGAGTATCTCTTCCTCTTCTGCCGCTAAGAGTTGTGGGAAGGTGGAGGGGGTTGCAGGGCACCCCTTGTCCTGTCCCAAATTCCCCGTGATGCACTGCTTCACATCCCAGAAATCCCTGTGCTTCCGTCCACAATTGGCATCATCTTTCAACCATTTGTGTACTGTGCACTCTGCCTCTTCAGTCTGCAGGAGTGGATCCCGCACTGTTGATCAGTATGCTGCTGGCTCTCACTAACATGTCACAAGTGGCAGTGGTGTTATTCCTTAAACTACAAAAGGCATTGATTTCCCCACACATAGTAGCTACGACACGAGATTGCTTGTGGCACTCACAAAGGTGCTGATCACAGTGGAATGCTGCTTTTGGGCTCAGGAAACATGCACGTCTGGATAACGATCAGTGGCTGCAGAACTTTCGGATGAGGAAAGCCACATTCATGGGACTGCGGCGCAAGGACACGAGAATGAGAGCTGCCCTGCCATTGGAGAAGTGTGGGGAAGCTGGCTACTTCCGACTGCTACTGATTGAACTGGTTACCAGAGTGGGAAAGTCGACCGTTGGACTCGTTTTGACAGAAGGGTGCAGGGCCATTAATCGCATCCAGCTCCGAAATACCGTGACTGGGCAACATGCGTGACGTTGTGGATCGCTTTGCACAAATGGGCTTCCCTAGCTGCGGAGGGGCGATAGATGGTACGCATATTCCAATTCTGGCACCAGACCACCTAGCCACCGAGTACATTAATCGGAAGGGGTATTTCTCTATGGTTCTCCAGGAGCTTGTGGACCACCTTGGGCCTTTCATGAACATTAACACAGGCTGGTCGAGAAAGGTGCATGACGCATGCATCTTTCGGAACACAGTCCCTGCTTGCAGCTTCCTGAACAGGCCATTCTTCCCGGATCAGAAGATCACCGTACGGGAAGTCGAAATGCCCACTGTGGGCATATATGGGGCAACTTGACAGCAGCAAGGAGTGGTTCAACAACAGGCTGAGCAAGTGCAGAATGACGGTTGAGTATGCTTTTGGCTCTTTAAAGGCCTGCTGGCATGGCCTATATGGGAGGCTAGACCTGGCTGATGACAATATTCCTGTGCTTATAGCTGCGTGCTGTACTCTCCATAGTATTTGTGAAGGGACAGGTGAAAGCTTCACTCAGGGCTGGACTGCTGAGGCTCAGCACCTGGAGGCTGAATTTGAACAGCCAGAGACCAGGGCTATTAGAGGGAGGCCTTGAGGCAGCAATTTGAAGCTGAAAGCCACTAATTTTTGTTGCTATGCTCGAGAGTGCAGTGCTTGTAAAGCTAGGAGGTGATTGTGATTGGTGCAGACTATGCACTATGAAGGTTTAAGAAAACTGCCTGTTGCTTTGCAGGGCTCTGTTTGCTTTCAATTAATAGAATAAAGATTACTTTCAAACCAACACAATTCTTTTATTAAAGAACTACCACCACCGGAGGGGGGAAGACAAACAAAATATACACGTCAGCACTGAGCGCGCGGGGGGGGGGGGGGGAGGGGGGGACGAGAGGGTCCCAGGAAGAGGTGGGGACCCAGAACAATTAAAGATTTGTGTATGTCCAGGTATCATATCCAACCTTCTCCTTTGGAGTACAGTGCAGTGGGTACTGTACTTCATCAGGACTGAACTGCAGACAGACAGGTGTTGAGTGCAGTGGGTACTGGGAGTCTGCAGCGCAGGACTGTGATGGGAGAGGAATGGAATGCCGCAGGTACAGACTGGAGCCAGGAGGTTGATAAGAGGGTGTTTGTGGTGTCTAGGGGGCGCATGGGAAAGAGTTTTGTGACAGCGGCTGCAGGGGAGGGCAGGCGCGGGGCTGCTCGGTTTGCAGTGCTAGTAGCACCTGGAGTGAGAGTGTGTTTGGCGCTCCAGGTTTATGAGCCGCCACTTTGTTCTGGCGCGCCATGTTTTCCTTTTCGGTCCCCCTTCTCGCTGTCCCGCTACTCCTTCAATTCTTGTTTTTCTGCCGTGGAGTGCATCATGACATCATGTAGAAAGTCCTCTTTAGTTCTTCATGGCCGCTTTTTAATTCTGTGCTGCTGTTCAGCCAGCGATAACAAAGAAGGAGGCCGGGTTCCTTAGGTCATATCTGTGAAGCCAAAATGCAATCTTTTACAGAAACAGTATTGTTTACAACACACAGACCACTGATTCAGTGATTTATAACACAGCCACTATTCACATACCTATCACTAACTGGCTGACCCCAGTCAAGCACACATGAGCCACAAGACTCGCAAAATGGTGAGTAACCACAGGGGCAGAGGAAATCAGTGTTCCATGACTGTACTGTACACTGGGCATGTGGCTCTTGGGGAGAGCCAGCTCTGTAGGGGGGGCCTTATCATTACCGTTCCCACATTTTCCACAGGCTGTGTTCCTTATGGAAGATATCTCGCTGCGGAGGGTGAGCAGGAAATCAAGGGAGAGTCTCCTCCAAAACTGCGGCTTCCACCCTGGCCCTTATGTGGCTCGCCTGTATGCAGCAATGGTCCCCCTGCACTCCCCTGTTATGGCAGAGTGGCGTGGGAAAGTTACCCTTAATGGGGCAAGAAAAGCAGCTCTGCCCATATTTCCATGAGAGTTTCGTGGAGATTTGAGGCAGATTCCCGTGAAGTGAGGGAGTCAATCAACACCCTGTTCTGCTGCTCAGACTAGGCACGCATCATACAGACAAGCCTGCTTTCTGCAACCCTCCTGTCCCCAACACCACTTCAGCGATTCCCAAAAATCAAAGCCACTTACCAGGGGCCTCCTCTCCTGTTTGCGCTTTGCCAGGCTCCGACAGCTGTCGCTGGCTAGCCTTCACCAGAGTAGAGAAGAGCTCCTGGCTGCATGCATCTCTGACCTCCAAGTCGTCCTGTGCCTCTGGGTCACCCTCCCCCTCCTCGTCCAAGATTTCCTCCTCCTGATTCAGTCCATTCTCGACTGGCACGCAAACCACCAAAGCATCCACAGTGGCCTTCGCACTGGATGTGGGGTCACCACAGAGTATTGCGTCCAACTTTTTGTAGAACCGGCAACACATGGGCACAGCACCAGAGCAGCAGTTCGCCTTGTGGTAGGCATTCCGCAGCTCCTTCACTTTGACCCTGCACTGCAGTGTGTCCCGGTCATGGCCTGTCATGCATCACGAAATCTGTCCATAGATGTCATAATTCCTACAGCTGGAGCATAGCCTCCTCTCCCCAAGCTGATGAGGTCCAGCAGCACAGCATTGCTCCAAACAGGGGATCACCTGCATGTGGAGCAGGCATGGTCACCTGGAAAAATTCACTGAGACGACTGCCCGCATCACCGAGTAAACAGGAAGGAGACTTTCAAAATTCCCAAAAAATTTGAGTGGGGATGACAGTTGGTCACCTGAGGGCCGGGCAGTAGAGTTCAAACCGATGACCAGAGAGGGGAGAACAGGTATTGTGGAACACCTTCCCGAGGCCAATAGCAGTGCTGTAATTGACCAGAACGTCTACACTGGCACCGCAGCGCTGTAGCCCCGGCCCAGAAAGCTGTACGCCTCTCGTCAAGGTGGTTTTTTTACAATGCTGCAACTGCACAGTTTCTGTGCACTAAGTGGCTTGGCAGTCTGTACACCTCAGGAAAGCTGCTTTACCGCACAGAAACTTGCCAGTTTAGACAAGGCCTAAGTTTCTCTACATCAACAATTAGTTTGTGGCAAACAGGGCTGTTAATCTACCCCTCACTAGATTGCCACATACGAACTGTGTATGTGGACCCTGCTCCTGTCCATTAAATCTGTTAAAGAGCTTTGATTTAATCCCAATTCAAAGAGGACTAGATAAAAAAGCATTAACAAATAGTTACAAGCATCAGAGTCCACATGGACAGTTAGTCTGTGGCAGGCTAAAACTCATACCCCAGGTTACCGTGAACTAAATGTGCATGTAAACAAGCCCTAAAGTCTCTGGACACTAAATTATCTAAACTGCTATATGCCACAAGGAGCCACCACAGTAGTTCCCTTAACCCACCCAGCAATATTGTTAATCTTTCCAGCTATACTCTTAGCCCAGCAGAAGAACCTGTCCTATCTCAGGGCCTCTCCTTTTGTTCCTCCAGACCCACGAACATGATACAGTTCTGCGGTGACCTAGAATCCTACTTTCGACGTCTCCGACTCAAAGAATATTTCCAACATACCTCTGAACAGCATACGAACCCACAGAATGCCCCCTACCAGCCCAACAAAAAAAAGGATTCTGTGTGAACTCCTCTGGACAGTCGAAACAGACTGGATTTCTACATAGATTGCTTCTGTCAACGTGCAAAGGCTGAAATTGTGGAAAAGCAACATCACTTGCCCCATAACCTCAGCCATTGGAATATGACCAAGAGGCTGCTAGACAGCTCTCTAACACCACATTCTACAGGCCATTATCCTCTGATCCCACTGAGGATTACCTAAAGAAACTACACCATCTGCTAAAAAAACCTCCCTGACAAAGCACAGGAACAAGTCTGTACAGACACATGCCTAGAACCCT
The DNA here is from genome assembly GCF_011386835.1 of Chrysemys picta bellii. Lineage (NCBI taxonomy): Eukaryota > Metazoa > Chordata > Testudines > Emydidae > Chrysemys > Chrysemys picta. Next base: position 25,505,772 of record NC_088801.1, on the reverse strand, counting down.
GACCAGGGGTATTCTATTTGCTACCCAAGATCCATAAACCTGGAAATCCTGGACGCCCCATCATTTCAGGCATTGGCACCCTAACATCAGGCTTGTCTGGTTATGTGGACTCTCTCCTCAGACCCTACGCTACCAGCACTCCCAGCTATCTTCGAGACACCACTGACTTCCTGAGGAAACTACAATCCATTGGTGATCTTCCAGAAAACACCATCCTGGCCACTATAGACGTAGAAGCCCTCTACACCAATATTACACTCAAAGATGGACTACAAGCTATCAGGAACACTATCCCCGATAATGTCACAGCTAACCTGGTGGCTGAACTTTGTGACTTTGTCCTCACCCACAACTATTTCACATTTGGGGACAATATATACCTTCAAGTCAGCGGCACAGCTATGGGTACCCCCATGGCCCCACAGTATGCCAACATTTTTATGGCTGACTTAGAACAACGCTTCCTTAGCTCTCGTCCCCTAACGCCCCTACTCTACTTGCGCTACATTGATGACCTGCGGGTGGCAATCTTACAACAGAAAAACTTCAAAAACAGACTCCAACGAGAGACTGCTGAGCTGGAATTGATATGCAAACTAGATACAATCAACTCAGGATTGAATAAGGACTAGGAATGGCTGAGCCATTACAAACATTGAAACTCTCCCCCCTTGTAAGTATTCTCACACTTCTTATCAAACTGTCTGTACTGGGCTAGCTTGATTATCACTTCAAAAGTTTTTTTCCCTCTTACTTAATTGGCCTTTCAGAGTTGGTAAGACAACTCCCACCTGTTCATGCTGTGTGTGTGTGTGTGTGTGTGTGTGTGTGTGTGTGTGGCCTCAATATATGTTTCACTCTATATGCATCTGAAGAAGTGGGCTGTAGCCCACGAAAGCTTATGCTCTAATAAATTTGTTAGTCTCTAAGGTGCCACAAGTACTCCTGTTCTTTTTGCGGATACAGACTAACACGGCTGCTACTCTGAAATTTAGACTAAGTCCTTCAACAAAACTACAGAACAGTTATAAATATACATTTTTTAAATTAGGGAATCTTTCTGTACAAACTTTAAGCTTAAAGGAGAATTCACCTCTTAACTACTTCCTTCCTGTAATCAGAAATTCCTCCCTACTGCTCTGACTTGTCACTACTGTATTTAAGTGCAGTTATCCAAGGATCTTGACCCTTTTAACTCTTAAATGACTAGCTTTTAAGAGGATGTCCTCTGACTAAGTTAAAAGTATTAATCTTGAAGTAATAAACCCTGTGCTCCAAGACAGGAGGTTCTTATTCTGGACACAACTATAAAAAAATTCCAATGTTTACTTTCCGGGGCTATTGTAAAGGTATGAAATAGTCCTAGTGAAATGTCTGGATTAGTATAAATGAATGGAGAAACTTGTTTTACATTACTGCAGAAAGTTTAATTTTTGACATTTTATTCAGCTGTAAAATGTTCAGATTTATTAGATCAGACACTAGTCACACCACAGCCACAACTGGTATTTGACATCCTTGACAGTGGTCTCAACTGAATGAGTATGGAGATTGAACTATTTGGTTATCTAGAGAGGTGATTCTCCCCAGAACAGAGGAATCAGCAGGGTAGTGGAAAGAAGTTTGGATAACTGCCATTTTTTCTACACCCTGTTCTGTGGATAGAGGACTTCACTCTCCAAAGCTATACCTCTGGCAATTTTCGCCAGCATTAAACACTAAAAATGAAGCTTTTTACATGAACAATTTTTAAACTGACGCCTAATCTAAAGTGTCAATGAAATTCCTGTTCAGTGTGATCAAGCACTTGTATAAATATACATTTGCGGTATAACTGTCAAAATAAAAATGAATAAAAAAAATTTAAAAACCCACACACATGCACCAGCCCTTTCTAGATTTTGTTTTTACAAAAAATGTAGCAAAAGCTACATTCATGTGGTATTTAAAAAATTTAAAAGGCACAGCAATGACGAAAATCAGAAAGTTAAAAACTAAAGAAGCTTTAACTTGGTTACACTGCAGACCCACACTATGGCATGAAGTTAACAGCATAAACAATAAACCCAGATGATGAAATATTAAACAGTTTATATATGGGGATATCTCCGAGAATAAATTACATTTTAGTCCCATATATAATTAATATGAAATTTAAAGTGTTAGTGGCTCAAACATGGGCAAGAAGTGTTATACTAGGTATGCTACCTTTCCTTCCCTCCCGACAAACATATTACTTTTAATTGTAAGATACGAATACCAAAAAAGGTAAAAACCAAAAGCGAAAAGGTAAAAGCTTTAACTCATTTCCAAAATTAAACCCCTGAACCAAAAGTTGTACAAAGTTTAACTGAGGTGAGATTTGTCCTGACACAGTTATACATCTCCACCCCAATATAATGCTGTCCTCGGGAGCCAAAAAAATCTTACTGCATTATAGGTGAAACCACGTTATATCAAACTTGCTTTGATTCATCGGAGCGTGCAGCCCTGCCCCTCTGGAGTGCTGCTTTACCGGTCGCGTTATATCGGGGTAGCGGTGTAGTTCCAAACAAGTTGTAAATACTTAAGGTAACTATAAATGGACATGTAGTATATTTATTTCAGTAGATAAGAGCATTCCTACTTTGACAACTGAATGACAAGAGAAAGGCTTACAATTACAAATCCAGTTTCCCAATTTACCACATCTGTGCACAGCAACAGCAGACAAGACAAAACTAACTCAGGTTTAACAAAGTTCAGAATGTAAGTATTGCTAACATTACAGAGAAAAACCTTCATCTCTGTCATTACAATTTTCATCTAACAACTGTTGGTTACATTTATATAAATACACCTTTTGAAAACAAAGTTAAGATCACTGACAATCTTAATTCTAACCATACCCACCCATCCCCCACAGTTCATTGACATGGTCATACTAGGCAAGACATATGTCTACCAGCCAGGGTGACAAAAACCCAGGCTGTCAGCATTCTCCAAAAGCATGCCAATTAAAAACAGTCAGGTATTGTTTATTGTGAACAAAGTTTTAATATTTTTTTTTAAATGTGGTTTGCCGCCTTTTTCTATTTTTGTCCTTTTCTTTCTTATCATCAATTATGTCTTCCTAAATTGTTTTCTGTGTTTGTTCCTTTTTCACTTTCCAACCTTATAGTTACTTCTCTTTTTCCCTATACTGTGTTTCCTACCTCTTCCTATAGTTTCACCCTCCTTTTCCTACTTCTTCACTCTCTATCCCCAATTTTGCATGTCTTTGTTCTTCCAGGTCCAGCGAGATTGGAAGTGATAAGAAATACAACATTCCGATAAATTCTATTTTCATGAGATTTCCACGTAAATTTTGCTGACACAGGCACTTTAATCAACCAACACTACAGTTTCTTATCTAAATCATACAGCAATCCTTAATGTCAATATTGAGCACTGACAGGTTGTTCAACCAATATCAATTTAAAACATTGACGTTTACATGCAAATAGTCACTATCTGGAATTGTTGTGTCCAGTGCTGTACAAAACAGACAATCCACGACACAAAGGTGCACTCTCACTGAGAGCTTGAGCATAACATTTGTCAGGGCTTACTTATTAATTACCATAGACTCACTTCTCTTGGGCATTGTAGAAGAAATGTGTGTCTTCAGGGAGGATGAAGAAAAGGCATTGGCATGGTAGACTTGAAAAGAGAGCAAGTGTTTAAATGTTAAGGTGTATACCTTTTTGCCTTGGTAATTTTTGCAGAGACCAAATTTAAAAATCCAACAGGTGCTCTATTTACAAAGTTAGTGTACACTGAAGAGGCAAATTAATTTGATGCATTCTCATTTTGTTGAAAGCTTGACTTTACTCTTCAAAAAGATTCATTGAGGACTCTTGTCAAATTTTTTAGACATCATGCATAAAGAGAACATGACATATTGTGTACAAATATCTATTATACCTAATGGTTTTCTTGCAATGATTTTGAGAATGATCATTAAGTGTATTATCACCTCTGGCCTTGATCCTACGTTGAGATCTGCTAAGAGTGGACCTTTAAACTTGTGTGGAGTCCACTGAGGACAATGAGATTCGGTGGAAGGATACATGCTAGCAGATCCCAATGATGAAACCCGCCCAAGTATCAATAGGTATTATCCTGAGGTGTTCGCAATACTCTTTTTGAAGTATGAAAATGAACATTCTTGTTTTAGAATTAGAAGTTGGCCCCTCCTAATTTCTCATTTGACAAATATTGATTTCCCCCCCCCAATCTATTACTAATGAAACAAACCAACAGATCTCATTCAGTGTATGAACCACTAAAATCTGTAGGAATTCTAGTACAACTGAAAGTGGTGTCAGCAGAGCACAAGCATATGTAAAGTTTTGATTAGGTCTGATCAAAAAGTAGTCTGTTTTACAATCAGATCAATCAATATTGTTACCCGGGAGGCAATGTATTCTAGCTCAGGGGTTCTCAAACTTAATTGCTCTGCAACTCCCTTCTGACAACAGAAATACAATACACGACCCCAGAGGGGGGACCAAAGCTTGAGCTCGCCAAAACTCCACAATTTGAGAACCACTGTTCTAGCGGATAGGGCATTGCACTGGGAGTCAGGAGATACAGGTTCAATTCCCAGCTCTGCAAAGCAATCCAATGTTTGATCTTGGACAAGTCACTTCACCTCTTTGTCTGGTCTTTTGAGATGTAAGCTCTCAGGGAGAGATGGTCTTACTGTTTTTATAATACCCAATGAGGTGCTGATCTCAGGTGGCCCCTTTGTGACCAGAATATATTTATTACACACACGCTAAAAAAATAAAATAAATTAAGTTAGTATTAATATTATAATAGTACCTAGAGTGCCAATCAGGTATTGGGGCCCCATCATGCTAGGACTATACAAAGTTGTTGTTTTTTAAAAAGCTAGCCTCCTTCCCTGAATAACTTACAGTCCAAGATCATGTTCTTCAAACCACTTCCCATTTAAAGCACATACGGAAGCGTTTGCAGGATTTGGACCTAATTTAAAACAAGACGCAAAATGCTTGTTTAACAAAAGGAGAGAAAATGGGAGGAAAGTCAAATTGTGCAGTAGCCACGCTAACTAGTACACAATCCAATGACTGCACTTCAATTATTTACTTTTCAAAACTGCTGTCTAAGCCGATTTTTTTTAAACCTCTGCTTTGCTAGTTACCAGTTTTTATCTTCTTTTTTACTTTTAAGCCCCCCCCCCCCCACACACACACACACACACCCCCAACAGGAGTAGATCATGAGCACCTTATTCCCTCTGACGAGTAGGTAGTCCATTCACATCAAGGAAACAATTCGAACATGACTTCACAATATTCCCATAATATTGAGTCTTTACTGTTTAAAATAGATATATGTACATGTTTACTTAATTTTTGTTTTTTGAAAGCATATGCTCATTTTTTTAAAACGTTAAAAGGTGAACTGAATCTTGTTAGGCTCTAAAATTATCAGAACCTAGTCCTACTAGTACTTGATTTTGATAAGTTTCCTTACGCAAGGAAAACCAAGTACCTGCTTCGGTACGCAAAGGAAGTCAGATTTCAGTCACATCATTTAAAAACATCCTCTCCATCTCCCTCACCACATTGCTTTAAAAATAGTGATTCTAAAACATTAAGATTACAATATAGCAACTTACTTGGGTTGGTACAAGTACTGGAGGATATGCTAGTTTATGATGTCTGTACATCCAAAATGAAAACAATACGATCACCGCAATTCCCATTATAGGCACCAACGAGTAAAGCAGGGTATTGAACAAGGGTGGTTTAGGTGTAACAGGATTGGAAGTGGCTGAAGAACAAAAGTTACAATTAATCTTCTGTGATTACAGATTTTAACAAGCTCATCCAATACCTAAACTTGATTATTAAGTTCCAAAATAAACAAACATATTTATTAAGTAGCAGAACACAGTGGCGGAACCTAATTCAACACAACAGAGTTTAATAGCCAGATACAGATTTTCAAGATTTATCAGATTTTCAAAAACATGTAAATTAAAGTTCAATTGAAAAGACTTATGCTCCTAAATTCCTTGGTTGCTTTTGAAAAATCTTCCTCTTATCCATCAGAAACAGTTTAATATTCATGCAGTTCCTAAAATAAATCCTCAAAACTGCCATTCCAAGAAAAATAAATTCACACCGTGGATGCTCAAACTTTGGGAACTATATCTCAAGGCACGATTTTACAGGGTTTATTTAAATCAATTTTAAATCAGGATATAAATCAGCAAAAAGGAAATCTTAATTTAAAATCAATTGTATTCTTCTTTTGTGTTTGTACTTTTTAGTTATTTTCCTAAAGAAAAGTGGATTCTCAGTTATTAACCATAAAAAACCACTGACTTGAATGAAATAAAGCCTTTACACTGTGATGCTTCTCTTTCCTAATCAGGAGGCTACATTATATCTATATACATTTATTTAAGCAATTATATAGCTTAAGATGCATGCGTTCAGATTCTTAGTTTTTCCTTTTTTTTTTAAACCTTAGAAAAAGGTGACTAACGTATTTATTTATCAAATGATTAATTGACTTGTGATTTGTGTCAAGCTCCATTTGCATGGAAATCGAAAATCAGAAATCAATTAAAAATGCACAAAAACAGCGTTTTTTAAAATCAAACTACCTTCAATATGCTGAGTATCAGAGGGGTAGCCGTGTTAGTCTGAATCTGTAAAAAGCAACCGAGGGTCCTGTGGCACCTTTGAGACTAACAGAAGTACTGGGAGCATAAGCTTTCGTGGGTAAGAACCTCACTTCTTGCATCTGAAGAAGTGAGGTTCTTACCCACGAAAGCTTATGCTCCCAGTACTTCTGTTAGTCTCAAAGGTGCCACAGGACCCTCTGTTGCTTCAATATGCTGGATATTTAAGAAAAAAAAAGTTTAACATGCTTTGCATTTAAAAGCCAACTACTTTATTATACAAGGAATTATCTGTAGTAAGCGAAATGAACTGACTGTTTCTGGTCACTGAAAGCTTGTACACCCTAGCACTTCCTTTGGTGTAATTTAAGTAAGCGGTGTGGAAAAGCAAGCGACTTCCACAAGTTCAATTGTTTGACCTTCTTTAAAACTTCCTCAGCAAAACATGTACTGCTTAATATTTTATTATCTAATTTGCATTATCTTTTTACAAAAGTATTTATTGATTTTGCTTTTTCATACAAACATCACAATACATGAAAACAAATTATAAAATGTATAATTACCTTCTGTAACATGCAGCATAGTGCTAACATGAATTTGCAAAAAAACCTTCACCTTAAACTATAAAACCAAAGAAATCAATACTTTCAAAGTCATGGGGAAGAACAATGCAGACTAGATAGGGTCAGGCAGCATGGAAGCAGAGCCAAAAAGGCCAGGGGAAGGAGGCTTGGACAGGCTGTTGGACCTTTAGACATTCCCTAGTTAAATGTTTCTTTTAACAGAGCAAAAAGATTTCCTCAAATTCACATCACTGATCCGGGTGGCTGAAAGTGACTCTCTTTGGCTGGTAGGTCTGAATACCATTATCCTACTGAGCACATGGATTTACTTTACCACCTCTGTAAAATCATTCGCTTTGTAATCATGATTCCTCTCAAGTACCACGAATGCCGTGCCAATGAGACCAAAATTTGCAGCAAAATATTCTAATATGCAATTCTCAAACTATGTTTGATTGTTAAATCCAAAAATAATTTTAATTCTAATGTCTACCTATTTCTATAGAAAGGGGACATTACTATAGCCTATTTTTACCATAGTGCCAGCATGTATCCAAAGGGAAAAATAATCTTCTGTAGTCTTTTCCATACCAAATTCATTCTAAATAATTTTTTTCTTGAATTAAACATAAGCGTAAATCTACAGAAGCACATTTTGCATTGTGTAATAAAATGGACCACTGTAATGCCTTTAAACGATGCTCTAGCTCTTTATCCCAGGATTTACTAGTAACTTCAAGATGAAGTCTTTTGTTTTCAGAGGCATACATGGATGACATGGGTTTGGGGAGTTTGTAGAGCATCTCTACTATATTTTGTACTTGGGAGACGGGGGAAGAGTGCAATGAGTCCCTAGTGTCAGTACCAAAGTGATAGGTCAATTAATTTTTTGGCTGGATATCCTGCTTTATTGCTGTGATCAGGAGGTCGTACTGTTTTAGGACCTGGAAGAGAACTAACTCCCCGTCCCCAACCCCTCAAAAGAAACCACACATCCAAACCACCAATTGAGAGAGGAATCATTTAAATGAATAGATATTAAGTTTCATCTAACATTGTCATAATTTCAAACTTAATTTGAAATATTTAAGAGAACAAAATTAATATAAATAAATTTTTTTAAAGTAATTACTTATACACCCACTCACTCTATGGATAACCCATAAAGCAGCACTACTGTTCACATAGATGAATGCAGATCATCTCACCCTTTTAATGGATGCTTTTGCAGGGTGTGTGGGGTGGGGAGGGTCGGGGAGTTGTAAATTTATTTATTTATATACCATACTTTTCAAATCGATATTTATCGTTAGGGAGACCTACTAGTGTTTAACAAGTTAAGCGCCTTAGTTGGAAGGCATGGAAAAATAGCCTGGCAAATTTTTAAAGTTATTACTTAAAAACATCATGCACTGGATTTTTTTTTTTTTTTTTTTTGCGCGCTCAATGGCTTTCCAGGCAGTTTTCTTAGTAGACTTTTGTGTGTTCTTTTTAGCAGACTTTCAGTTTGTTTGTGTTTGTTTGTTTTTTAAATTACATGTGTGCCCAGCAATGATAATGAGTTCATTTAATAAGTTACAAAGTTAAACAGACCATTTTACAAGAAAGTAAATACCTACTCCAGGGCATGCATCTGTAAAGCAGTACATGCACAGGTTGGTGTGCTATGGCATTATGGCCAGTTCGAACACAACCAGTTGCATTTACTTACATCTAAGATGAGATTTAAAATAATGGATTTTTGTTTAGATTTTCAAAAGAGTATGAATTAATTCTATTTAGCCCTCCTGGTCAGATTTTTCTGAACAGGTTGCCAAGGATAGACGCCCCCTACTAGCTTAGAATAGCTTTAGCAATTTGAATGGTTTTGTTCCACAATATGGACCTTTCATTTCAAGCTGGAAAAAAAAAAGTTAGTGTAAATAATTTGATCTGGGCAATAGACTAATACAACCAACTCTAAACCACTATAGTTACCAAAAAACCACTTCCACATATATGTTTGGAAAAGGGGAAACTAACAGAAGCTATCCAGAATATTCTGGAAAAAAAAGTCTTCTCTCCTAAACATACAGAAACTGTATTCTGGCCAATACTGCAGAACCATTTCTTTAGAATGTTAAACCAACTTACGCTGTGTTACTTCCATCTCTGGAAAATAGAAAAAACGTTCATTACACATGTTGCCTTCACAGCAACAGAAGAACACGTCAGGGCTGTCTTTCTTTTCTATACAATCAGTCCTGTAAGAAAGCACCAGAAAAGTCATTTTTGTTAATTTAAAACTGACTTCCTTTGTACAAGAGCAAATAATTGCATATATTAGCTACGAAGTTAACCTTGGAAATGAACTTTTGAAAATTGTGATGCACCAGACTAAGATGGTGTTATCAGAATACCATGCTAAATTGAGGAGAAAATATATTTCAATACAGGTCTACTTCCATTTGCTGAAATATAACATCGATCAACCTTGATGCAGAGATAGTCTTCTTAACCTTGCAAGTTGCAAACATGCTAGCATCCCAAAAAAGACACCAGCAAGCTGGGATTCAAAAATTCCTCTTGCAGGGGGAGGGGGCAGTATAGGTGGAGATTTTAACAATTCATGAACCCAATTTAAATGTGGCATAATAAATAAAATGAGTACTTTGAATGACTTGAGTTTATCCATGAATCCTTCAGTGTGAGGCTGTTGTGGGGGAAACACCTTTTAAAAGGAAGAATACAGGAAATTTCTGTGCAGCCAAACATTAACTTTGCCCAGAGCCAGAGCTCATTGCAGTAAAAATCTAGAACTATGATGCATGAAAAGACATGCCATAAATTGGTGAGGAAAAACCACCAAAGAAACCCCTAAGAACTCAGGAGTGGGAAGGTAAGACAACAAAAAACAGTGAAGAATTCTAGGAAGAGTTTGAATCTGTTGGAGAAATGGCCGAAGGCTGCTGTTTTATATACAAATTGAAGACTTGCTTATTATAATTGCAACTGTTTCTGCCATAATGTATTCATTGCTTGATATTCTTTGTCTGGCACTATTTGGTGTTTGGTATACCATAAGCTTAAAAGTTCAGTGAACTGCAATAGTCCTTCACCAGCTAACAAAGTTATAAACAACAGATATTACAATGTTTCTAATTAGAACACTATTCAGAAATCTTGTATTCCGATAATAAATAAAACAGTGATGTCCTGGCACAAAGACAAAAAAGAATTGTTTACTGAAATGCACTAGATAATATTGATTACCAAAAGCAATGGTTATTTAAGAACCAGAGTGAAGTCTTTTAATATTTATAAAGTTTTAACATCTTAATATTTTTGTTCCCTAAATGCTGTGTATAGTATGCTACAAAGAAAAGATTAGCATTCTATCCTACTTCCTTAGTTCCCTTTATTTTCTCTAGAAAATTTAGGGTTTAATCAACATAACTGGTGCAATTCCATGTAACTTAGGGCTTGTCTACACTTGAAAGTTAATTTGGATCAAGGTAGAGTATGAATTTGAAGTGCAACAACTATTCCTGAATAACTCCATGTTTAGACAGGCCCTTAAGTTTGACTCATCTGGTCTAAAATAGACTAACTGGTACAAAAACTGAATGTTCACATGGGGCAATTTGAACCTGTCTTAAAAGAACAAGCCACTCTTACACCGAGATAAGATTATCCACCTGGGGTTGTCCCAGTTTAACTATGCTAGTGCAATTTTGTCTACTCACAAAAAGTCTTACTCCTCCTCCTCCTCTTCAACTTTTCACTGCTCCCACACCCTTTCACTTCTTCCAAATCTTTTTTCATCTTCGTAGGAAGCTTTGAGTGAGGCAGTTCCAAGCACTCTCGAAAATTCCTGGGTCTGCTCTCATTTGTAATTAGTGCCAAAATTCTCATGGATTTCCAGTGAGAATTAGACCAACAATAAGCACTGTAGAAAATCCCTCAAAGTTTTAAAGTTTGATAGTAATAACATTAAACCTCAAGTTGGAACTTGCAAATCAGAATTACAATTTTTCCTAAAACTGCTTTTTACTGATTAACTTAAAGCTATAAAACCTCTTTATGAGGTAAAGAGGACTATAATGAATATCACTTTCTTCCACTGATACAAGTTGATTTTTTTTTTTTTTTTAAAGATATGAAGATTTGTAAGATTTAGGTTTTTTATTAAGTTTTGTTCAAGCTTTTTGGAAACATTTTAGTAATGCGAAGACAATACTATAAATTTAATGCATTCTTTTCTTCCTTCTCCTCCCTCTCCCAACAGTGGTATAAAGACATTTTGTAGTTCCAAAAGAATTCTTCAGAGTACCATACAGTGATCAATTAGATGGTTGTAATCTTTAGCATTCAGCCTAGGACCCAACCAATGCGTACTGATATCCCAATACAACCCTGTTGTGTGTGTTATTGCTTACCATATTTGACTGGTCATCAGTTACACAAAAAAAGGCCAGGATTTTCAGAAATTATGAGCACACGGAAGCTGCCACTGGCCTCAGTGCCTGTGGGTGGAGGCGTGGCTAGGCTGCTCTGCGCACTCCTCCCTTGCAGGCGCCAACCCTGCAGCTCCCATTGGCTGTGGTTCCCGGAGCCAGCGCTCAGGGTGGGGACAGTGCACAGAGCCACCTGGCTGTGCCTCTGCCTAGAAGCAACAGGGACAGGTCACCGCTTGTGGGGAGCCACCCCAGGTAAGCGCTGCCTAAATCCTGCACTCTGCACCCCAACCCCCTGCCTCGAGCCCCCTCCTGCACCCAAACTCCCTCCCAGAGGCCATACCCTGTGCCCTAATCCCCACACCCAAACTCCCTCCCTCTTAGTTAACCTCTTAGGTTTTTGTTTTACTTACTGGCACCCTCCATTCTTCCAACATGCCAGATAAAATATTTAACTACAATAAAAGCTTTGTTAACAAATTTAAGTGGGGACTGTAGGCACCTAAATTCAAAAATACTGGCTTCTAATATAGTGAACAATGTATTGTTTGGTATCTTGTAATGTGTCTCCTAACTAGCCTTGTTTCTGGTAAACTTGGTTTAAAACATTATTATACATAAGATAGTTAAAATTTTCTCACCTATCATAACAGTTGATATCATCCAGCCAACAACCTTGTTTCACAATATCAATTGATCCAGAAATATTCTTCCATGTAGCAAAACAGTGTCGTCTTTTATCTTTATCGCCATAACAAGGTTCAATGCCACTGCGATTTGTTTTATCCTTTTCCCAATTAGCATTATAGTAGATGCACTCCTGTGTTTCCGATCTGCCTAGTATGGCACCTATTTGGAATTAAAAATAATGTAATGTTAAACCACTAGATTCTGAAGGCTGAAGCACATTTGAACACTAAAAATCAGGCTGCATATAAGCTTCTTATATTGATACCATTATTAATATTCAAGTTCTCTTCTCATTACTTGTTTTTATATTTAAAGTTAGCATGCATTCTAAACAGGTGCTGAAACATAAAATAGCAGCTAAAACAAAGGTTCTGTTAAATTTAATGATGTAGCCCGAACGACGCATAGCTTGTCAAGATTTGTAGAAAGGCTAGAAAATATCTTACCAAATAAGTAACAAATTTTGGCACAGCTTCTCATTATCTGGCTGTAACCAAAGATTTTATTGGCTAAAGGATAAAGCTTAATCAGTAAGTATTAGTCAAATAATGGTGGTCTTAAATTCCAAAGCAGCATTAGTCAGCAGAATTTACCCAGTTTTCAAAGGCTACCTCACTTCCTTGTCTTAGCATCCCCTCCATCACCTAGGGTCACGAGATTACTTCATTAGCTCAGCTCTTAAAAAAGTTTTTAAGGGTATGTCTACGCTACGAAATTAGGTCAAATTTATAGAAGTTGATTTTTTAGAAATCGATTTTATACAGTCGATTGTGTGTCCCCCCACTTAAGACTATTAACTCGGCAGAATGCATCCACTGTACCGAGGCTAGCGTCGACTTCCAGAGCGTTGCACTGCGATAGCTATCCCACAGTTCCCACAGTCTCCGCTGCCAATTGGAATTCTGGGTTGAGATCCCAATGCCTGATGGGTCAAAAACATTGTCGCGGGTGGTTCTGGGTAAATGTCATCAGGCCCCCCCTTCCTCCATCCCTCCGTGAAAGCAACGGCAGACAAGTGTTTTGAGCCTTTTTTTCTGCCTTACCCCTGCAGATGCCATACCATGGCAAGCATGGAGTCCGCTCAGCTCACCCTCACCGTACATCTCCTGCGTGATGACAGACGTGGTACTGCATTGCTACACAGCAGCAGCTCATTGCCTTTTGGCAGCAGATGGTGCATTACAACTGGTAGTCATCATCATTGTCTCCTGGGTGCTCTTTTAGTCGACCTCGGTGAGGTTGGTCAGCGGCGCCTGGACATAAATGGGAGTGACTCCAGGTCATTCTCTTTTTAAGTTTTGTATCATGGAGATTCAGTGTTGCCTGAAGTCGTACTGCACCATCTTCTGGCGAGCAGCCAGGAGACGACGATGGCTAGCAGTCGTGTGGCACTGTCTGCTGCCAGCCTAAGATTCATAAGAGAGATGGAGGGGATCAAAACAAGAAAGACCAGATTTGTTTTGTATTTATTTGTATTCATTTGCTCCCCGCTCCCTCCCTCTGTGAATAGTGGGGGGAGGGATAGCTCAGTGGTTTGAACACTGGCCTGCTAAACGCAGGGTTTCGAGTTCAATCCTTGAGGGGGCCATTCTGTGCGACAGTTGTGTGTGTTTCTCCTTGATGCAAACCCACAGTTTGCATCCCCCTTTGTTGATTTTAATTCCCTGTAACCCATGTCATCAGTCACCCTTCCCTCCATCAGAGCAATGGCAGACAATAGTTTCACACCTTTTTCCAGCGCAGACACCATAGCATGGCAAGCATGGAGCCCGCTCAGATCACCGTGGCAATTATGAGCACTGTAAACACCACGCACATTTTCCTGCAGTATATGTAGAACCTGCAAAAGCAAAACCAGGCGAGGAGGCGATGGCAGCATGGTGACGAGAGTGATGAGGACATGGACCCAGACTTCTCTCAAAGTACGGGCCCCGGCAATGTGGACATCATGATGTTAATAGGGCAGGTTCATGCCATGGAACGCTGACTCTGGGCCCGGGAAACAAGCAGACTGGTGGGACGGCATAGTGTTGCATGTCTGGAACGATTCCCAGTGGCTGCGAAACTTTTGCACGTGTATGGGCACTTTCATGGAACTTTTTGACTTGCTTTCCCCTGCCCTGAAGAGCAAGAATACCAAGAGGAGAGCAGCCCTCACAGTTCACAAGCGAGTGGCGATAGCCCTGTGCAAGCTTCCAGCGCCAGACAGCTACCGGTCAGTTGGGCACAAATTTGGAGTAGGCAAATCTACTGTGGGGGCTGCTGTGATCCCAGTAGGCAACGCAATCAAAGAGCTGCTGATATCAAGGGTAGTGAGTCTGTGCAGGTCATAGTGGATGGCTTTGCTGCAATGGGATTCCTTAATTGTGGTGGGGCGATAGACGAAACCCATATCCCTATCTTGGCACCAGAGCAACGAAGCAGTGAGTACATAAACCGAAAGGGGTACTTTTCAATGGTGCTGCAAGCACTGGTGGACCACAACATCAATGTGGGATGGCTGGGAAAGGTACATGACGCTCACATCTTCAGGAACTCTGGTCTGTTTCAAAAGCTGTAGCAAGGGACTTTCTCCCCAGACCAGAAACTAACTGTTGGGGATGTTGAAATGCCTATCATTATCCTTGGGAACCAGCCTACCCCTTAATGCTATGGCTCATGAAGCCATACACAGACAGCCTGGACAGTAGTCAGGAGCTGTTCAACTATAGGCTGAGCAAGTGCAGAATGGTGGTAGAATGTGCATTTGGACGTTTAAAAGCACGCTGGCGCAGTTTACTGACTCGGACAGACCTCAGTGAAACCAATATTCCCATTGTTATTACTGCTTGCTGTGCGCTCCACAATATCTGAGAGTAAGGGTGAAGACGTTTATGGCGGGGTGGGAGGTTGAGGCAAAATTGCCTGGCCGCTGATTACATGCAGCCAGACACCAGGGCAGTTAGCAGAATAGAGGAGGGCGTGGTGCGATGCGAAACTTTGAAAACCAGTTTCATGACTGGCCAGCTACAGTGTGAAAGTTCTGTTTGTTTCTCCTTGATGACTCCCCACCCACCCCGGTTCACTCTACTTCCCTGTAAGCTAACCACCCTCCCCTCCCACCTTCGATCACCACTTGCAGAGGCAATAAAGTCATTGTTGCTTCACATTCATGCATTCTTTATTAATTCAATCACACAAATAGGGGGATAACTGCCAAGGTAGCCCGGGAGGGGTGGAGGAGGAGGGAAGGACAAGGCCACACTGCACTTTAAAAGTTATTGAATGCCAGCTTTCTGTTGCTTGGGCAGTACTCAGGGGTGGAGTGGTTGGGTGCCCATAGGCCCCCCACCACGTTCTTGGGCGTCTGTGTGATGAGGCTATGGAACTTGGGGAGGAGGGCGGTTGGTTACACAGGGGCTGTAGCGGCGGTTTGTGCTCATGCTGCCTTTCCTGAACCTCAACCATATGCTAGAGCATACCAGTTTGTTCCTCCAGTAGCCTCAGCATTGCCTCTTGCCTTCTGTCACCAAGCTAACGCCACCTATCATCTTCAACCCGCCACCTGTCCTCGTGTTCATATTGGGCTTTCCTGGTCTCTGACCCTGTCTGCCTTCACACATTCTGCTGGGCTCTTTCAGTGTGGGAGGACTGCATGAGCTCAGATAACATTTCATCGCGAATGCGTTTTTTTCGCCTTCTAATCTTCGCTAGCCTCTGGGAAGGAGAAGATAGTGTGAGCGCTGAAACATTTTTTTTCCCCCTCCACCAGCTGCAAAAGGGAGAGTGGTAGTTAAAAAGACATTTTAGAGAACAATGGGTAGACTTTCACGGTAAATCTTGCTGTTAACATTACATTGCACGTGTGCTTTCGGTACAAGGTCGCATTTTGCCTCTTATTGAGGGTATGCCAGTTTAGTGTGAGAGATCACTCACGCAGGGCGGGCAACAGAATTCGGCTTGCAGGCAGCCATGGGAAGACACAATCTTTTGGCTTCTTTAACCTTCATAACATTTGGGAATGGTTTCAAACAGCAGCACCCTCATTTCCCATACCAAGCAGCCATTGGGTTGGCCATTTAAAATGGGTTGGCAATTTAAAAGGAGGGGCTGCGGTTTTCGGATTAACGTGCAGCACAAATCCAACTAACCCAGCCTCCCCCCCCGTCCCCTCCCCCACACACACCCAATTCTCTGGGATGATAGCTTCACCCCTCCCCCCACCACGTGGCTAACAGTGGGGAACATTTCTGTTCAGCCACGGGCAAACAGCCACCTCTGAATGTCCCCTTAATAAAATCACCCTATTTCAACCAGGTGACCATGAAAGATATCACTCTCCTGAGAATAACAGAGATAAAGAACGGATGTTGTTTGAATGCCAGCAAACAGCGGGACCATATGCTGTGTTATGCAATGATTCCAGACTACGTGTTACTGGCCTGGCGTGGTAAAGTGTCCTACACCATGGAGGACGGAATAAGGCAGCCCTCCCCAGAAACCTTTTGCAAAGGCTTTAGGAGTACATCCAGGAGAGCTTTATGGAGATGTCCCTGGAGGATTTCCGCTCCATCCCAGACACGTTAACAGACTTCCAGTAGCTATACTGGCCGCGAATGCCAGGGCAAATTAATTATTGAACACGCTTGCTTTTAAACCATGTATAATATTTACAAAGGTACACTTACCAGAGGTCCCTTCTCTGCCTGGCGGGTCTGGGAGGCAGCCTTGGGTGGGTTCGGGGGGTACTGACTCCAGGTCCAGGATGAGAAACTGTTCCTGGCTGTCAGGGAAAAAACGGTTTCTCCACTTGCTTGCTGTGGGCTATCTTCCTCGTCCCCAAAACCTGCATCCCTGTTGCGTGTTACTCCATTGACAGAGTCAAAGCACAGGGCTGGAGTGGTGGTGGCTGCACCTCCTAGAATGGCATGCAGTTCATCATAGACGTGGCATGTCTGGGGCTCTGACCGGAGCGGCCGTTTGCCCCTCTGGTTTTTTAGTAGGCTTGCCTCAGCTCCTTAAGTTTCACACAGCACTGCTGCAGGTCCCTGTTATAGCCTCTGTCCTTCATGCCCTTGAAGATTTTTTCAAATGTTTGGCCATTTCGTCTTTTGGAATGGAGTTCTGATAGCACGGATTCATCTCCCCATACAGCGATCAGATCCCGTACCTCCCGTTTGGTCCATGCTGGAGCTCTTTTGCGATTCTGGGACTCCATCATGGTCACCTTTGCTGATGAGATCTGCACTCACCTGCAGATTGCCACGCTGGCCAAACAGGAAATGAGATTCAAAAGTTCACAGGCCTTTTCCTGTCTACCTGTCCAGTGCATTTGAGTTGAGAGCGCTGTCCAGAGCGGTCACAATGGAGCAGTCTCGGATAGCTCCCGGAGGCCAATACCGTCAAATTGCGACCACACTACCCCAAATTCGACCCAGCAAGATCGATTTCAGCACCAATCCCCTCGTCGGGGGAGGAGTACAGAAATCAATTTTAAGAGCCCTTTAAGTTGAGAAAAACGGCTTTGTCGTGTGGACAGGTGCAGGGTTAAATCAATGTAAAGCTGATAAATTCGACCTAAACGCATAGTGTAGACCAGGGCTAACCCTTGCAGTTGTGAAGAAAAGCTTGAAAAAATAACCCAATTAATGGCATAGTGTTCACTTACATTTGAGCTAAGAGGTATGCTTCCTAGCTCATTTAGATGTCCCCATGCTAGTTCTGCTCAAGCAAGTATGCTAAACATAGCAGTACAGCCATGGTAGCATAGGCAGCAACTCAGGCTAGCTGTCCAAGTACATACTCACAGGATCCAGGCTGATGTTTAATTAAGTTTTCAAGATACTGTTAAAAGAAACAGGAGTACTTGTGGCACCTTAGAGACTAACAAATTTATTAGAACATAAGCTTTCGTGGGCTACTGCCCACTTCTTCAGATGCATATAGAGTGGAACATATATTGAGGAGATATATATACACACACACAAACAGAGAGCATGAACAGGTGGGAGTTGTCTTACCAACTCTGAGAGGCCAATTAAGTAAGAGGAAAAAAAACCTTTTGAAGTGATCAAGCTAGCCCAGTACAGACAGTTTGATAAGAAGTGTGAGAATACTTACAAGGGGAGATAGATTCAATGTTTGTAATGGCTCAGCCATTCCCAGTCCTTATTCAATCCTTTGTTGATTGTGTCTAGTTTGCATATCAATTCCAGCTCAGCAGTCTCTCGTTGGAGTCTGTTTTTGAAGCTTTTCTGTTGTAAGATAGCCACCCGCAGGTCTGTCATTGAATGGCCAGACAGGTTAAAGTGTTCTCCCACTGGTTTTTGAGTATTATGATTCCTGATGTCAGATTTGTGTCCATTAATTCTTTTGCATAGAGACTGTCCGGTTTGGCCAATGTACATGGCAGAGGGGCATTGCTGGCACATGATGGCATATATCACATTGGTAGATGTGCAGGTGAACGAGCCCCTGATGGTATGGCTGATGTGATTAGGTCCTATGATGATGTCACTTGACTAGATATGTGGACAGAGTTGGCATCGGGCTTTGTTACAAGGATAGGTTCCTGGGTCAGTGTTTTTGTTCAGTGATGTGTGGTGGCTGGTGAGTATTTGCTTTAGGTTGGGGGGTTGTCTGTGAGCGAGGACAGGTCTGTCTCCCAAGATCTGTGACATCTTGACATCTTCATCTTCTGGACCCATGGAAAAGAAGCCCTTGAGGAATTCCACCATGGATTTCAGTAATTTCCATCCCACCATCAACCTCAGCCTAGATCAATCCACACAAGCAGTCCATTTCCTGGACACTACAGTGCTAATAAGTGATGGTCACATAAATACCACTCTATACCGGAAACCTACTGACCGCTACACTTACCTACATGCCTCCAGCTTCCATCCAGGACACACCACACGATCCACTGTCTACAGCCAAGCTATAAGATATAACCGCATTTGCTCCAATCCCTCAGATAGAGACAAGCACCTACAAGATCTCTATCAAGCATTCTTAAAACTACAATACCCACCTGCTGAAGTGAAAATAAACAGATTGACAGAGCCAGACGAGTACCCAGAAGTCACCTCCTACAAGACAGGCCCAACGAAGAAAATAACAGAACACCACTAGCTGTCACCTTCAGCCCCCAACTAAAACCTCTCCAGCGCATCATCAGAGATCTACAACCTATCCTGAAAGATGATCCTTTACTCTCACAGATCATGCAAAGTCAAATAAGCTGTTTAGGAAATAATTTTCAGTGTGACTCAGACAAAACTAAAAAAGTTTCCAGAGATCAAACTTCCTGATACCTCAAAAGATCCCAACCAACAGTTCTCACCCCAGATGTGAAGCTGTGCACACCTCTTACCAAAAGGCACTATTCTCCATATATGGTTAACCTGTCTTCTTCCTTCAAAATAATGTCTTGTTCTATTGTAAAAAAGAGGTGCAGTGCTTATATATAAAATCAAAGAATGCATGACTAGGTCTTCTAAGTTTATAGGAACTATAAAGGATTTGCAAAAAGAACAGGAGTACTTGTGGCACCTTAGAGACTAAAATTTATTAGAGCATAAGCTTTCATGGACTACAGCCCACTTCTTCGGATGCATATAGAGTGGAATAAATATTGAGGATTTTATATATATGTGTATATATAAACACACACACACACACACACACACACACACACACACACACATACGCTCTCTGTATGTGTGTGTATATATCTCAATATTTATTCCACTCTATATGCATCCGAAGAAGTGGGCTGTAGTCCACGAAAGCTTATGCTCTAATAAATTTGTTAGTCTCTAAGGTGCCACAAGTACTCCTGTTCTTTTTGCGGATACAGACTAACACGGCTGCTGCTCTGAAACCTATAAAGGATTTGTTTGGTTTCCTTTCCAAATGATTGTCACTCTCTAGAAATGCGGATTACATAGCACAAGGAGGAAAGACTATTTATAGATACAAGCATCTAACCTGGCGTAGAATTCTGTAATATTAAAAAGAAATTGCTTCGAATAGGGGAAATTCCAATTAATAGTCCGGGTAATATAGAAAAATACAGTCTTTTAAATGAAAAAGAATCCTCCAACTAAGACACAAGAAATCTGTTATACACTGATGCCATCTACTGGATATCAAGTAGTAGTAGTAGTAGTAGTAGTAGTAGAGAAACAGCTGAAAGTCAAGAGCCATTTAGCAACCATTCACTAGAAATGAGAGCAGCCCCCTTCAGTGAATCCTGAAACCATGATATTGAACATGGTCTAAGCTGTGGACCCTGGAGTTGCTAAATCCATCAAAGCTGCAAAAACAGAAGTGTCACCAGACACTTGGACTCACCCCACTCCTAGGATTACCACGATTGAGAAGTGACAAGCTTTCATTTCAGAAATTGTATGTGTTTAATGCAAATAACTGAAACACTCTTTCTAGCAAGACCTCAAGTAACCATATTTTGGACTTTAACTAGGCAAGCCACATTTCTCATTTTTAGTTCAAGTTTGTTACCCTAAAAGATCTTTAAAATACTTTAAACAATTGTTTTAAACTAGTCTCTAGCAAACCAAACAAGAAATAGCAGAAACCACATTTATAATAGTGCCCTAAGAGAAGTGCATCTTTACACCATTAGAGAATTATTTGAAGGGTGATAAATGAATTGGAGATGAAAAATTGATAAGCAATTAAATAAAAATATCCTTATTTGTTTTTGTTCCTTCATATAGCTGGTGAGCTGCAACACTGGTCTATGCTAATCATTTACAAGACTACATGCATGTTGTGTGTTCAATATGTGCCTGGAACATCTGTGGTAGCTACACTTATGTAAATCAACAATTCACAGATTATGTGGTTCTGGGCATATTAAGTCAACTATCGATTGGTTGAGATCTGAGAAATACTGTCCAAGATAGAAACAGAACTGAAAAGAATCTAAGAGGTAAATTCAATAAGGTAGGGCTCCCCGGCTCAAAAAGGGGTTATCCTAATTATATTACTTTCCAATACTGGTCTATTATACTTCCCAAATGGGCAAATCTAATTTATTGGATTTCAGCTTTAACAAAACAACAACAAAAACTAACTGGTACCTCAGCAAGTTAATATAACTGACCCTCAGTTCATGTCTATACTTACCCAACAATAACACTTGATTGAGAGGTTGGAGTGGATCAGACTGAAGGTGTGCCTATGCCTCGTGTGCGACCGACACACACACACACACACTTACTTTAAAAGAGCCATATCTGTCAGCATGTTTCTTGTGCCTCCTCATGCTTTTTGCGTGAAGGCATGAGTGGCCACAACCCTCCCTCAGTCCCCTCACAAGTCAAAGTCTACAGGAGACAAGAACTCCAAAAAGCAGAGATGAAAGTTGGGTTGAGGGGTCCACCCTGAAAGAATAATAGTTACTGAAGGGTAAGTAACCCCTCTCACTGAGTGAGAGAGAGTTTGGATTCCACTGTAGGTGACCGGCAAGCAGTATCCCCTCAGGATAGTGAGAGTGAGGCGTTTTGGCAGCATCAGTTGAACAACGATTGTAATATTTTCCTCCACTGGTTTTCAATCAGCTTCCAATGCAGTTTAAGTAAGTAATGCACGAATCCCCAGCTATATCCAAGACCCATTGATCTACTGAACACCATTACAGCCACACTCAGGGACAATGCACATCTCAAAGTCCATGATGAAACATGCAAAAGCTGGGAACAAAAACATTCTCTGTTCCATAGCTAGATCCTCTCACCAATCTTCCAGAAGAGATCAGGCAAATCTAGAGTCTGTCCATCTTTAGAAAATGTTGCAATGGCTTCTTCTTTGGAAAGGCCTGTCCACTATAAGTGACATAATTCAAACTCCCATTCCTCCCCCCAAAAAATATCCCAAGCAGAGTTTTGACCCCAAAAAGGAGGACATGCCAGAGGCTCCATGAAGTCCACCATGGAATTTGCTATTGATTTTACATGGAAGGCACTCAGATACTATGGTGATGGGTGGCAGTATAAAACTAAGATAGTAATGTTTCAGAGCAAAATGATGCTTTGTTTACTTTCATACACTGTAAAATGGGAACTAGAATCTTTTACATTCCCCTGAAACAGAATAAACTGAGCTTCATAAACTAATTACTCAAGTATCAGAGGGGTAGCCGTGTTAGTCTGAATCTGTAAAAAGCAACAGAGGGTCCTGTGGCACCTT
Organism: Chrysemys picta bellii; assembly: GCF_011386835.1. NCBI lineage: Eukaryota > Metazoa > Chordata > Testudines > Emydidae > Chrysemys > Chrysemys picta. Next base: position 25,483,198 of record NC_088801.1, on the reverse strand, counting down.
TAAGACTAACAGAAGTATTGGGAGCATAAGCTTTCGTGGGTAAGAACCTCGCTTCTTCAGATGCAAGTGAATTACTCTCAAATGATCTGACTATTAGGTAGACAAACAAGCATGAGGAGAGCAAAAACTCCACAAATATTAAGAGCAATGACTCGCTGGATATAGTCTTCCTGAAGCAGAAATGAAAAAAAACCAAGCTAGCCTACCTAAGACACCAGAAGGGAACTGATTGATTAGGTTTTTTGCTACATTCTTGAGGACTTCCTAGTACTGCTTGGTAGCTGCTGTTTTAGCATTCTGAGCTTATGAACTGTACGTAAGTACATGAACTGGCAACTCTGATTCAGGCAGTTCCTGAGCATTACCTAGGTATTTGGAGTATATTTTGTAGAGAAGACCTTCAAGGTTTAAAAGTTCTCTTTTAGTGGAAGTCATTTCCCAGTCTTCAGATTAAATGAATAAATAAGAATTAGAGTAAAACCTATCATATTCACATAAAAGTACTCTAGAATAGAGGACCTTAACATCTTTTCCATGCCACCACATGCTGCCATGTGTGAAGACATGCCAAATTCTTTCAAGTAGATCCAATTGAAGGCTGAAACTAAGTTCCTTTTACCACCATTTGCAATTCTGTTAAACAAAATTATTAACCGACATTTCTCCTGTTTCATCATCAGATCACAATCTGTACACCACAAGTTCCAACATAAATCACTAAATATTTCTCATGTTCAGTGTTAAAAAAAAAATTGAAAATGTGATTTACTTCTCTACACATACAAATAACAATGACACAGACAAGTGATGGACACTTATCACTCTTTCCAGACAGTCTCTGGAGAAGACACTTGCACATTCGTGAACATTTCAGAATTTCATCATCTCTCCTCACCCACCAACAGAAGGTAAATAGTAGTTTTTTACAGCCCAATTCCCTACAATGAAAACAGAGTAGGAAAAGGTGAGGAGCCAACATTCTCCACTCCAGTTAGACTGGATACTTCAGTGTGATTCTTACAGACAGAAGATGAAAAATGAAGACATTATAAATTGATTTGGAGTGCACACCACATGCTTCAGCCAAAATTCTCCAGCAATACAAGTATGCACTGTATAAGAGACACTAGAGTTGGTTACTAACGAATCAACACAATATTCCTCTTTTACAAATCACCACCTCAGACCTTTCTTGTAAAAGTTCAGAATTCAGATTTTAATGGTCTTAAATAAAAAGGTATAAAGATGTAGAAACTATACTTTCAACATCTTTAATGTTAAAACAAACACAAACACATAATTAGCCAAGAAGTCCCTTTCAATATAAAGCCCTGATTCAGGAAAACCTTATTTTGGATAGCACTTCGGCACATGCTTAAGTTCCACTGAAGTCAACAGGACTTATGCACTTAAGTGCGGTCTTAAATAGGGATGGATGGTCTTAAACATATTCTAAACTGATTTCCTGATTTGAAGTTAAACTTGTGCAGAATCTTGCTGAACATAATGCTGATAAATTCAGGATTATATTGCTTTGCTCATTCTAGTACCATATGAATGTTTAGAGGAATAGTAGCTCAACACTTCACAAAACAGCCACTCCTTAATAAACCTCTCAGTCCTTATCCTCAGCAGAAACCTGCACACCTTCAAAAGAAGGAGCCTGAGAACTTAAATTCATAACTCTACTAGACATTAAAAACCATGGACTTGACACTGGGCTTTTTGGCACATTGCAGCAACTTGTAACAAACCCTGCCACCAACTAACCCTCCATCCAAGACTGCGGAGGTGTTAAGTGCCAACTTCATTTTAAGGGCTCTCCTATAAACATGTGAGCCGCTGATATTTAACCTGTCCCAGCTTGTATTTACCCTGGACACATTTCCTTCTCCAGACCTGGAAAAAATGATGAGGCTTGAAAGCTTGTCCCTTCCACCAACAGAAGTTGGTCCAATAAAAGATATTACTTCACCTACCTGGTCTCTATTAAAGAATCAGTCATGGCAAATTCTGCTGAGCTATACAAGATCTAATTAGGATTATGATACTCCATACAACCCCATTAGATACAACAAGGCTTGGCTTTACAGAGTGCAAATCAAGGAAGAATTTGGCCTATCTGAAGAAAAAAAGTTATTTTTATTCAACTACTAGGCTGGCTTTGTTTACTTAACCTTACAGGAGAGCCCTGAAATACAGTTTAAGTACTTAAAAAAAAAAAAAAAAAAAAAAACCCACAACCAACAAACAGCTTTTATGATCTAATTTCTGTATGTTAATATTTTACCATGATTCTATTGAAATGAAAGCTTCCAAGGAAACTCAGATGTGTGTGGAGAGACGAAAAGAGTTCCGCCTGATTCTCTGCCTCAAAAAAATTATATCAAGATTTGACTAATTATCTTATTACACTGAGGTCTAATTATTTTATCATTTTTCTGGGCTGACCAACTAGGTAAGTTATTGATTTCTTCTCTAATATGGAATACTTACACAGAAGTCCATGACTATACAGTGTTTCTCTACAAACAAAAGGCTTGGGAATTCAGCTGTCTACTAAAAACCAGAGAAATACCAGCTTCCTGTTTATTGAGAAAGAGCATCAAGCTCTATCATATATATATATAAAAAAAATTCATTCTGCTCCAGAAGTGCTGCAGTTCTGCCTTTTACCCACCAGAGACCACTGTGGTGCCAAAACAGCCAACAGCATGAATGCAACAGACTGGGAGAACTGCAGCACCTCTGGGGCAGAATGTACTTTCTGCAGGGAAAAAAATTCTGTGCCCAGACTAGAAGTTCATCACAGCACCTAGCCCGTGGAGCCAGGTTAGGACAGAGTGGGGCACAAGGGACTGCTGGAGGGGAGGGGGTGTCAGACTGGGGTTCAGAATGGCTAGCGGGAGGGACAGATTGGGGATGCTAGTGGGCTCAGGAGCTAGAGGGGGACAGCGTTGAGCCAGGGGCTGAACAAGAGTGGGGTGAATGTCCACATGGGGACCACGGAAGAGGGCTGTAGGGATCCATGAGGATGGGGAAGGAAGCTGGAGGGACCCATCAGGATGGTGGGGGATACAGGGACAGTCAGCAGATGTGCCTGACTGAATGGGAGAGGCTTGTGATCAGCCAGGTTCTACATGGGGGAGGCTCCCTAACTATTCTGCCTCTCCCCACCAAAAATTCCTGTTCCATACTTCTCCCCCTCACCCAACCACCCTCCAGTTTCACGGGCAATGAAGGTGCTGAGAGAGAGGGAAGGAGCCTGGAGTGAAAGTCCCAAGCCTTTGCACTGCTTCTGATGAAAATACAGTGCTGGAAATACAGTTCAGTATTGTAAATTAAATGAATTACCTCAAAGTTTTATATAAATATGTCTAGTAAGGAATCTATTTGTCAAAAGAAAATTAACAATACAGACCAAAAAAAGATTCTGGTACATACATACTTGCGGACAGATATTTTGAAATAAATTACCAATATAATTGAAACTGGCATGATTATATTGTGTTTTGACAAATAAAATATGAAGAATTTTGCAGAATTTTAAAATATTGTGTGCAGAATTTTTAGCGGCAGAATTCCCCCAGGAGTAAAAGTTTCCCTAGAGATACACAACAGAACCTCAAGACATCTGCTTGCAGCCCAATGTCCCACTGTTCAAAGACCTCTCTCCACCCACAAAACCTATAACCCTCTTCACAGAGAATTTTAGGATATAAACAACCTTTTTCTTTTCCTTTATGGTTCATGTAGAGGGGCTGTTCTATAACAAAACAGATAAGAGAGTGCTGCTTATAATCAGAGTTCAGGTGTGGCAATCCAACAAGGCCAAAGCCAGTTTTTCTATATTTGCCCTACATGTGTGTTAAGAGGTTCAGTCACATCCCAGTGACAGGGTGCAAAGTGGTGGCACTGATTCATCACAACCCCAATACAGAGGACAATCTTTCCTCTCATTTCCCTTGAAGAAACTGCTCCTAAGTTAACTTTTCCACACAAACTAGGGTTCAAAGTAAGCCAACATATTATGTTTAGACACTTCTCTGGTTACCCTAGACTTTCCAGAGAGACTGGAAATAAGTTTAAATTCAAGCTCTTACATTGTTCCATGTATGAACAGATATAATGCTCCCTTCCTAAATCTGCAGGGGATTGTGTCCGCCACATTCACTTCATTGAGATTAACACCACAAAACTTAATATTGGCATTTCATTACTACAATTTTCTTGTTTGATCACTGAAGTAAAAATAGCCAGTTATGTTTTTCTAGCATGGTTAGATATACAAGTTAAGATGCAGACTCGTGCTCTGCCCATTCAGTACGACTCTCCACACACTGGGTCTTTTTTTTTTTGGGGGGGGGGGGGGGGGGGGAGGGGAGGAGAGAGAAGATGCCAAAATAGTAATTGTTACAGAATTCAACGTTATATGTAATAAATACAAATTAATAACTTAATTCAGTATTAATGTTGCATGGTTCAACACTAAAGGCAGGCAGTACCAAAGTCTAGCACGAATGTGCAACCTTAACTCTCCTCCCTCGTTTGAATGCATTTACAATACCCTTTTCTAAATTAAATAGTCATTTATTTGTCTTAGCCATCTGTTGCATCTTGCCATACATACAGATTGTAAGCGCTCTGGGGCAAGAATGGTCATTGTGTTTGTATAGCATCTATCACAATGGGGCCCTGATCACTGATGGGGATGTTTAGATGCTACTGCAATGTGTGGCCTATAACAATTTTTTTTATTTTTATATATATATATATAGTATAAAAGTGATAAAAATGTATATCAGGATGCAATATATATATTTTGCATCCTGATATACATTTTTATCACTTTTATACACACTATTTTCACTGTTACAGTGATCTTGTATTAACCGTTTGACAGTCAAATATGAAGTTTTAATTTTTCATGTGACTATTCAATGCCTTAATGAAGTTCAAATACTAATTTTGAGTACTGAAAGTTCCTTTTTAAAATTGAGAATTTGCATGCTACTGATTTGAAAGTTTAATTTTTTGGTTAGCTGCTTATTTAGAAACACTCATTTTTTTTGGCATAAGATGACAAACTACATTTCCAACCGTAGTGCATTTAATGAAGCATCACCAAGAGTGATAGTTTATATAGAGGGATAGAATAAAATTGTTTTGTTCTGCTAGTTGGGGGACATTGACTCCATTTTCAATCCAAGTCTCTTGCTTCCCAACATAGAGGTGGAATATGAATTCTACATAAGCAGAACACCAAGCCCCAATTCAGAAAGGTAATCGGATGTTGTTTATTGTATTTGTTTAGGTTCTTACACCATGTGCAGTGCTGCAGTATAATCCCTTTACCCTGTTAAAACCTGAAGGCAGTGCTGTTCAGTCATCGCAACTACAAGAATAGGGGCTAGAAAATAGTCTTGGTGGTGCTGGAAGAAGTGACAGGCAAGTGGGTCAGTGGTATCTGAGCTCTGACCAAAAAAACCCCACAAGGATAGATGACCCAAATGAGGGGGAGAAACCAAAGCATCAGAGACTGAACCAAAAGTCAAATATCTCTTTAGGCATACTACCAGCACAGGAGGAACAAAAACATTATAATGGCAACATTTTGGTGTGTGTGTGTGTGTGTGTGTGTGTGTGTGTGTGTGTGTGTGTGTGTGTGTGTGTGTGTGTGTGTGTGTGTGTGTGTGTGTGTGTGTGTGTGTGTGTGTGTGTGTGTGTGTGTGTGTGTGTGTGTGTGTGTGTGTGTGTGTGTGTGTGTGACCGCTTATTACTTTAAGAATAACTTTACTGTATCTAAACAGAGCTGAATGTTCAACTCAAGGCTTTTGGGATGCAGAAGACTATTTTTTGCTACTTGCTGAATATATGAAGCATAAAAGCTCTCCTAAATAGCAGTTTTTACTAGGACAATTGCCCTCACACATACATAAATATAATAAAATATATATAAAATCAGAGTTAAGAATTTTCTGAGGTTAAAAACGGAACATGATAAATGTAGTACAACTGTTTTAATTAAGGATCAAAGCTGTAACAGAATGCAGACAGACAGTCTAGACTGTCTACTTCAGAAAGCCTCTGAAGCATATAAAACAACATCTGCAAAGAACATTAATCACATTTTAGTCCACAATCTTACCACCTCCTAAATCAAGAGAAACAACTTTTACTTAAAACATCGTATGTACATATGACAAGCCAATTTTTTAAATAAAAAGGTATGCTTATGTTACTGTAATCAATGACCAATAATTATCTATCTGGACTCAAAAAAGGCTAAAATAGTTAAGATTTAAAGTATGCTTAATGGAAAATTTAAATCTGGAAAAATTAGTTCCCTTTGGAGATTAGAGGGGTGGAGCAAGAGATCATCTGAAAGCTACTACGAAAACATTTTTGCACTATAGTACAAGAATTGGTTAAACATCATAAAAACAGATTTACTCTAGTGAACATAGAACATTCATATCATATAATGCAGTATGCAGCAATAGCATGGAAAAATGCATGGATACAATGCTCCTTTTACCAGGCAATGTCTCTATTAAAGAGACCACAGAATCCAGATAACTTACCTTTAGACAAGATGGATTGATTTTAATCTTGTTTTCCATTTGTACTTTTTCGTTATTTTCCTAAAGAAATATTGATTCTTTCATTGGTAACCGTTAAAACGCAATTTGCAACTAAACATAGCCTTTACACTAAATACGATGCTTCTTTTCGCAAGCCACAAGGGCTACATTTATTTAGCAATTATACAGCAGAACTCAAAGTAAAGTAAATAAACTGAATAAATGTATTATGTTAAAAATGGTGACTGATGTATTTCTTATTTACCAGATTAATTTTTAAAAACCTCATCATTTGTGTCAAGTTCTATTTGTATGGAAATTGAAAATCCATTGGAAATGCACAAAGACAGCATTTTAAAAATTACTTAAGACTACCTTAAGTGTGCAGATACATAAGAAATCAAAATATTTTGAATTTAAAGCCAACTAATTTATTAAACAAAGGAAGTATCTGTAGCTAGTAAATTGAACTGATGATGATGACAAAAAAGAAGGTCCTTAAAGATTTAAGATTGAGCCTCGAGTACACTACAACAGTTCTGGACCAGTAACAGGTGCAAGGACAAATACTGAAGCCAATAGGGCTAGAAACAGAGCAGCTTATCAATGCTTGCCTAAAATTTCCTTTTATTCATTAGAAAGGCCCACAAATTAACCATGCAACTTCAGCCGGTTTGCAGCATAGAGGGACAGAATTATGTCTGTCCACTATTAGCATGGTGGGAGTAACCTACCCCTGCAGAACCCCTCAGATTGACTAATTCCATAGCTGCTGCAGTAAGTATAGATTCATAGTTTAAGGCCAGAAAGAACCATTACAATAATTTCATCTGACCTCCTATACAACATAGTTCAAAGAATCATACCCAGCAATTTTCGCAGCAGCCTACAACTTCTGTTGGGACTTGTGATGGGATGCTAAGCAAAAAACTGCTTAGCCAATCCTCTGTCACCCCAGCTCCAATTAAGGGAGGTGAATTGGAGCTGGGTAGACCACCTGACCCTGATTGGGGAAGCTTGAACAGTTGCTGCCTCATCAGGCTGGGGCTGGGTAAGAGCCCCAGGGGAAGGGGACTGAAAATAGGAAAGCTGCAGTAGAGGAAAGACAGTGAGGGGAAGCAGAGAGAGATCGCTTGCCCCCTCTCTCCTGCTGGTGGACTGCAAGAAGGGGGACTACTTGTAGGGTGGAAAGGTAGTGGGAGCACAGCCGGTAAATAAAATCACCAGGTGGGCACTGCACCAAAAGGTCTCTGTGTGACTTTCTCAGCCCAGGAGGGCCCGGCAGGGACACTGCTACAGAGCTATACATAGTCTTAACACTGCAGGTAATAGAGAACCGCCACATATCTAAGTAAGCTGTTAAAATGGTTAATTACCCTCACTGTTAAAAAACGTACATATTATTTCTAGTCTAAAATTGTCTAGCTTTGGCTTCCAGTTATTGGATCTCATTATGCCTTTTTCTTCAAGATTAAGCAAGCCATATACTATCAAGTATCTCTCATATACAGGTACTTGTAGGAGTGTTCAAGTCAACTCTTAACCTTCTCTTAGATAAAGTGAATAGAGACTAAAGAAGCTCAAGACGTTTTCCAGACGTCAAATAATCCTTTTAACTTTTTTCTGAACCCTTTCCAATTTGTCAGCATCCTTTTTGAAGCGTGGACATTGAAACTGGACACCCTATTTTAGTAGCAATCACACTAGTGCCCTATACAGAGATTCTACCAACTCCCTACTCCTAGTTAATATTCCCATTTATATATCCATCCTCTGAGCTATATCACAGTGGGAGATCATGTTAAACTGATTATTTACTGTCTTTCTGTCACTTTTTTCAGCTACCCTAATTTTACTAGACTGCCCTAGTTATATAAAATAACAGCCTTGCATTTGGCTGTATTAAAATTCATGTTTAAATGAGCCATTGTACAAAGTGATCCATGTTGGTTTGTTTAGTTGGCCTCCCCACATCATTATTTACTACTCCACCAATTTGTAGATTTTTTTTATATCTTCTTCCCTATCACTAATAAAGATGTTAAAAAGCACTGAGCCAAGAACAGATTTCTATGGGACCTCACTGCAAATACCCCCTTTAGATGAAAATTCCCTATTTTACAATTACTTGTTTTCATCTTTGGAAAAAATGGCCATTTAAAACCTGTGTATATGTATATTGCTGAGAATATACACCTCTACCCCAATACAATGCTGTCCTCAGGAGCCAAAAAATCTTACCGCATTATAGGTGAAACTGCATTATATTGAACTTGCTTTGAGCTGCTGGAGTGCACAGCGCCCCCCCCCCCCCCCCCCCCGAGCACTGCTTTACTGCATTATATCCAAATTCATGTTATATGGGGGTCGCATTATAGCATTATATCGGGGTAAAGGTGTATTCTGTTTGCACACAGCAAGTGAAATTAGATTTTTATTATTTGCAGCTAGGCAGCCATCAATTTCTCTTTATCAATAAACATAGATATTCTATCTAGAATATTATCCAACATAGAATAACTAAACACACAAAGTAACATCTATACTTTTTAGAAACTCCAAGGATGTTTTAATCTAGACATTAATACTTTAAAAAAAAAAAAAAGGATTTAGTTTCATTCTTCTAATGTACAACCAAACAAGATAGCATATGTTCTCCAACAGAGCTATCAATCTTTGTCCCACTTTTTAAAATGTTGCCCAGGAAAGAGTAGGGGTAGAGGCAACAGATGTGGACTTTTGTAATGGAATTTTTCAGGTAAGTATGAGAGTGTGTGTGTGTGCATGCATACATACCCAAAATGGCATTTTAAGAACCATGTGTAGGCAAGAACAATTACATACCAATATTATATGGACAGCTAGCAGATTCCCATATATTTAGGCTACTTAATACTTTCCTTTATAAAAAGATTCTTCCTACTTTTTTTTTTCAGATGCTCTAACACCTAATTACCTTGAAGTACACCCATTAAGTATTTTAAATTTTATTAATATAAAACAAACATATCTAGCTCTTATATAGTGCTTTTCATCAGTAGCTCTCAAAACACTTCACAAAAAGGATATTCATAACATTATCTCCACTGTACAGATGGTGAAGAGGACAGGATAGTGCAGTTAAGTGACTTGCCCAACATCACTGAAGAGGTCAATGGCAGAGCCAGGAACAGAAAGAACCCAGGTCTCCCTAATCCCAGTCTAGTGCTCTGTCCACAAGACTATACTGCCTTTCAGATATGACAACCTGAGAGCTTACACGCAGTTTTCTTTGTCCTATGAAATTCCATTCAGGAATAGAAGAGTTCTGAACTATTAAAAGTCACCATTTTCCTTCTCACTTTAGTTCCTTATAATTTTGAACTATGCTAAAGTCAACTGCACATGAAACTTAAAACTAAGGGCCACACCACAGCCAAAGCAGAATTAGCAGCAAGCTTCTGGGAACCACCAGAATATGTGTAACAGCAGGGTTGGGGGAAGAGGAGAGATGAGGGACAGACTCCATTCCCACCGCAGCCCTGGCATATGGCCCCAACATCTTATTTCTATTTCAGGAGACACCATATGGTGCAGGAGTTCACCCAAGGAGGAAGGGCACTAGGCAGCAGATAGAGGGAGTAGTGAACAAAGAAAAAGAGAGCTAATCTCTCTGGCAAGCACATGGGACTAGCAGGCAATTTCTCCTGCTGCCAGCTACCAGAATGCATATGCACAAGGAGCAGAAGTAAGGTTGTACAGATAACCATAAAACAGCAGTTCCCAAACTTTTTGCCAACATGACCCAATTTTATTTCCTTCTCAGGACCCCAAGCAGCAATGACAACACTATTTTGATGAGCATAATGGCATCCTCCGACATTTTGCAGAGCAAAATGGTGTTCTCCATTCAGGGTGACCTTGCACGTGTACCATGTGGGTGATGTCGTGCTGTGCATTCTCCACACAGCATGACCTTGCATATATGGTGCATGCGAGATCAAGCTGTGTGGAGAATCCCATTTTGTAAAGCAAAATGGCATCCCCATGCAGCATGGCCTCATACACACCATGTGTGCTGTGTGGAGCAAAATGGCATCCTCCACACACTGGGGGATTGCTGCAACCACCTTTGCTGATGCAGTCACAATCCAGTTTTGGAACTTCTGTCATGAAACTATTGTTTCCTAACTTATGATGCTTACCTTTGCAACCTAAATAAAACTCTTAATGTATGTATAGTTATACAGAGATTTTACTCAGCTTTCTGGAACTGCAGCATCCTTCTACCAAAGCATGCATCAAAAGAGACACCAACATCTATCTTGGAGAATTTATTCCTACATCGATATCCTCCCCCACCAGCCGCCCTCCATTTTGCAATGAAGACTCTCTGCTCAGGATATTGCTGTTGCCTTTAGAGAATAAGCTCTGTCTCTTGAAAAGAGAGAGAAAACTCCACAAGCCTCCAAGTTTTCAGATGGCTGGGTTGGAGTGTGATGACTTTGAAGCCTTCTGGCCCTTTGAAGCCAGGAAATGTAGAATGAAGAGATCATTCAATCTTCAGAAGGATAATGTAAGGTCTATAGAACTGTGTGTTTGGTGATCAAAATCTAATTTATTAGCTAGACCCTCTAATGGATACAACAGTATCAAGAAAAGCTACTATTTATACTGATGAATTTACAAGATATGACTGATCTGGCCTTAGTTGGAAACAACTGGCTCTCCTTGCATCAGGACCCAAAGTAACCCATACTAGGAAAGTGGCTTGCCCATAACACAGGGGAAGTCACTCCTACCAGCTGCCAGCTAAGCAACTTGTTCCTTGAGCTCTAATGCTTTAAGTTATATTTTTAGCACTATGATCCCAGGTTCAAACTCCACCAATTGCTCAAGCAGGCTGTCACTATACATGAACCCTAGGAAAGAAAAGGAGGCAGCCTCCTTCCTGGAGGTTAAGAAAAATTTGGCATACTCTACAAGCTTACTTCTGTTCCTGGAGGCAGTCGGCTGGTGGGATATCCAGAACAGTGTCTTGTAACAGTACATGTTAGGAAACCAGTGGGAGTTGGAGCAATCCCAGAAGGGGGAAGAGCAGAGATTTCTTTGGCTCTGATAAGACCTTCTTTCCATCATGCCAGCGTTGATCAAAAGCTTTTTGCCCTTAAATAGGGTGACAGTAAGATTATGGTTTGTCTGTAACTTACTCTAGAACAGTACCAACAGAGTTCTTCTGCCAGTGAGTTTATTGGTGAGCTGGAAGAAGTTTTCAGGGAAACACACTGAAAAATCCACCAAAAGGCAGAGGTAGGCCTTCAGATTTCTCAGTGCCTCTGAATCTATAACTTAAAGCTAGATAGACATGGCAAAATGTATCAAGGTAAAGTCTTGACAACAGATCCAGGACTTTTGGTATATGACTTTGGCTTGCTCTTTGATCAGGAGAAAAGGTCTTCTGTTTCTCAAAGGAGCACTTCCTCCAAGCTCTCAAAAAAGCTTAAAACAGCAAATAACTAACCATGGCCTAAGAGTAAGAATGGGAGAACAGATAAAAGGAAGATGCCTCAGTATGGACACCTTCGCCCTGCTCCCTCCTCCAGCCCACACACCCCTCTCCTCCTCCCCTCCCCCCTCTCCCCCCCCAGGACCCCATTCTTACAGAGAATTCACAGTGCACACAGGAAGGGGAAATGAGACCTAATATGCCTAAAGGAAAACTAGCTAGCACTGTCTAATCCTAATGCCCTACAGCTTTGGAGATTTTCTTCCAGACTCCATAAATGTAATGTTAAGGAGGAAAACGAGGGTCAGAAGAAACTGAGGAGGTAGCCAGACATCCTGGTGTTCACTTTTCTCTTGACTCTAGCGCTCTGGAAAGGCAGTTTGCCAAGAAAGGACTGGGAGCATCTCCACTGGCCTCCTTGGTCATCCAGCCCTTGAAAGCAGGCTGTTCTATCTACAGATGGCTGCAAGCCTGTTCACTGAACAGGAGAACCTGTTGTGGCTCCTGGAAGGTACTGTCAGCATTGAAGGTGCTCCAAGTCAGTAAGCTGCCTCCCAATTAGCTGTAAGGTAATGAGATACTACTCAACTAATTAAAAAAAATAAGCTATTTTCAGAGTCCATCTCACAAATCACTGCAACTCATTTTAGGTTAAAACAACGGTTTTGGGCCACCTGCTAGTATAAGCACTGAAATACTAAAAGCATTTCACATAAGGCACATGATGGAGTTGAGAAAATTGACACCTTTTAATTTTCTTGTCTCTCTATTTTTATTATTTTAATGATTTTTATATTTAATAAAATATAAAATACCAGAGGGAAAGGTTCATACAAGTTTTGTACTCTGGAAGCTATTGCCAGTCTACCAATGTTGATGACAACTGAAGCACAATTAAAAGTTTGTATCTAAGGCCTGGTCCACACTAACCCCCCACTTCGAACTAAGGTACGCAAATTCAGCTACATTACTAACGTAACTGAATTCGAAGTACCTTAGTTCGAACTTACTGCGGGTCCAGACACGGCAGGCAGGCTCCCCTGTCAATGCCACGTACTCCTCTTGCCAAGCTGGAATACCGGTGTAGACGGTGAGCACTTCCGGGATCGATCTATCACGTCTAGACAAGACGTGATAAATCGATCCCAGAAGATCGATTGCTTACCGCCGGACCCAGAGGTAAGTGTAGACCTACCCTTAAATAACTTCTATTTTAGGTTTTAGTCCTGCAAACACTTACTCATATACTAACATTTAAGTACCTGAGTAGTCCCACTGAAATGGGATTTCATTTAAGAACTCGTGTGTTTAAAGCGAAGCATATGTAAATGTTTACAGGATCAGGGCCTTAGTTAATGCATTGGTGCTGTTTTTCATGTAGTTTAAAGTCTTTTATCATATGTAAACGACTTCTATTTACATTCAAACTGGGGGGGGAAATCATCTTTTTCACAGATATTGTAAGTTAATATTGGTCGGTTTAGATGCTAACCTATAGTTAGATTTTGGGATAACCCAAACAAACAAATATGACAAATTTAAGCCTTAATACTTCATAGGGAGAAGATCCAATGGATTTATAACTGTTCACGTTTAGGTGATAAAACTTTCACTCACAAATGTTTTTGATATGCACAGGATGTTGCAATCTGCAAAGCAAAGTTCTTTCACTGTGTACAAGAAGAAACTGGCAAATTTATAAACATTTATATTCCAAATTGATTTAGAAAAATATCAAAAATAGTAATACAATTCAACCAACACTAAACCCTCTCAGCAATTGCAGGAACTATAATAAATGTTAACCATCAATGTACTATTAATCATGCTGAAACCTTTATACATTATGGAATATGGATTGGTGATTAAAAGATGAACCAACTGATTTTAGCACGTTAGTTCAACGTACATGAAAACCCAAGTTCTAACACCAGATCGATCACAATTTATGAAGCAAAAGTAAGAGTCTAGAAAGGTTAAAGATGTGCAGACTGTGCAATGAGGAATGAATTCCCATAAGAACCAAGGAACATCACAAGCCTCACCTTACCTTCTCTAGCACACATACATACACATGCTGTTATAAAAAACTCCAAGACAACATTCCACTGCATATACTTCTTCCCCTGGGGAGAGGATGAGAGAACAGACATCAGTCACGTTGCTTAATACACTGCTGGAAAGCCTTCAAAATGCTAGTGATAAGTGTGGTATACCTATAGAGCAGTAAAAAGCAACAGAGGGTCCTGTGGCACCTTTAAGACTAACAGAAGTATTGGGAGCATAAGCTTTCGTGGGTAAGAACATCACTTCTTCAGATGCAAGTAATGGAAATCTCCAGAGGCTGGTATAAATCAGTATGGAGATAACGAGGTTAGTTCAATCAGGGAGGGTGAGGTGCTCTGCTAGCAGTTGAGGTGTGAACACCAAGGGAGGAGAAACTGCTTCTGTAGTTTGATAGCCATTCACAGTCTTTGTTTAATCCTGATCTGATGGTGTCAAATTTGCAAATGAACTGAACTGGAGCTCAGCAGTTTCTCTTTGGAGTCTGGTCCTGAAGTTTTTTTGCTGCAAGATGGCTACCTTTACATCTGCTATTGTGTGGCCAGGGAGGTTGAAGTGTTCTCCTACAGGTTTTTGTATATTGCCATTCCTGATATCTGACTTGTGTCCATTTATCCTCTTGCATAGTGACTGTCCAGTTTGGCCAGTGTACATAGCAGAGGGGCATTGCTGGCATATATAACATTGGTGGACGTGCAGGTGAATGAGCTGGTGATGTTGTAGCTGATCTGGTTAGGCCCTGTGATGGTGTTGCTGGTGTAGATATGTGGGCAGAGTCTAAAATCCTACCTGCCACATGGGGCCACAACAGGGGTACCCCTAACTCACCCAGCAATATCATCAATTTATCCAGCTACACACTCAACCCAGCAGAAGAGTCTGTCCTATCTCGGGGACTCTTTTTGCCCCATCACCCCCACGAACATGATACAGTTCTGCGGTGATCTGGAAGCCTACTTTCGCCACCTCTGACTCAAAGAATACTTTCAAGATAACACTGAACAGCGCACTGATACACAGATACCCTCCCACCAACAACACAGGAAGAAGAACTCCACGTGGACTCCTCCTGAGGGTCGAAATTCCAGTCTGGACCTATACATAGAATTCTTCCGCCGACGTGCACAGGCAGAAATTGTGGAAAAACAACATCGCTTGCCTCATAACTTAAGTTGTGCAGAACGCAATGCCATCCACAGCCTCAGAAACCACCCTGACATTATCATCAAAGAGGCTGATAAAGGAGGTGCTGTTGTCATCATAAACAGCTCTGACTACCAGAAGGAGGCTGCCAGACATCTCTCCAATACCAAATTCTACAGGACACTTTCCTCAGATCCCACTGAGGAATACACTAAGAAACTGCACCATCTACTCAGGACACTCCCGACACTAAGGGTACGTCTTCACTTACCGGAGGTTCGGCAGCAGGCAATCGATGTTCTGGGATCGATTTATCGCGTCTGGTTAAGACACGATAAATCGATCCCGGAAGTGCTCGCCGTCGACGCCGGTACTCCAGCTCGCCGAGAGGAGTACGCTGCATCGACGGGGGAGCCTTCCTGCCGCGTCTGGACCCGCGGTAAGTTCGGACTAAGGTACTTCAAATTCAGCTACGTTAATAACGTAGCTGAATTTGCGTACCTTAGTCCGAAGTGGGGGCTTAGTGGGGACCAGGCTTAACACAGGAACAAATCAACATACCCTTAGAGCCCCGACCGGGGTTATTCTATCTACTACCCAAGATCCACAAACCTGGAAATCCTGGATGCCCCATCATATCGTGCATTGGCACTCTCACTGAAGGACTGTCTGGATATGTGGACTCCCTACTCAGGCCCTACGCCATCAGCATTCCCAGCTATCTTTGTGACACCACAGATTTCCTGAGAAAAATACAATGCATTGGTGACCTCCCAGAAAACACCATCCTAGCCACCATAGATGTAGAGGCTCTCTACACAAACATCCCACACACAGATGGAATACAAGCTGTCAAACAGTATCCCTGATGATGACACAGCACAACTTATTGCTGAGCTCTGTGACTTTATCCTCACGCACAATTATTTCAAATTTGGTGACAATATATACCTCCAGACCAGTGGCACCGCTATGGGCACCCGCATGGCCCCACAATATGCCAACATTTTTATGGCTGACCTAGAACAACGCTTCCTCAGCTCTCGTCCACTCACGCCCCTTCTCTACCTACGCTATATTGATGACATCTTCATCATCTGGACCCATGGGAAGGAGACCCTGGAAGAATTCCACCATGATTTCAACAGCTTCCACCCCACCATCAACCTCAGCCTGGACCAATCTACACGGGAGGTCCACTTCCTAGACACCAACGTACAAATAAGCGGTGGCCACATAAACACCACCCTATACCGAAAACCCACTGACCGCTACGCCTACCTTCATGCCTCCAGCTTCCACCCTGGTCACACCACACGATCCATCGTCTACAGCCAAGCACTGAGGTACAATCGCATCTGCTCCAACCCCTCAGACAGAGACCAACACCTACAAGATCTTCACCAAGCATTCTCAAAACTACGATACCCACACAAGGAAATAAAGAAACAAATCAACAGAGCCAGACGTGTACCTAGAAGCCTCCTGCTACAAGACAGGCCCAAAAAAGAAACCAACAGAACTCGACTGGCCATCACCTACAGTCCTCAGCTTAAACCTCTCCAACGCGTCAGTGATCTACAACCCATCCTGGACAATGATCCCTCACTTTCACAGACCTTGGGAGGCAGGCCAGTCCTCGCCCACAGACAACTCGCCAACCTTAAGCATATTCTCACCAGCAACCACGCATCGCACCATAACAACTCTAAGTCTGGAATCAACCCATGCAACAAACAGCGATGCCAACTCTGCCCACATATCTACACCAGCAACACCATCACAGGACCTAACCAGATCAGCTACAACATCACCGGCTCATTCACCTGCACGTCCACCAATGTTATATATGCCATCATATGCCAGCAATGCCCCTCTGCTATGTATGCTATGCATTTCCCCCCCCCGGACTCCTGCCAATCCAAACCCCCCACCCCCCCCGTTCCCTGACAGCCCCCCCCCCAGGACCCCTGCCCCATCCACACACGCACACCCCCCGCTCCCTGTCCCCTGACCACCCCGGAACGCCCGCCCCTGACTGCCCCCGCCACCTCATCCAACCCCTCCTTTCATTCCTGACTGCCCCCCGGGGACCCCTCCCCTATCCAACTCTCCTGTTCCCCGCCCTCTGACCACCCCGACCCCTAGCCACACCCCCACCCCCTGACCACCACCCCAAATTCCCCTGCCCTCTATCCAACCTCCCCTTCTCCCTGCCCCCTTACCGCGCTATCTGGAGCGCCTGTGGCTGGCGGCACTACAGCCGCGCTGCCCAGCTGGAGCCAGCCACGCCATTGCCACCACGCAGCACAGAGCACTGGGTCAGCCTGGGCTTTGCAGCTGCGCTGCCCAAGAAGCTCACAGCGAGCTGAGGCCGTGGGGGAGGGGCTGGGGGCTAGCCTCGCGGGCCAGGTGCTCATGGGCCGGGCAGGAGGGTCCCGCGGGTAGTGTGCCCATCTCTGTGCTATCACAAATATAGAAGCCTAAAAGGTCAAAAAGAAAAGCCTTTGAAGAGAACAAAAAGGTATTCAACACACCTGAAACAATAGTTTTTTTTCTAACTACAACCCGAAAGCCTCATGCACATCTGCCAAAACTTCCATTTATTTGCTTTAGGATTAGGGCAAAAGCCACACTATTGGCAGAGAAAAACTTTCCCTATGAGCAGGCTATCCCCCTAAATTGACTTCTTCAGGGTTTCCCTGCACCTCCTCCAAACAACTTTTGAGGTGCATAAACTATGACCAACATCAGTGGCAGCTTTGTGGCCATTTGGTTGTTGCTCTCTTGCTTGGTCTGCAGACTGGATACACAAAGTACTGCTGTTTTCTCTGCGAATGGGATAGTCGTGCAAGAGATTCCCACTACATCAAGAAAGATTGGCCACTCCGACAGTCATTGGAGCCTGGCAGGAAAAGTGTTCAGCATCCACCACTTGTTGAATCAAGGAAGATTTTGTTACCGCCCTTATACATCAAGCTTGGTCTGATGAAGAACTTTGTCAAGGCCATTGACAAAACACAAGCAGCTTTCAAGTACCTCCGTGGAAAATTTCCAAGGTTAAGTGAAGCTAAGATAAAGGAAGGTGTCTTTGTTGGTCCTCAGATTCGTGAGCTTTGAAATGATGCATTTGACCATGCACAGCGTGGCAAGGAAAAGACGGCATGGAAAGCCTTCCAGTTAGTGCCAATACATTTTCTCGGAAACAACAAGGCAGACAACTACAGGTTGTTGGTGGAAAACCTCCTCAAGGCATACAAAAGCCTTGGTTGCAACACGTCACTAAAGAGTGATTTTTTGCACTCTCATCTAGATTTTTTTCCACCAAACTGCAGAGCAGTGAGCGACGAGCACGGCGAGCGATTTCACCAGGACATTGCAACAATGGAGAAACGCTATCAGGGCAAATGGAGCCCATCAATGCTTGCAGACTATTGCTGGACAGTGACAAGAGATGCTCCATTTAATGAATACAAGAGACAAGCCAAGAAGCGCCGAGTAGACACTGAATAGGACTAAACTATGTACATAATAGTTGTTTGCCTTTTGTTTCATAATAAATTTTATTTCTATAAACCTTTTGCTGATTTTTAAAGTGTTACATAAACAGGACAGGTGAAATATCATGTAAAGCAACCATAAACGCATGAAAAGACCTAGGTTTACAATTTATGATTAAAACTCTACAATCTACACAATATACATAGACATAAAATGTAAAAACTTAAGTATCTTAGAAACAGCAGCCAATCAGTTGTTTTAATTGTCATATTTGAATTCAGCACATCAAAATACATAATAAATAACATTTTATCTCTGAAGCAGACGACTCCTCAAAAAGTGTAGACCAGTGTTATCCAACACTCAGGATCACTTTTCCTTGACAAGCTAGAAAGCAGGTCCTGGTGCTGAAAGAGCAGGGTGGTTACATGCCTGCTTAAACAAGCAACAAGGAGGACACGTACTCTCAAAGAATTAGGAACTATGTGACAGATGGAGCAAGAATTTTAGTTTGACTGGATTGTTCTTGGAGACTGTTTGCAGACATTTAAAGGACACCAGAAAAGTAGTAAGGAGCTATCTCAACAGTGTTGCACGAAGACAGACCTAACAGATATAGCTGAAAGGGGAGTGTGGAGGCAAGTCATGAGAGTATACCAGAGAGCCTTCTGCTGTAAGGGAGGGAGCACAGTAGAGAAAAACAAAATAATTAGTTTCCTTTCCAACACTGAAGAGTTGAGGGGAAAGAAAATATCACATCCACTGACTTGAGCCGTAACAAGAGAAATAAACGAATACCAAAATGTAAAACTTCTACCCTGGTAGTACTTCTGCCTTTCTGGAGTTACCACAGCCAAAATAAATAGGAGTTTGGATTGCTAGTGTTAGCCAAAAACGTGATACTTCAGATACTTTTGTTAAGGTTTGGAAGATGAGAATACAGAGGGTAAGTCAGTCATATAGAAGTTACAGATAAGGTTTATCACGTTGTTAACTATCCCTGAAATTCATGTTGTAAGATCTAGTTCATATTCTTCAGATCCAAGGATTATATTTTGGAGACTACATCAATATCAACTCTTTAATACAAAATCTGTTCCAATGAGAATTCTGTCATCTAATCCTGTATCCTCGGTCAGTCACCAATGACAAAGGCTTCAGGAAGATGTATAACACACTATAATGCTCCTAATTCTCCATCATATATTGCGTAAGTTTCTTCCTAAGTATTCAGTGATCACTTTATGTCCTGACAAAATGATAGTTCTTGAAATTTTATTTCATCTATAGGTGCATTTTTCCTTAACAATATCTAACCCAATTTTGAAATTTACTAAATGCAATAATAATTGTGTAGCAGCAAGTTTCAGACTGACAGGTTACATGTAATAAATATTTCCTTTTATCCGGTTAGATTAGCAGGAAGGGTGACAAGGTCTCTTTCACTGTCATCTTTTAATATAAACTGATTTGGTAAAGAAAGGTCCACAAGATTAACATCTAGGAGCAAGTAAGCCCTGAAGTTAGCTAATCCATTCCAGAACAAGAGCAGGGGTCGGCAACCTTTCAGAAGTGGTGTGCCGAGTCTTCATTTATTCACCCTAATTTAAAGGTTTCGCGTGCCAGTAATACATTTTAACGTTTTTAGAAGGTCTCTTTCTACAAGTCTAAAATATATAACTAAATTATTGTTGTACGTAAAGTAAATAAGGTTTTTTAAATGTTTAAGAAGCTTCATTTAAAATTAAATTAAAATGCAGAGCCCCCCGGACTGGTGGCCAGGGGCAGTGAGAGCCACTGAAAATCAGCTCGCGCCTTCGGCACGCGTGCCATAGGTCGCCTATCCCTGAATAAGAGGCTGCAGTGAACCCACATGACATTATAGAAAATATCCAAGGCATTAATCCAAGGGATTTTCTTTTATAGTCAGATTACTACTCTGAAATAAATGCACACAGAGGAACATCACAATATAAAGCTACTTCTTTGAAACAAAGCATTAAGTCCAATTACAGCAATCTCAAGCTCTCTTTCCTGGAAATAGTGTAGTAACTAACAGATGTGTTTACTCCTGAAGTCGTTAGTATTATCTCAGTTTCATCATATACAAAGCACTTCTAGAAGTAATGTCTTCCCCTTTGGATGTAAATAAATCACACTGCCTTAAGTACAGCCACCATTAATAATTAGAATGGTACAGACCCTCAAGTATATGAACGGAGTTTCAAACTGACAAGTCAACCACACACGATGTAAAAACCGGCAGTAAACAGACAGCAAAAGAGACTACCCCCACCCCAAAAAAAGCAAATACTGTGCTGTGCCTGTATTGCATCTTAAAGATAGACACATCTGGGCTGCCTGTTTCCAATGCCATCCCTATATGCAGGGCAGCCACTTAAAGCTACAGTGAAAGGTGAGGACACTGGGGCTGCCAGCCAAAGGCCGCTGGAGCCAGCAGGGAGATGCACTGTACGTGTGCACACACACACACAGAGCTGGGAAGGGGACAAGCTTGAAAGATGCTGCCTGCTGGAGCTGAGGAAGGAGCTCAACTGCTGCTGAAGCATGGCCTGGAATGTCAGTTGTTAGATCTGAAGCCCAAACTGTGCTTTGTTCAGAGTTACACACATTTCAGAGTTATGGACAACCTCCATTCCCGAGGGGTCCGTAAACTCCAAGGTTCTAGTGTATATTAATTAATTTATATATGGACAAGTCCTTTTCCACCAAAAAAGGACTTGTTTTACCTCAAAATCCCCATTTTGGGATACCTTATGAACTCACTAACTCATGCCACTGGTGAATACAATAGGAACATAACAAAGGTCAAGCAAAGAAGTCAACTACCAAGTTTATCTGAGGGCTTGCTGAGAAGTATAGGCGTAACCATGGGATTGCATATGCTAGTGGTTCCTTACTCCACATGGTGGTGCATGTCTCCAGTCTGATGTACACTTGGAAAAACTGAAAAAGACGCATAGTACAAAAATGCTCCTCTTTGAAATGGTAGAAGGTCAATGCAGATGAGGACACTTGATGCACAGTAGCAGGGTCCACATGGACAGTTCATGTGCAGCATGTTAATGCACTGTAGCTTCACATGCCAGCTTGTCACGCACTAACTGTTCATCTACACAAGACCTGCTACTTCACAGTAAACAAAGCTACTCCTTAGATGTCCAAAGCATTAACTCTCAAGCCAAACATAAAAGACAAGATTTTGTTTAAGACAAGCATTGAGTAAGTCTAACTGCGGTTTTTTTCTGATCTGCAGCAGTCAGCAATCTTTTATAGCGGCAATATTGTCAATGGCTTTAATTGTCCCTGTCTTCATCTCTTAAGGGGGCGGGGGGGAACAAAACAAAACAAAAAACCCACCATACCCCATTTGTTGGAACAAAATTAGAAGACAAAAATCCTCCCAAAGAATTTAATAAAACTTTACTTGTGGGGCAAAGATTCTTAAACGGTCTCATTGTGGACACATCATTAGTAGAAGTCTGAAAATCAAAGTTACTTCTCAATATGTACATTTAGGTAACTCTTAGGCTATGGTTACACTGGCACTTTACAGCGCTGCAACTTTCTCGCTCAGGGGTGTAAAAACACCCCTCTAAGCGCCGCAAGTTACAGCGCTGTAAAGCGCCTGTGTAAACAGTGCCCCAGCGCTGGGAGCCGTGCTCCCAGCACTGTAAGCTAATCCCCTCGTGGAGCTCTCTCCCAGCACTGGCGCACAACCACACTCACACTTCAAAGTGCTGCCGTTGGAAGTTTCGAGTGTAGCCAGGGCCTTAGATTAACAAGGTAGGAAGACGGGGAAAAGGAAAAAAAATAATGTTTCCTGGAAGAGAAGTGTGCAGGTAGAAAATAAAAGCTTCATGGTATTCTTTCTGTAAGAGACTGAAGGTAAAAGACACTGAACAAACACATTGTGTTTTGCTTTAAAAGGGTATTCAACATTTATTATAACAGCATTATGTAAACACTGTATATTTTTCAATACTAACTAAAAATTGAACATTGAAGCATGTTAAGTCCAAAAGTTAGCCTGTAAAATTGTTACATCAGCTGGGGAAAAAGGTCTTCCTGGATAAACTACATATTTAACCCTGCCACAACTACCAAAAGAAGTGGTGGACATAGAGCAGAACAGCAGCTAGAGCAGGGATCGGCAACCTTTGGTACATGGCCCGTCAAGGAAAGTCCCCGGACGGCCAGGCCGGTTTGTTTACCTGCCACGTCCACAGGTTCGGCCAATTGCAGCTCCCACTGGCCACGGTTCGCCACTCCATGCTAATGGGGGCTGCGGGAAAGGCGGCCAGCACATCCCTCAGCCTATGCCGTTTCCTGCACCCCCTATTGGCCTGGAGCAGCAAACCGTGGCCAGTGGGAGCTGCAATCGGCCGAACCTGTTGACATGATAGGTAAACAAACCAGCCCGGCCCGCCAGGGGCTTTCCCCGACAGTCCACGTGCCAAAGGTTGCCTATCCCCGAGCTAGAGGGAAAATAAAAGGAATAGCCATTCCTTATATGTAGTCTGCATGGGTACTCTGCCACTGACTTGCTGTATGGCTTTGAGCAAGTCACCCACTGTAAAAACTGGGGTACCATCAGCTACTTCTGAACAGGTGGCAAAAAGTGTAATGTCTGTAAAAATTTAAAACAAAGCGTTTTGGTTTTTTTTTTTTAGAAAACAGTTTTTCCTTCACTAACTTGCTTGCTAGGGCTAGAATTCAGGGCACTTTTTTTTCCCCCCTTCATTAGTTAATGACACTTCACACAAACATATCTTTATGTACTTGTAGCATAGTGGGACTCACCGCCGTGGCCCCTCCTGCTGGTCATCCGGGAATTAGCTCAGTTCCAGACTGAGCGCCACCTGCTGGCTGGTGTCTTCCTACTGGTACCTGCTCTCTTCGATCTCCACCACATCACTTCAGGCCCCATGTCCCTCCTAGACCCCGGTGCCCCTTATCTTGGGGTGCTGTCCCACAGCAGTGCCCCCACACTCTGGGTCTCCCCTCCCCAGGGAACCCCAGTCCCCTAAGCCCACCTTGCCTCAGTGACCCACTGCCAGTCCTCATCTAGCCCGTTCCCTCAGGGGCAAACTGCAGTCTGAAGTGGACACATCATTAGCAAGGGGGTTTGGACCTTCTGCCTTTCCAGCCCCAGCTGCCTCCCTGCAGCCTTAGTACCTCCCCTGGCCTTTAGCAAGGCCTCAGCCTGGGGACTCACCAGGCCAGAGCGCCTCAGCTCTGCCTGCCTTTCCCCAGCCATGCTCTGCCTCAGGTACCCTGCTTGCTCTCCCAGGCAGCCTGGTCCTCTCTGCTCTTCAACTATAGCGAGAGTGTTCTCTCACTCCCTCAGGCCTGGTCTACACTTGGTGGGGGGAGTGAGGGGTAGGAGAGAGAGAGAATTGATCTAAGTTACGCTACTTCAGCTACATGAATAACGTAGCTGAAGTCGATGTACTTAGATCGACTTACCGTCGTGTCTTCACCACAGTGAGTCGACTGCTGCCGCTCCCCGTCGACTCTGCCTGCACCTCTCGCCAAGCTAGAGTACACAAGTTGACAGGAGACCACTCAGGGTTCGATTTATCCCATCTAGCCTAGACACGATAAATCAATCCCTGCTGGATCCATCGCTTCCCAACGATCCGGCTGGTAGTGAAGACCACCTGAGCCTGCCCTTTTATCAGGGCCAGCTGTACCCTAATTGGGTGCAGCCACACCTGTGGCTGTTTACCCAACCAGCCTCCGTTGGCTGCTTTTAACCCCTTCCTAACTGGAGCGGGGTGACTGCCCCATTACAGTACTGGTTTAATCGTCTGCAAGGTCATCCGCTACTACAGAAGAAACATAACCCTCAACTCAACTCAAGCACAGGCAGAGGAAAAATACTTTGGATGAAGAGGAATTAACAGAAACAGTGAATGGTTTCAGAACAGCAGCCGTGTTAGTCTGTATCCGCAAAAAGAACAGGAGTACTTGTGGCACCTTAGAGACTAACAAATTTATTAGAGCATAAGCTTTCGTGGACTACAGCCCGAAGAAGTGGGCTGTAGTCCACGAAAGCTTATGCTCTAATAAATTTGTTAGTCTCTAAGGTGCCACAAGTACTCCTGTTCTTTTTGCAGAAACAGTGAAGTCATCTATCATTTCCATCAAGTAAATTCTACAAACAGCACAACAGAAGAATGATTTCTAAGCTTCAAGTCTGCTTAGTTTAAAAGTTTAGTAAATAAATTAGATTCTCAATGAGACTGCACTATGGTGAAAGTCCCATTGGACAGAAAGCAGCAAATAAAATAAAGACATTAACGATCTGATCAAATTTGACTCATGTCTGCTATAAGATGTATTGGAAACAAGTCATTAACGTGAAGACGACAAATATAAGACCAGTTTGCTAAAAATGTATACCTTTTTCTACTGCACTCATAGCACAGACAAGTCTGAACATTAGTAGTTCTAAAATCTTGTATAATAAACAATTTCATGCAGTTTCTCAAATAAAAAAATTGGCAATGCACAGCAAAGTTAAATTACCAACCAGATCTGAGACAACTTTAAGTACTTATCCTAAAATGTTTTCTGGATGTTCCATTCCAGTATTTACTGTTCTTTAGGATTCTGTTTTCCCGTGTGTTTAGTTTGGTGTTAAAAACTACACTTTCATTAGAGATACAGATTGGGAAATTTTATATGCGCTTTACCAAAATGTTTGTCATGAGTGAAAGCAACAGAAGATAAGTGGAAAAAATAGTTTGTACACTTCATGTTTATTTAAATTTGTGGCACTTACCTTTGGCAATCTGGGTGCATGTGGAGTATAAGGGTCTGAATTTTTAGAGCACCACGAGCAGTATCTTAAGTGTATATGAAAGGACAATGCTTTTTATTTTTTCTATGTACTTAAAGAGGAGATACTTTGCATAATAGAAGATTCATGGGCATGCACTACAAACACTTGTAAAACTAAACAGTGACATCAATGCCTCCATAAAAGATAGGCAGTTTAGTCGCCCTAAATACAGGCCTAATTCAGCGCTGTCAATTAATAAATTGAGGGTTTTTTACTTGCTAGTTTAATAAAAATAAAAAAAAGATCCTCATTAGAAGCGGTTGGAGTTCATTTATCTTCATCAGTGTCTACTTTTCCCCTAATGCACAGCCTTCTATAAAGTTACGTTTCATAAGAATTAAGAGACTGATGAGGTCTTTGTTCCTCCCCTGCTACTAAATTATGTTTTTTTGGACTTAAATCTACATTCTGTAATCTTGAATAGTTCCAAGATGTTTTCTGGTTTTGGAGGTATTTGGCTGTATTATACTACCTCGGGCTTCATCCTTATTTAGTGTGGAGTGACAACGGAAATATACAACTGTAAGGGGCCAGACTCACCCCTGCGGTGCCTCCTGCTGGTCGTCTGGGGAATCAGCTCAATCCAGCCTCCGGAGCGCCCTCTGCAGGCCAGTGATCCGCCTTGCTGCTTCTACTGGGTCCCGTGTCCCGTCCAGGACCCTGGTGCCCCTTGCTGTGGGTGCTGCCCCCTGGCAGTACCCACACACGCTGGGTCTCCCCTCCCAGGGGAACCCCCACCCACTAACCCCACCTCACCTCAGTATCAGGCTACTGCCAGTCACCATCTAGCCCCATGCCCTGGGGCAGACTGCAGTATCAGCCACTTATCACAGGCAAGGTTGGGTTTGGACCCGCTGCCTTGGCTACCTCTGGGCTGCCCTCTGCAACCCCCAGTACCTTTGGCCCAATGCTAGGCCGCAGCCTGGGGCTTTCCAGGCTGGAGCTCCCCAGCTCCTCAGCCTTTCCCCAGCCCTGCTCCACCCAGATACTCTGTCTCACTCTCTCTCTCAGTGCAGAGAGAGACTGCTGAGCTCCTGGCTCCCAGCCTCCTTATACAGGCCAGCTGGGGCCTGATTGGAGCATGGCCCAGCTGCAGCAGTTTCCCCAATCAGCCCAAGTCCTCCTCCAGGGCTGTTTCAGGCCCTTTCAAGCAGGAGCAGGTGTCCACCCCGCTACAACAACTGTGATTTCTATTATAACAAGACTGCTTCAAGTAAAAACAGAAAAACCAAGTACCCCTAAATGAGATATTAATGTAATATTTAGTTAAAGTTTAAATGGTCAATGTCAAATACAAAGCATCTTTTCAGTCAGGAGATAATCAAATCAAGGGAGAAAGACCGTCAGATTAGGAAGTCCATGTATTACACTTTCAAGTAGGCAACAGAGTAAAATATTTCAAATTGTGATGTTACCTGAAGCTTTGATACATCATTCTTGTGTTACATAATGTTAAAAAGGCACATTTTTAGGTTAAAAAAAAAATCAACTAATCCTTAATACTGTTAGACTGATGGAGAAGTGATTTCATATTTACTATAAGAGCTAGGTATTATTACTTATAAAGCTGCTCTGTAGCCACAGTTAAATGTTACTTCACCAAGATGGAGTAACTTCAACTATGAGACTAAGGGACAAAAATATATGTTAGAGCAATCAAGTCAGGAAAAAAAAGCCTTCATAAAAAGAAAAGATTGGAGAATGGAAGGAGGAAGAAGTATTTTCATCCTTCTACAAGGGTATTACAAAACAATGCCACATTAAAGCCATCTTAATATATTAATGCAATGCCAGTTCATTTCCAATCACAACAGTTGAATGTTTCATTTGGCAAATGCATTTATAAATATTTCAATACTCTAATTCAGAATTGACAGTTATGAGTTGGTAATTCAGCTTATCAGGCAGCAGCAAACAACTAATTGCAAGTCCTTTGGTCACCCCACCAGCTGGTATTCTAAAGAACTGTAATCTCTAATATTCACTTGTTAAAAATGGTCTTTAAAATTGACCTTTAAGCTTCCAACCAGACATTTTAACTACAGAGTAAAGAGAACAAGCTTCACGTTAAGAAAATATGAATAATTCTTCCCATAACAATGCCCAAAAGCCTCTCTTTGGGAATCATACTGAAGATGAAGAAACAATTACCAGCTGGTTACTTTCTGTTCTGCAGTTTAACTGATGGGATTCAAATATCTCCATATATAAACTAAAAAGTGTGCTGGGTACTAAGAGCACTGAGTCTTTGAAAAACACTACTGCTCATGTATTCTGTAGTGTGAAAGTTTATTCCACAATTCACACACTGTACTGAATTGGCTGACCAATAATACATCAGCAAAGGACAGTGTGATTACTGTAGCAATGAAACTTCTACTACTTTTCTGGCTCAAGAGTGGAGAGTGATATGGCAGCCATAAAATGGAGGTTCTGTGGTAGCGGCAGGACAGTTCAAGATCTAGAGAGACAGCAATGAAGGCAGATGCTCCTGGGTGGCTGCTTGGTGTGACTTAGCCAATTTCCTTGAGTTGCCTGCATGTAATTAAAGTCTATGTATATAAAATATAGATAAGATACACAGTGTAAACAAGTTACAATATACCCAACTCCATAACAAACCAATGGAAACTGACTTGGTATAACAAACAACAACAAAGAGACTACCGCCCAGCCAAGGAGCAACATGTTTCTGGTTGAGTCATCAATTGTTTTGTTGATCTACAGCAGGGGTTCTCAAACTGAGGGTCGGGACCCCTCAGGGAGTTGCAAGGTTATTACATGTGGGGTTGCAAGCTGTCAGCTTCCACCCCAAACCCTGCTTTGCCTCCAGCATTTATAATGGTGTTAAATATATAAACAAGAGTTTTTAAATTTATGGGTGGGGGGGTCATCACACTCCGAGGCTTGCTATGTGAAAGGGGTCACCAGCACAATAGTTTGAGAACCACTGATCTACAGGGTAGCAAACTGGAGTTTTTAGGGTCATCAGATCTTACGTGGACTGTTCTCCCTCCAAAGTGTTTCTGAGGCGGTGTTGATAATTAAAAAATTTTGCTAGTATAGATATATATTGGCAGCCCCCTAGTGGAGATGCAGCTTATTTTAGCAAAGGAACTCTTGCCAGTATAGCTTAAACTACATCCCCAAAAGAAAAAAGAAAAAAGTTATACTGGCAAAAGGACTTTTTTTTAACTGGTACATCTGCATTGACACCAGGGCTTTTGACAGCATAATTATGTTGGTATGAAGTCCTAACAGGCATAGCTATGCCAGTAAAACTGCTGATTGTAGGCCACGCCTAAGGTGCCTACTCCATAGTATTTTTGGCCAAGCCGAGTGTTATTGATAAGCATTCTTCCATAATAATATGCTAGAACTTAAGTCTTGAGGTAGGTTTTACATGCCAGCCTAAGAATGAAGTTTCATAGGTGAAAAAAGCATATGTCCCTGTTGAGAACCAAGGTCAGGTCTACACCATAAGCTTACAATCTGCATAATTACGTTGCTCAGGGGTATGAAAAAAATCTACACCCGAGTGATGCAGTTATACCGACCTAACCTCTGGTCTAGACAGCGCTGTGTCGATGGGAGGGCTTGTCCTCTACATAGTTAATCTACCTCCGCAAGAGGTGGTAACTATGCCAACGGGAGAAGCTCTCCTTTTGGTAGAAGCAGCATCTTCACTGACGTGCTAGAGAAGCGTTTTAACTGTAGATCTGCCCTAACTTTCCTTGCTCTTGGTACTCTGCAAGAAGATCATTCACCCTTTAGTTTGTAACCCAGGTGGGAAGATGAATATTGGAACTGGAAAAAATTTTAAAGCTGTGCCTCTGCACTAGGAGAAACATGAGACATCTGGCATGTATTAAGACCCACAGAACTACTACGAGGCCTCGACAAGCTAGCACTTTTCTGAAGACGCTTCTTCAGAGGAATACAATCTTTCCTTTAAATTTTTGTGAATCAATATTTATAAGGAGAAACTGTTCATTTACTGTGTATCCCTGTTTTGTTTTTTATTCTAAAAAAACATGAAGTGATGAGAAAACAGCTAGGGCAAGAAGTAACACTGTTACAGAACATTCAAGAAAGAAGATTGCAGTGGTTTGGACACATGACAAAAATGGACCTAGAAACGATGCCATATATGGCAATACTCAGAATGCAAACAACTAGAAAACAGAGGATGAGTTGGATAGACAGTGAAGAATAACATACAACAAAAAGTCTGAAGATGGATGAAGCCATGAAGCTAATACAAGACAGAATGTGGTGGAGAGAGATCATTTGACCATCGCTGCTGAGCTAACGACTAGGTATCAAAGAAGAAAGCTTCTCCTGCTGTTCCATTTTCTAGATTAGCGTGTGTTGATTCCCCACAATTCCGAGTTTTCAAAAAAACCAGGCTCAACACTGCAGATGTTGCTACCAAAATGACAATCCAGGTCTGATTAGCCACTCACTGAGGACTGGTCTACACGGGGACAATTACTACAACTATACCAGTATAAATATACGGCTACATAACTCCCTGCATAAGCACTCTTATTCCAGAATAAAAGTACTTTTTTCTGGTTCAGTTTCTCATATTCAAAAGGCTGCAAACAGGTTTCATGGTGGCTGTAGGCAAACTCTTACCTTTTCACTAAAACAAAAACAAAAAAATTATATATCTTATCCTTACACTTGAAAATAACTTTGAAAACGTGAGCCAAGCATAAAATCAATGTGCAGACCCAACTAAATCTTCAGATAGCTTAAAATAATCTTTAAATGGTGTTAACTGTCCCATTAATCTCAAATGTGGTTTCTGCCGTTCTGCAGCTGTGGAATTTGACATTTTTCCATGATGCCATGGAATGGAGCATTATTTGCCATTTTACCACAGCCAAGTGCTCAACCTTTTGTTTTATCTCCCTTACTTGCCACACTGAAATTTGTCTGCAACTGTCTTGTGCCCCTGCTAATTGGATTGCATTGCATTGCATGCTCCCTGCACTATTCCTCCAAGCCAGGTAAGCAGGACAGTCCCAAGCACCTTCTTTTTCTCTTTTCAATGGAGCTGCTGGTCCTCTCTAGGGGACTCAGAACCAGAATGCACATCAGCTACCATAATGTTTCAAAGAAGTGTTCATAGTAATTGTGAAAGGATTCTGGGGCATGCATATTCCCACTAAAAGGGGTCAACTGGAGACAAGCATCTCTCTATAAAATTATTATTAAACTACTGAATTAAAGAAAAGCTTATGTATTTACAAATTCAGAAGACTATTGTGTTATAGTATTGCCATGCTATAACACACAAACCTCTGAGCATCATACTTGGTGACACTGTAAACCGAAAAAACTGCCAAGCTTCTCAATTGGGGAAACACGGATTGTACCATGTGCTTTGGATGCTATTTAATGTTCTGCTAGGATCTACTGTTGCCAGTCAAGCCAAGATAATTACCCTCTCCAGTAATGCAATTAGATAAATTCATGATATAACTGCAGACATCCAGGAACAGCTGTTCAGAAGAGCCAGTACAACTGGACAGAAACTACAGATATTCCCTTAAGATCGGTCCTCATTTATCGTCCCTCAAATAGAACTGCCTGTTGTGTTGTCCACTGATAGGTGTGCTAAACAAGAAAAGAAATTTGAAGTTTTCCAAGAATCAGTTCTTGCAGGCATCACTCTTGGTATCTTCATTGATGATGCCCCAGTTGCAACTGGAAAACAGCACCCTTGTGACTAGAATCCAGTCTTTCACCTGAAGCCATTGGGGCATATTCAATTCACCAGGAAGTTAGAGCTCGTTGAAAAGTTTCTAATTTTGCAATTTTTGGAGAAGGGGAAAAAAAAAAAGCTCATACTAATTTTCGTAAAAGTTGTGTCCCTTTTTTTCCTGACCAGCAATACAAAGCAGCTTTGGTGGGGAAAGAGATGCTAGTGGAATTGAAAGAGGCACTTAATGAGTTTCTAAACGTTATGAAAATTAACAGAGGTAAGCCAACCAATGCATTCCTCTTCACTATTTTACATGAAGAAATAGGCATTTGATATTAGTAACTCCTTTTACACACTGAAGTTCATTGATTTTCCTATGGCAAAGTTCTGAGCACATAGTTTGAATTAAGACAGCATGCAAAAAATTTTCCTGGTAAATGTGGCTTTGCGCTTAATCAGTCACTGATCAGCACTGGCTTGCTATGAAAGCTTCTTTTCAGATGCATAGGCTCTCATACGGAGGTCATGAACAAGTATCAGTGTCATATTGCTAAATGAAAAGGGTTCCCTATCTGGTGCCAGTATGGGAAAAGGTTGAGAAACAGGATTTATAAAACATTCATGAGACTTTTTTTACTATGGGTGACTGACTGTGTAATGTTTATTTTTAAAATATCAAATCAAAAGCAGTAGCAAAAGCCCTCAAGAAACTCTAGCTTTCTCCACCCTTAAAACTACCTAATAGATTGGACTTTCCCCACTCAAAACTCCCATCCCCAACAGTTGTCCCAGTAAGTCCCACTCTTTCAAATCTGGGGAAGAAATTAAATAAAAATTACATCATGTTCCCTGAAGTCAGTAACCTTGGATTGTTTCAGACCAAGAATGGAAGCTTGTTTACTTTTTTCACCCCCATCTTTGGCTTTCTACCACCACACATATCGGCCACTTTTGTAAATAGTTTTCACAATGTTGAAAATCCAAATGGACAAGCATAGTATTGGATGAGTGAATCAAAGGTAATAGTGATGTGGCAGGCCACCCCAGGAAACGTGTAGGCTGGTTTCCTTGAGACGACTCAGGATCAAAAAATCCTCTGGAATGCAAGGCAGGATCACCATTTTATAGACTTCATCTTGAAATGTCTCCAGTAGGCATATTGGTTCAGCAATCTTTGATTCCAGGGGCATGCAGCCCATGTCCTTCAAGGGTTGCTGGCGCAGAAAACCAGCTTCTGCCCACATTCTTTTTGTAAGGAGAAGAGATGCATCCCCTCCTCTCCAGTGTCAGAAGCCTCATCTCTCAAGTTTTGAGCCGTTTGCACATACCATCTGGGTACTCCAACAAACCCACTACCAGCTACCAACTCTTGTAGGTTTCTCCCAGTAAAATCTGCAATGCAATTGTGTCATCAACATACAATTCCTGACACTCAACAATTTAACATTTGTCAACATAAAACTGAATGGAGTTCCGCAATGCATTTTGAGTATTGTACTAACTGCATTGTTTACATGTTAGTTAAGTCAATACAAACTTTAAAATTTGAATCTTGCGCAGAAAAATCTGTGCACCACACAATCAAGAATCACTATGCCACATAAATGAGGGCCTAGCTGCAGAATTTAGGCCCAGTTTCTCTGAGTACAGCAAGACCCTGGTTATACAGTGAACAGCATCAAAGCAAAAGAAGTGCTGTTTCATTTACCACTAATGAGAGTCTTCTAATTGTATAAGAAAACTATGGGCAGGTCTACACTACGGGGTTAAACCGACCCAAGTTACACAACTCCAGCTATATGAACAACATAGCTGGAGTTGACATACCTTAGGTCGACTTATTGCTGTGTCTACACCACGCTGGCTCCCGTTGACTTACCTTATGCTTCTCGTATTGGTGTAGACTGGAGAGCGATCGGCAGTCTATTTAGCAGGTCTTCACTAGACGCGCTAAATCGATCCTCGGTGGATAGATCACTGCAGCGTCAATCCACAGTAAGTGGAGACAAGCCCTATGTATTAGATCACAGCTTTAACTTTCAAAAGGGGCCTGAGCGATCTAAATACCCAAATCCCAGTAAAAGTAAAAGGGGTACCGGGAACATAACTCCTTTCCGCTTATTTGTAAATCCTAGTCTATAAATATTACTAGGTGTCATTAAAGATTGAGGGGGGGGGGAAGGAGTGGTAGAACATCAAGTGTCCTAACGTTCTAAGTGGTACAGTTTGCAAGTTTGAGAAGTATTAGTAACATTTGTTTGGCAAGAATCAAAATATTTCTTGGCTTTTTAATGGAACTGCAAGCAAGTTAATTTATGGTCTCAAATGTTGTTCTTCATGCACACATGGTTCATAATTAAGGTCCTACTTCATTCACAATATTGCAGAAGTTGCAGATTTCGCACTATTAGGCTTGCACAGCAATTTTTGTTTTAAATTGGCTTACTTGGCATAGTCCAGAATTTTGCATACATTTTGATGTTTCCACCATACACTTCCCCCCCAGTAATACATTAAAATCATCTTGGAGAGTTTTGGGCAAGGATGTAACCAGGGTGCAAAGCCTGGGGGCAGGGGAGAGGGATGAGAGAAAAAACAGTAGCGGTTAGAGCCCTGCAGCGGGCAGGATATTGCCACCGTTACTCACTGCTACTGGCGCCAGCACTGCCTTCAGAGTTCGGCAGCAAGAGAATGGCAGCTGCTGACCGGGCCCCCAGCTCTGAAGGCAGTGCTGCCACCAGCAGCAGCACAGAAATAAGGATGGCAATACCATGCCTGCTACAAAGCTCTAACCCCTACTGCCCCCCCCCCCCGCCATTTTTCTGCTCCTCCTCCTGACTTTGAACCACGGGTGGCTGTCCCACTCTGGTTACAGCCTTCTAATTGCACCAAACTGTCTGGTTATCAAAAAAAAGTGTACAGGCATAACATAATAGTTGAGTGTTTACATTGTTCCAGCAAATTTTTCTTAAATAGTTCTGCTGTGGCTTTTCCAAATTACCACAATTAATAAAAGGTCCATTATTACTTTTCCGTGTCTTTTTCAAATAATTGCAGCTGAATTGCGAAGATCATCCCACAATTCAGATCAGGTCTTACTCAATGCATTAATCTGATATTTTACTAATGCTAACACAGAACACCACAAATTAAGGATGGATTATGAGTATTAACTCACTTTTCTTAGTGTATGCCACAAGCTATGAATTAAACAAAATTTACGTTAATCAGTACAAGACCCGTTTCCATTAAGTAAATACATAAGCAGACTTTTAAAAAGCAATCAGTGGTATAAGCCTTGCAAGCAAGTTCTTGGATCAAATTTAATATAGCACAAATATTTTTAGTTAAGCTGCTAATTAGAACTGGTCTCCCTGCCAAATTCAAAACTCAAGAATCAAATCTTTAATGAAAATTATAATTGATAACCTGTCCCACATCCCTCCAAGGATCATTACCTTGTTATGGTGGGAGGGGCTTGCGTGTTCCAACGAACCCCAGGGCTATGTTGTCTGGAGCCTCGTGCTCCTGGTAGGGTCACTCCTAGGGGAATAAAGTCTGGGGGGA
The DNA here is from genome assembly GCF_011386835.1 of Chrysemys picta bellii. NCBI lineage: Eukaryota > Metazoa > Chordata > Testudines > Emydidae > Chrysemys > Chrysemys picta. The sequence continues at coordinate 25,448,267 of NC_088801.1, read as the reverse complement.
GGTTCAAGTCTAAAAATAATCCACCTCAAGACCCTCATGAAAGCCCCAAAATGATCATACGAACCTCGCCTAGACTAGGGACCTATCCCTGGGGGTGGTATCAGGTGAGCATCTAGTGATCGGGGATCCCATGTAACCTGGCCAGGCCCAGTCTGAAAAGACAACGTGGACCTGTCTCATGGGCTCACCACCCACAAGGCAAAGGGTAAGAGTCGGGTGCAGTGCCAGAAAGGCAGCAAGAGGGACAGACCACGACAGACTGGCCCTCCACAACAAAAACTGGCTCTGGGCACATAGAATGTCACTTCGCTGGCAGGAAAGCATCCAGAGTTCGTGGAAGAGGTGGAAGGGTACCAACTAGATATAGTTGGCCTCACCTCCCGAAACAAACTTCTCGATCAAGGGTGCTCTCTTTCCTACTCAGAAATGGCCCTACGTGAGAGGCCCTGCGTGGGTGTGAAGATACTCAAGTCCCCAGCTGAGTGCTCTGCAGCTGGAGTTTTTCCTGGTTGAAAAAAGGGTTGCCTCAATGAGACCTTGGGCCTCAGAGAAGAAAACCCTGTTTGCGCCTACATGCCTAAGAAGCAGTTCAGAATACTCTGCCTTTCTAAAAATGGTAGAAATCAATGCTCAACCGAGTGCCACATACTGACTATAGTTTTACTGGGGGACTTCAATGCTCATGTAGGGAACGATAGAGATACGTGGAGGGGAGTGATTGGGAGGAACGGCCTCCCTGATCTGGAGATGAGAGGTGATTTAGTGGACTTCTGTGCTACTCATGGATTTGAACACAAGGTTGCTCATAAATGTACTCGATACCAGAGCACCTTGGGCCAAAGATCAATCCTTGACTTTAGAGTCATCTCACTGGACCTAAGGCCATTTGTTCTGTACACTGGATGAAGAGGGGGACAGAGTTGGCAACCGATCACCACTTGGTGGTGAGTTGGATCTAACGCACGGGACGCTGACCGAGTAGACATGGGAAGCCCAAACTGGAAGAAAGTGGACTGCTCTCTAGGTGAGGGGGAGTAGTTGCCCTTAATGGATGAGTTCAAGTATCCAGAGGTTTTGTTCACAAGTGATGGCAAGCAGGAGCGAGAGATTAACCAGCAGACTGGTGTGGCGGTGGCAGTGATGCAGGCCCTGTACCGACCCATGGTGGTGAAGTGGGAGTTGAGTTTTCATACGGAGCTCTGCATTTACTGGTCACGCTACGTCCCCATCCTCACCTATGATCATGAACTTTGGGTAACGACTGAAAGGACGAGATCACAGGTACAAGTGACAAATGAGGTTTCTCTGCAGGGTGGCTGGGATTACCCTCCAAGACAATGGTCCCAAATGCCGTGCCACGGGGTGCCATGGCGCCCGCCAGGGCATTTATGTGCGCCTGCCTACTGACAAGGGAGCGCTTCTGCCGGACAACCCACCGCCAAGGAGCACAGCCGCTGGACAACCAACCGCCAAAATGCCGCCGAGAAGCAGCAACACCAAGAAGCGTCGCTGCTGAAATGCTGCTGCTTCTCAGCGGCATTTCGGCGAGGCCGCTTCTCAAAGACGCCGCCTCTTGGCGGCATTTCGGTGGCTGGTCATCCGGCGCCTGCCACACTCTTCTGGGAACATGAATATGCTATTGCAACAGAAAGGTTGAGGACCACTGCTCCAAGATATGGTGAGGAGCTCAGCTATTCGAGAGGGCCTCAGAGTAGAGTCGTTACTCCTCCAGATCAAGAGGAGCCAGATGAGGTGGTTCAGGCACCTGATAAAGAGGCCCCCTGGGAGGCTTCCATTGGAACTATACTGGGCATGTCCCACTGGGTGGAAGCCCCAAGGCTAGCCCAGGACACACTAGAGGGATTATATTTCCCAGCTGGCCTGGGAATGCTAGGGAATCTGCCAGGAGAAGCTGGAACCTGTTGCGGAGGAAAAGGAAGAGATCTGGGCCTCTCTACTCTCCATGCTGCCACGGCAACCTTCACCAGGAAAAGCAGCATAAAGGAAAAAAAGAATAAGAACCTGTCCCACACTAATCTCAGTTTAAAATATCGCCACAGGAAAAAGCAGTGAAGATATTATTGGCTAAATTACATAGATAATCTCTGCTCCATTTCAGATCTGTCAATTCTCTTTAAAGTTCTGTAATTTTGTGAAACAATGAATACGCTTGTGCTTTGCAACTGAGAGATATGAAATCACAAATAAAACCCTTCAGCCATTTAAAATGGATATCAACTTAAATAATATCAGTGTAAAGTATTTAGTGTTACCAATTAACACCCAAGATTAGTACAACTAAGATATCTGCACCCATTTTTAAGTCTGATTATGTAATGTATTTGATGACAGTGATTCTAGTCAGTCAAACCATTCCTATTTGTGTGTTTCTTTCCCACATCAATAGAGGTGGGAAAATTTTTATTTTTATTTTTTAAAACTAGCAAAGTGATTGTAAAACCACAAGGTCTGGCCAGGGAACATGGGGGCATACACAATATCTAAATCATCACTCTTCAAAAGTTGACTAGATTTCACATTTGCAGGGATGCTTTAACAAACACTTGTCTGCAGTTTTAAAATACAAAGACAAACTACAACAGCTTGGGCAGGCTTTAAGGCTCAAGGTTAGAGATAACCAAATGAAAAAAAATGCCCTATGAATAATTTATGTTTTTGAGATTCAGGTGCCTCAGTCTGGAGTGACTATTTCCAATGGTATTAGTTGGGTAAAATCAATGTGTAGTTTCTTAATCAAAAATTTGTAAAAGAAAATGTGATTGGAAAATAAACAAACATTTTTGAGCTCGATTTCACATTATGTGATCAGTAGATCAGGACTTAGCTTGGAGCTACACCAGTTGACAGGCATGAATAGAATCACCGAAATGAGGACCATCACAAAAGTTAAGATGTGAACTAGGTTCACTGTTTTAAGTGTTTATTTCAGAAAGGAAGTTACCCTTCCAAGTCAAAGCTGTCATTCTGAAGTGACCGACTTAAAATAACAAAATGATGGACAGGGAGTCAGGTTCCTGAGTGGAAGTAAATTTTGCAACCAAAGAGGACATCAGAAGCCTATATTGTGTTTTATGTAAAACAATAGAAGAGTATAGGATTTTTGCCCACTTCTATAATCCAAGGCTGCAGGTTTTTTATTAAAGAAAAGAAGAGGCCATGGCTAACAGCAATGAATACAAATTCTCCCTAAACATGGTACTGGTTATTCAACTGTGCATCCATTTAGCAACCATGGGTGAGAGCTTTCTCAAATTTTTTTCCAGCTTCTGGTGTTCCATATATTTAGCCTCTCCTTCATAAGAGACAGCTAGTGTCTTTAAGAGGCTGGATTTCGTAGCTTTTACTCCTTTTTCCTAAGGCTGTTTTGAGAGGAGGCAGGAAGGGCACTCACCTATATCTAAAAAGGACAGACCCCAACTTATATAACCATCGGTAACTCATAACTAATCACTTTGGGGGTGGGGGTGAAGAGGAAGAGAAGAGGTACAGAAATTGAGGAAGAAGGAAAAGTATGGGAACCACAGAACATCCTATTTAATTTTAACGAGGTTAAAAGAGGAACCTCAACTTCAAAGAGAAAAGAAAAAAAAAAACAAGAAAACCTAAAAAACCTCATCCACTTGAGTTTCAGCAGAACTTCATCTTTGATTTTAGAGTGTCTAGCCTTTAGGAATGCTGAAGTAACCTTACAAACCCATGCAGCATTAGCTTCCTGAATCTGCATAAAGTTTCAACTATCTGCTGCTGCTCATAATTCCATTCTCCTGATGTGGATAAAATCAAAGAACTCCAGGTTACATTGCTGCTATTCAAAAAAGTCTGACAATAAAATTGTAAATATGCCACATCCATGCTGCTGCATGGAAAAGTTTAAAAGAAGGGAGCCCTAGTGTCACTGATGGAAAGGACTAGCCTGAAAATAAATAAATAAGGATGCAGGGGGCTTAGAATGGATGAGAACCATCCTGCCCCATCTTTCCAGAGCCCCCTACCTGTGAAGTGGGTACAGCTTCCACAAGACTTTGGGGGTAAGGAGGCAAAAGAAGATTGAACTGAAAGAAAAAACAGAAAGCTCCTTCCTCCTGGCTACTAGAAAAGGATACATTTTCAAAACTTGTCTGACACCTACTAACTAGAAGTGGATACAAAAGATACTGCCTTTTCTCTCCAAAAGGCAGGAACAAACAAACCGCAACAAGCACCATGTCATCAGCTGAGGGAAGGCAGAGCGGGAGAAATGAGCTTCTCACTAGGTTGTTGCCTTCTCCCATCATCTCCAGTTGTTTCATACTTAACCCAAAAGATTTAGATTTCCAGTAGTAAACAAACTGTTCATTTTTTCCCCTAGCCACACTTAAGTGTTTCCAGCTACTGCTCTAAATAAGCAATTTATAGAACCCTGTTCCATGAAAATTCCAGCAGTTTTTCTCCTTGTAGCCAAGTAGTATTCTACTGTACTGAAACTATTTCAGAGTTGTATCTTCACAACAAGCTAGTGTAGGTATGTGCCATGGAACATTTTCAGGAATTAAAAAGTATTTGGTTTAACTAACATATATGTCCTCCATGTCTAGCTATAGGGGTTTGGGATTTGAGCACTATGGTAATAACCCTACATTTTCTGTGGGATAGCTTCTATCTTGCCAAGTTGGATAGCACTTCCTGAGATTTAAAAAAAGATAATTTTGTTCAGCACTGTGGAGGAAGAAAGTAACTGAGAATTAAGTCCTACAGTACCATTTTAAATCACAGTGTTTGCAGAGGGAAAGAACAGGAAAGGTGCCTTGTAAGGAATCCTTCGGTGCACAATCTAAAGGCGTTATTGAAGTAACGCACAATAAACACAAAATGATGCACTTGAAGTCTGTCGATCTCATTTAACAGGAACACTCAAGAATACTTTCTGGATGCTAGACCACAAACTTCTGCCCCCCTCCCTTTTTTTTTTGGCTACTTCCCCATGGTCTAACAACTGACTAATCAACTTGTCATTCAGAAGCACTAACAGAAAGCAGATTTAAAGGGTAGAGAAGCGTGTCCTGCAGAACCCTCTATCATCCCAGTTTATTACGCCTTTTTCCACCCCGTGTTAGCTCAATTCTTCTTTCAGGTCTGGACATTGCTGCCTTGAAAAAACATTAAACTTTAATCCCAAATCGGATAGTTCTCCAAATGACTAGACTTGACTATTTCTTCCCAATAAATTTGCCCCCCCCTCCCCATGTTTTCTGTGTAAATTAAAACATTTTGATGCTACTGTGTGGCTTCATGGACTCAGAAAGAGAAGCGCGATGTTACTTCAGAAAGAACACCTAGTTCACACAGAGTGAAATAAGTTGCAAAGAATGAGAACCAGGTCATTGTTTATATGACAGAAATTTAAAATGGAAGTGAGGGCCTTGTCAAGTGAGATGTAGGAAAAGCAATCAATCACTTTAGAAGACACCCATACTAATTTCTAACTTTTGAGGTTGGCAGCAAAGTCAGATATGCTAGGAAAGGTTAAACAAAGTTGTTTTTCCTCTTATTCGTATGCAAGTTGAGATGAAGTCCTGAGGAATTTTTGGAATTTTTTGGCATAAAGAGCAGGAATGCCACTTAGATGTTGAAGCAAGCTATTAAAAACAGCTGAAAGCTATTAAGACCTATATATCAGGATTGCCAGTCATCCTTTTGCAGCTGCAACATAGTATCCTTCACCTCAAACAGAGAAGCTTCCACAGCACTGAGCATATGAAACAGTAATTCTTAAGCCACTCTTACAAAAAGACATGTCTGTAGAAGATATACAGCAATAGAACTCTGCTAGCTAAAACTGTGTTCATTAAACAGTTGCCAAGCAGTTCTTCCAAAACAATACTGAAGTTTTCAAACAACTGTTAACACAATTGTAATATTGCTTTCATGTCCCATATTAACATTTTTTAAAATTACACCTCTACCTCGATAAAACGCTGTCCTCGGGAGCCAAAAAAAAAAAAAATCTCACCGCGTTATAGGTGAAACCGCGTTATATCGAACTTGCTTTGATCCACCGGATTGCGCAGCCCCTCCTCCCATTGTTTTACTGCATTATATCAGAATTCGTGTTATATCGGGTCACGTTAAATCGGGGTAGAGGTGTATTAGCAAAAATATTAGAGAAACCCCCCCTCAGGAACTCTATTGTACTCTGAGCATAGCTATAACATTAATGTAAGGCCACAAGAGGGTTGTAACCTAATTTATAGTCACACCTGTCTGTTTGTAGCCATGTTTGAAAACTATCATAAAAGGCTACTATCAACAGTGCTGCAGAGATCGTGTTAAGAGCATCTGTCACTAATGGTGAATGGAAAAGCCAAAATTGTTCTGCTACTGTTCTTTTATGTACAAATAGGAACTTGGTACTACTTTTAAAAGTGTGTACAGTACATCTTTAAAGTGTTTAATCACTTTATTTTACAGAAAGTGCTTAGGGGGTTCAACCACTAAGCACAGCTTGATTACTGGGAGTACACGGTTGGAGTCAAGTTCATAAATGATGCTCCTGAACTGTTGGCAGGATTCGTAAGTACTGCCATGATTACTTGTGGGGGGAGGGAGGGGGAGGAGAGCCTGAAAAATTCTATTCACTAGTAAAATAAAGAACTCATCCTCATTTTCTTCTGGTCTTCAAGAATAGCTAACATTGTACCTCTAAACCTTTAAGGGTATTAGACTCTTAGTAATTATTTCTCGGATATCTGAAAAATTCGAACTTTTACTAAGGGGAGGGAAAAGAGTAGTCTCTGTAAGAGGGCATAGAAAATATTTTTACTACAGAATAATTTTCGATCTACCATTTTCTTTGAAACACAAAAGCCTCTCCAAAAATTGAGTAAATTGAGGATGACCTTCAAATAAGTGAAAAATTGGGCTAGCACCCTTTTGTTTGCTTACTTCTTTGGCATGCTTAAGGCAGCCTAAAAAGAAGAAAAGAAAACATTAGCAACTGAAGTCTCTCTCGCTTTCTTTATTTAAATAAGATACAAGACTCAAAGCTAGAGAATTATTGAAATGACAACTTCACAAGTATCAAGACAGTGAAAGCTAAGCTACAGGTGAGGAAGGTTTCTTTTTTAGTTTAAGTGTTAAAAAAAAACAAAAACAAAAAAACCCTTTTTGTTAACACTGCCAACGACTGCATATGGTCAAGAAATTCTGCAGAAAGTTTTAACCACTCCCCTTCAGTTAAAAAGATGAGGGACAAGGCACCACAATACACATGCTTCAAGACATACCAGAAAACCAAGCAAGACTAGTCCTGGCATTCCTGATGTTAAGGTATAAACTCTAGCAAAAAGGAGGGGCAGGAGGAAGCATACTTCCCTCTTTTCTGAAGAAATTTTAAATCACCTCCAAGTTAACAATGAGAAGTTTGTTCCCAGAGTACAGCTTTTTATTTCTTGTACCATTAATACTGAGATGCATAGCAAGTGTATCCAAGAGCCATAGGGCCCTGTTTTTCTTTGTTTTCCTTAAAAAAAAAAAAAAAAAAATCACTTGCTGAATTTAAGTATACATATATTTATATGTATAGCATGTTAAAGGACCACTGGCAGCTTTGATGAGGTATCTATTTAGTTTCCATCTTACTCTCTGTGGTTTGTATTGATGCATACATTTCCACATGTGATTGTCTCTTGGGGTAGTCACTGTGATTTAGTAATGAGTATTAAAGGGGAAGGTGGCATGAGGAAAAGGCATTAATCCTTTTCCATACTCATGTTAGAGTGAAAGATATTTCTGTTTCTTCCGTTAAAAGGGCTGGATTTTGATTGATTTAGAATAGGTGAGGAAACCCAAATTAATCTGAAAACAGTATTTAGTAAGGCAAAATGCCCCAAAATTACAGCCCCCAGCCCCAGCTCTTGCAAGAAGAAATGTGACCTTTTCATTTGAAAAAGGACAGATGATTATGATGAATTGGTGTGCACATAACTTTAGCAATTGCTTGTAGACCAAGACGTTGACTGAACACACAAGAAGAGCTGGAGACTTGCAACCACAATGAAGAAATATCAAATAGCAACCTTAGAATTAAGTTGTAAACGTCTCTTCACACTGGCCAACATACTTAATAAAGGCTCAGGCAGAAATCCAGATTAGTGGGGAAAATAATTTTATTCTAACTTCAGAATTAAAAAAATATATATTTATAATTTTGCCATTCTAGATTTCATGCTACATAAAATCAACATGATCAGAAGAAACACTGCATCTGCCTCTGTGTTCATGTTATTTCACATTAAGAAGCCTAAGTAATCTTAGAAACTCTGAACTGTAAAAAGAGTTACAATACGACTGGATGTATTATTAACCATTTATACAGCTAGATCAGGAATACTTTATGAACTCTGAAGTACTCAACAGAAATATTTGCTATGACACTTCAGAATAACTAAAGACATTAATATTTTACAATGGCTATGAAATGCATTCCATAATATTTTAACCAGCTTCCTGCTGGCCTAGTACAAGTTACTTGCATTGTCATGGACAAAATTAACATTCAGTTTCAGGTCTACTGTTACCAAGACCAATAGAGGCTAGAAGTACTCTAGGGAGGTTTGCCCTGTGTGGGTCAAGAATGCTTCTGATTGAGTAGCAAGTAGGATAGGCAGGTTCCTAGGAAAGGACTGCACTGTGCTGTACTATCCTGTCCTCTAATCAGGCAGGGTGAAGAGAAGAAGCAGAGGCCTAATGAAAATAAAAGGTGCTTTAAAATGCAACAAGACTAAAGAGTCCCCTGTAGAAAGTGTTCCTGAACTCAAGAGAAATTCACTTAAATATATATATATATACACACACACATAGCCTTATTAAAATTGAAGGTCATACTTTCATAGAGAGGCTCTCAAGAAGGGCTTTACCTACTTCAACGCAAGCCATCATGATTTTGTTAAAAATCTGGCATCATTTTTCTTATATTAAAAAGTGTCATGCTGTCTTTAACATGTTCTGCTGTTTAAACAGATGCAACTCTTTTGGTTAATCTCTGGCAGTGATCGCCATTTCACAGCAAATTCAGCCCACACAGAACTGATCAATAACACTACAGACACAAGACTAGACTGCATCCATTTAATAACCACAAGGAAATATATCATTCAGCAAAATTCTATATATTACAGGGGGTCTAGTTTTTTTAAAAAGCTTTGTTGTTACAGAAAACTAGCCACGCAGCTATGGGGGGAAAAATGAAAATGATCAGATAAAACCAGTTGTCAAATCAAAATTATAAGAATACTAAGTAATTTTACTTTTTCACACAACACTACATAAGTAAAGAGGAATAAGAAAAAAAAAGCAATAGAACAAGCTGTAAAACTAAAAACAATGAAAATCAGTTTCAAGACCCAGGATCAGTGGATCACAGTAGCTCTGAGAAAAGGATAGTTTCAAATAAATACAATTGTATTAACAATTTCCAAACACTGGTTGCTACCATGAAAAATGCTTCTACAAGCCTAAACAATTCTTGGACCACTTTATTTCCTGTAACTAAAAATAGTAAATTTAAAACTGGACTTTTGTATCTAAAAGTTATAAAACAGAACCATGTATTAGATAGCTAAGAAAAAGTTAGGTTTTGCAAAATATCTAGATAGTGATTTGAAGCTTACCTCATTCTCTTGGTACTGTGCATATACACAAATGCACAGCTCCCTCTCCATATAGCATGTTAGTGCTTTCAGTATAGTAACTATTTTTAAACACACTAATGGAGGCGGAAGCTCACCACTGAGTACCCCAAAATAAGATCTGATCTAAATGAAGTTAGAGATGTGACTTGGTTATATTTTCCTGACCATTTTAAACATGAGACCACTCAATTAAATTACAGTATTAGTCTAAATGATTAGCTTTAAATTTACTCCATCAATCGACTCTGCAGTGGACTAATTTAAAACTAATGTTAAGTTTACAGACGGCATACATTAGAAGTGCTGAACTGTGGTATTTTAAGATGAACACAATAGCTGCTATCACCACAGTTGTCATCTTCAACCACCTTATCACTTCAAACAATTAATCACGGTCAACGAGAAACTATATTCCAAGTCAAATATCCTCAAAAAGGGAAAGCTAATCGAAGTTTGTAAATCTTAGCTAACCCCACAAGTTTTGGCCCCACAACGATACCTTTAAACTGACCAAATTAAGTTTACTTACCCGACGAACAAGAGATCAGAAACACAGCGAACGCCAGCTTGGTAGCAGCTCCCATTTTCGAAATACAGTTAGAACATATAGGTGGTGTTTCTACTGTCTTGTTTCCTGGTTCTTCCAAATAGAAAAATCCCACCTTTAAATTTAACCGTTATAAAGCAATCTAAGTCAACATATTTGGAGTTTAGAGTGTTCACAAAACAAAATCAGACTTATTTAGATACTGACGACCCCTCCAGCTCCTTCTAGTGAGATCCCCGATACAGGGGTGTATATGTTTGGAGACGCATTTCAAAATACACGTGTCATTTGGCTTCTGTACAAATGGTGGAAAAATGCAATTCAGGAGGGAAAAAAAAAGGTTAAAAATCCATAAAAAGTCAACAGCGGAAACCGTCTTTTAGGAAAAGAACCGAGTCTCAGAGCACAGTTCAGCTTTTTTCCCACGTCAAGCTCTGTAAAGTATCCCTCGTCGTGTTGGACCGGGCAAGTTGTACTGAAATTAGTAAACAATATATTTTCGGCCTCACTCCCGTTATACATGTAGTGTTTGAGCAAGTAGTTCCATCTCCGTTTCAAAACTCAAAAACAAGTAAGCCACTGATAGAGAGAATAGTAAACTTGTCAGTTTCTTTATAAAATTGTCTAAAATAAGTTACCTGCCACACGTGGTCAGCATTAACGTTTACTTTAATAATGCTGGGAGATGTAGTGACCAGAAGGACGGGGAGAGAAACAACAGCTTTATAACAAACAAGCCTTTACAGTTCCACAAAGGTAAATCTCTGGGCTTCCCTGCAGTCAAAGAAAGCCGCACGTTTCCCCTTCTCTCCCCCCACCTCCCTCCCACTTCCACGATCCTCTCCTTGTCCGTTCAACACAGGCTGTACATTTCAGACATTCTTGCCTCTACACAGAATTTCAAACTCCTTTAAGAATTCCCTCCAAGAGACTATATTTGGTGTTTAAACAGTGAAGAATGACTGAAAAAAATGCAGTCTCCAGCCGCTGGGGAGGAGGGTGATGTATGGGCTCGTGGCAAGTCTCTTCTTCCTTGATTGCTGTGTTTCTAGGAGAATTCCGCTTCTATGGAGGTGGAGAGGGTATCAATATTATATACACATGATTGGATGTGGCCAGTAGCTCCGTGTTTACCGGGCTGGTGACAGCTTTCTTTCTCCTGTGAGCAGGACTTGTGGCTCTTCTCTTTGATGCACACCCCTCTCCCAACTCCTCACGGATACATTTTTCTCCCTGCCCCCAACGTGGTTAGAAGAGAGAAACCTGGACAATCTTCCACTCAGTCCAACTTTTGCTGTCTTAGGAAGAAAAAACCCCCAATGGGTAGGGGTTGAAAGCCTGGTGAACTCTTACTGCATTCTCCTTGTGCCTCCCACACCACGTACCAGGCAAGCCCTGGGCAGAGGGTTGGAAAGAGGGGAGGGGAATCCCCTCTTCTCCCCCTCCCCTAGCTCTGTCCCCAGCTCACTCCTTGCTCTGAGGAAACTGCTGCAGGCTCTGACCCTCTCGTCTCCCGGGCGGCGCGACGCACACCAACTTTGGCCCCCCCAGGAGCGGAGTTTAGGGGTCGGCGATAGTGAAAGGCCAAGCCCGTAGCTTTTCTCTAGGCGACGACGGACGGAGGAGCCGGCTTTATCGTCCCCAGCGTCCGGCTGGCAGCCCCGAACGGTCCTTCGTACCGTACTGCTGTTGCTGCTCGCCTGTGGTAATTTCATATCTACCCATTCACTGTGTGGTGTGCAGAACGAACCCAAGATGGCGGCGCCCGGGCGATTGTTTTTGTTTCCTCTCCTGGCTCCCCTCCCCCGCTTCTCCCAATCACGGCGGCCTGTCGCGCGACTTGGTGCGTGCGCGAGTCGTCCCCAATTGACAGCCCTCGGAACCACTCTGGGCGGAGCACAAGACCTCGCCTTGCCAGCTGGGGCGGGGCGCTGGCGCCCCTATGCGCGAGGAGAAACGCTCCCGCGCCTCGTACCTGCGCGCGCCCCCTTCCTTGGTGAGTGAGTCCGCGCCTGTTTCTAACCGCCTCCCCTCGCTCCTTCATGCCCCTGGACTGCACGGGATGTTCTATTGGGTGCTGCACCCGTCACCCCGCCCCGACTTTACTTGTTCCCCACCCCCGCTTAGATTATCTCCCGTTTGCCGTTTCAAGTGCAGTCAGAGGAAAGAATCAGAAGATTCGGGTTGGAAGGGACCTCAGGAGGTCATCTAGTCCAACCCCCTGCTCAAAGCAGGACCAGCCCAACTAAATTATTACTTCCCTCCTCCCCCTTATCTCGGGTGTCAACTTGTCTGGTGTCAGATCTCTGCCCAGACTCTTCAGCCTTGGTGTGCTGTCCCAGGGATCCTTTGAATTTTTATTTTAATAGTTTGGGCAGATAATAATGCTTATTTTTAAGCTTTTTAAAATCCATTTAAATGTTTGCAGTTGCTGATTATGGGGTGGGGGGGTCAGACAATAGGTTTTTAATTACCGTAGATGTTGAGATACAAAAAGTTAACATTTGTAGCAGTTAAAACACAAGTTGTCAATGTCCCGTCAAAATATATCAAGTAAATAGCCTTAAAATCAAACTCTAATAAATTCTCAAGCAGCATTCTTCTTACTTTGACGTTTGACCCTCTGTAAATTTCTATTATTATTCATGGATATATTTTCTTTTGGGGGGGTTGCATGTGTATGGTGAAATTGATGTTTACTGACATTTACCAGTAAAAATCTAATCCTAAACCTGTCTATCTGGGTTTTACCAGTGCCATTTTGGTTTGAGAGTGGTGAGGGAAGGAGCAGCAGAAAGGGGAAGGAGGGTAGCTTGGTTTTCTCTTTTCTTCCCCCCCCCTCCCCCCCCGTTATTTTTGTTTTGCTTTATTCTTTTTAATTCATTTCAGTTTTTCCTCTCATCAAAAAAGGCCATAGCAGTCCTCAACCCTTTTCCTCTGAGGCCTTACTCCTGGTCAGTTGTAAGGAACAATAATCTGTCCCCAGTCACCCACCTACTGTCCCCACCATGCCTTACCTTGCCAAGATCCCTAGAAAGCTGCTAGAGCCACAGAATCAAAATCCTGATATTGACTTAAAAATCATGGATTTTTAGAAAATAATAAATGTTATTTTTATTCTTCTTGAGCCTTTTAGGGTTCATGATTTCAAGCTTTCTCTGCAGTCACAGAGCTAGAAACTTTCTATTTTTAAAATAAATGCTCACGTCACATTCCAATAATTACATGACTCCAAGAACTGAGGGTTCAAGGAAAACAGAAAATATATCAAAACTTGGAATAAAATCGTGAGAGTTAGTAACACTAAATTATCTACAGTGGTTGCCACCAAATCCTTCACCAGCATGAAGGATCCTGCTTCTCAGAGTAGGGCATATGCCCAAGTGGCTGCAGAATCTTCAGCAGTCACTGTCTCCCATTCCACTAGCAGGGCCTGAACTTTACTGGGGGTATGTCTTAACTGAAGAAAAAAAGTGGTGTGTTCTTAACTTGGGTTATCTAACTTTGTTTAAGTACCAATCAAGACACAGCAACTTGACTTTTAACTCAGGTTAGCAGCATCAGTTAAATTCTGTAAGGGAACTTGCGTCAAACTCAAGCTGCTGACCCAAGTTAAAAAATCAAGTTGCTTTCTTTTCACTGCTGTTTTAACCCAAGATAGCTAACTTGAGTTAGCTAATCCAAATTAAGAACACACCTTTTTTACAATGAAGATATACTCTGTGAAGCCTGGCTGCCTTGCCCCTTGTGGATGTGTGCAGGTGGCTATTGTCACAGCGGCCTCCAACATGTGTGGTACTGGCAAGTCTCTGTAATTCCTACTATCAAGTGATGCAACCCAAGAGGTGGCAGCAATGGGGATCCCAGTGGATAGTATCTATGTCTCCACTGATGCCAAGCTGGTCCTCACAACTTGTCTATGCTGCTTCTCCAGTTCAGCCTTCCTGATCCTCCTCTGTACCCTCGGGAAACTGTTGACTCTAACCACTCGTCTTCCTTTTTGCTTGAAGGACCCAGGCCTTCACCAGTTGTTATTATTATTTGTATTGTGATGGGGCCTAGATGCCCCAGTCACAGACCAGGACCCCATTGTGCTAGGCACAAACACAGAACAAAAAGACAGCTCTTGCCCCTAAGAGCTTGCAATCTAAGGGCTTGTCTTCACTACGGGGATAAGTCAACCTACGTTATGCTACTCCAGCTACATGAATAATGTAGCTGGAGTCGACGTAGCTTAGGTCAACTTACCCCAGTGTCTTTATTGCGCTGCATTGATAGGAGACACTCTCCAGTCAACTTCCCTTACTCTTCTAGGAGAGCTGGAGAGCGCTCTGTCATCAATTTAGCGGATCTTCACTAGACCCACTAAATCGATCCCTGCTGTATCAATTGCAGCAGCATCAATTTCCCCGTAGTGAAGACCAGCCCACAGTATAAGATAAGAGGCAACAGGTGGATACAGGCAGGCAGACAGATAGGGAGAACAAAGAGATTATCACCAGTATTCTCCTCCTAATGCTAGGTATCCATCTGGCTGATGACAACTGTGAAATAGTTCTCTGAGATGCCCTTCCAGAGGACCCTGTACAGAGTCCACTACTCCAGAGACCAACGTGTACATAAGCAACAAGGACTAGCTGGAGATCCTTTTTACTCTGGCCAAACTCTGAGAAAACACACATCTAATGCCTTGTAATGAGTCCCTAAGTATCCACAGGCTGACTGTGGAGTTGTGCCATGTGTTCTGGGATGTCTTCAGTCCAGCTCTCCTGATAATGTAGAACAGGAGTAGGCAACCTGCAGCATGCAAGCTGATTTTCAGTGGCACTCACACTGCCCGGGTCCTGGCCACCGGTCCGGGGGGCTCTGCATTTTAATTTAATTTTAAATGAAGCTTCTTAAACATTTTAAAAACCTTATTTACTTTATATACAACAATAGTTTAGTTATATGTTACAGACTTAGAGAAAGACACCTTCTAAAAACGTTAAAATGTATTACTGGCACGCAAAACCTTAAATTAGAGTGAATAAATGAAGACTCGGCACACCACTTCTGAAAGGTTGCCGACCCCTGGTGTAGAACCAGGCTCTGGGCCACTTGAGCAGCAAGGTTTGAAAGAACATGATGATTAAGGGTTACCCCTTCGCTTACAGAAGTGGTATCTCCAGGTCAGAATTGAGAAACAGTGTCCATCAATCTGCAGGAAAAGTTAACTAACACTGCCTGAGTTGTATCCATTTTGTCGATAAAAAGGATTTAAATGGACAGAGCTGGCAAACCATCACCATTACTTAAATTAACAAGGGCACAAGCACACAAATTTAAAAAAAAATTATTCATTTGTACTGTGGTATCTCCTAGGGACCCCAAATAAGGACTGGTGTATCCCATTGTGCTCAACACTGTATAAACACTTATTAAAGAGACATTCCCTGCCCCAAAGAGCTCACATGATGACATTTTGTTTGGAGGCCCTCAGAAGTAAAACTGAATATGAGATCGTGCAACTCGGGAAATATCAGGACATGTGGCAACACCTTGTATGTTGCTTTTTATTCAAGGACTTCAGAATGATTTGCAAACATTAATTAATTAAGTTTTGCAACACCCCTATTTAATCTGTAGTTTTTATAGTCTCCTAGAACACAATATTCAAAAGCAACTTGTTCTGCAGGTTGTATTTTCACCTGGCTCAGCTTCTTCAAAATATTAATCACATTGCCACATGAGCTGAAAATTATAGTAAAGAGAGATCGATATCACCTTATTTTAAAGATTGTTTTTGTTTATTTTTAGGCAAGTTATAGCCCATTTTTAGGAATAAATAAAGGCTTTTTACTAATGTTTTTAAATTGTTTTTCTTGAATTATATGGAAACATGGCCTCTTCTAAGGATATGTTCACAATAAGTGTGGGAGATTATTTGGGATCCTCAAACAGACGTCAGCACTGCAGAAATAATAATTAGGTATTTTCTATATACTATAAAAATGTATTTCAAATGTTTGCTTCAGTGCGGTTATTTTATTACCCTAAAACCAGAAGACTTCAGATTTTAGAAAGCTGCAAATAGGTTGTTAATATCTTCAACAATTTTTTATTGACAGTATTCAGTAGATTTTTGTTTAGACCAACATTTTTGCCAACAATTTCAAATATAAAAAAGATCAATATATCCTGATTAAACATTATTGTACTTATAATTTATACAATGCCATTTCTGTGCATGTCGTATTACAAACTTAAAAGAAGATTGTGTTCCTGCTTTATGGGGTTTACAATCCTAAAGTCTGATTCATCATTGGTCTAAGGCTTATTTGCACAGTCATAAGGCCCCACCTAGTGAATATTACTAACTCATGAGCTGCTCAATCAGGGCAATCTTGGGCAGTCATGGGGCTTATCAAGGCAGAATCAAGCATAGTTGGAGCCTCCCTATGCCCTTTTTATTCCCCAGCTGTGCAAGAGACATAGGGCCCATGGTGACTGGTACAGATTAGAATGGCTATCGTTGCCTGGGGTTAATTTAGCCCCTTAACACAACCATAATCAAGTGAACGCAAACTGCCTCCCCTCTGATAGTGTGTCAGCATGGGAACCCCAGGGATTAATTTGATCCTAGGTCCCAGTCCTGCAAAGGACTCGTGCATCCCTTTGTGGAATCCCGGAAGGGGGGAAAGTGGATGGTGATATGGCTGGAGGGCTGTGCCACAAAGATACCGAGAGGAAGGAGCCGTAACGGATCTGCAGGTGGAGAGCCACCACTAGCCAAGGGCGCACCCATTGGTACTAAGCTAATTCCCGAAACGCCCACCAGGAGCCACCAGTGTGGTGAGTGACCCCGTGACAGAGCTGCTTTACACTCCCTTTTTGCACTGATTTAACTAAATCAGTAGAAGAAGTTATTTATTTAAATGTGAGCAATCCCCTAGTGTGGATGCAGTTATACCAGCATGAAGGCATTTATATCACATACCTTGTTTTGTAAAGTTTCCAAAACAAACTATATCAATCCAGGGCGGGTGCAAGGATGTTTCGTGCCCTAGGTGAAACTTCCATCTTGCGCCCTTCCCCCATTCCCCGAGCCCTGTGGCAGCTCTCCAGTCCCCCCCCCCCCCCCCCCGCCCTAAGGCATCCCTCCACGGCAGCTCCGCCCTGAGGCGCCCCCCCAGCGGCAGCTCCCCCTGGCCCGGGGAGCCGTGCGGCAGCTCCCCGCCCCAGCTCACCTCTGCTCCGCCTCCTCCCTGAGCACGCCATCGCCGCTCCACTTCTCCCGCCTCCCAGGCTTGCGTCGCCAATCAGCTGTTTGGCGCCACAAGCCTGGGAGGGAGAGAAGCAGAGCGGGGTGGTGTGCTCAGGGGAGAAGGTGGAGCAGAGGTGAGCTGGGGCGGGGAGTTCCCCTGCGTGCCACCCCCCCCCACACTTGCTGCAGGCGGCCCTCCCCACACACCCCCTACCCGAGCTCCCTCTGCCTAAATGCCGACGATGACCAGGGTGGCCGAAGATCCGGCCGCCGCTGAAGGACCCAAAATGCCGCCCCCCGAATGCTAGTGTCCTAGGCGACCGCCTAGGTCGCCTAATGGGTTGCATCGGCCCTGTATCAATCTAATAAACACTTTTTTATATATAAAACCAATTTAGCTAAATCAGTGCATCTCCAATATGGATGCAGTTATACTGACAAATACATGTATATCAATATAAATGCATCTGCTCTAGAATGTTGCACTGATTTAACTAAGTTGGTTTTTCTACCAAATAAATTAAATCCATGCAAAAACTGAATGAGGAGCAGCCCTCAGAAATGATCACTGCTGATGTTTGAAAGTGTTTGCAAAGTGCCTCAGGGATTGAGTGCTGTCTCTTCAGGGCTGTAGCCATTACGGTGCGGTTGCAAAGTGCTGAATTCTGTCCCAAATAGATGTGAAGAACATCAATGCAATGTCAGTCTCCTCCCTTTGTTTGCATCTCTTCCCACTGCCCTTTTATGTTGTTGCCCCTTCTCTCTTTTTTTTTTTTTTTTTTTCTTTCCTGGCTTTTCCCTTCCATTCTCCTCTTCCTATACACTTCTGGTTCTTTTCCCTCTTCCAGGGTCAATCAATCTGATAAGCATTTTAATGGATCTTTCCCTGTGTTATGTGAGCATGCAAGATATAGTACCGGGGACTTGTGCTTCTACACAGAGTTTACCCAGTTATGCAGGAGGAGCAGCAGCAGCAGCATGAAATGTATCTGATCATACCTAGTTTTGTTCTTCTGTTCCTGTTGGGGAGCACTTTTTCTGGAGACGAGCGTGGATAACACTTTTCATTCCTTCTGAGGAAATAAGGAGAACAATGGGAAAACGAGCTGTCTCCTTTTTCCACAACAGAGCACTCATAACAGGAGCACAGAAGATTTCAACTGTGCCTCTGCGGCTTCTACACTTATCACTGAACAAGCATTATGTACTCAGGAGCAGCAGCATATGCAGGATCCTGTGCTGCAAAATTAATTTACAGTCTCCACAGAGGTATTTCTAAGATGTGGTGGGAAACATGGGGCTCCTGTGATTTTTGTATTGAATTTCAATCCAAGATTTATTATCTGATTAATCCAATAATTCAGAGGGTTATATCTTCCCCTCACTGTGTGAAATTCTTAATGTTAGATTCTGAAGAAATGAGAAACAAATTTCAGTGACTTTTGGTGAAAAAAGATAAATGGTCTAAACAGCAGGAATTAATCCCACTTCCAAGTCATTTCCCTCACACCAGCCAAGCACGAGACTATTTAGCCTCTAGTGATGCTGAAATACAAATACAAGAGGCCTGCTTTGTTTTTCCTCACTATTATATTTTTTTTAAAGTAACCTGAAATGTTCCTAATTTGACCTATGATTCATGAATTCTAAATTATTTGTATGAAAAATTGGATTTTTGTCAAAAAATATCTGTTTTGAATATATAGATAAAAATAAAAACAAAAATAGGCTGAAACGCTAGCCTCTGTTTGTGCCCAGGTGTTTTGGCTAAATCCTGCTTGTTTTACTCGTGTGAGTAACCCCATTAATTTCAAGTGAACAGGATTTGGCCTGTATTACATTGTATTAAACTATCTCTAGAGATCCATGCAATCCTTGAAGATGATTGAGTAAATTAAGGGCAAAGTTTCACTTTTAAAGCTAAATTTCCATGTGTCAAATCCCTCCATAGTGTGATTTCACTAAGTTTACAGGAGTTATACTGAGATAAATTTGGTTACTCTCCTCTTTCTTAAAAACAAGCATGTATCAAAATTTTGTCTGAATATTTAAACAGTAGCAAATAATTTTAATCAAAATGTGAAAGATAATTTTTGGTTTTGAAGCTAATCTCTCAGTTAAAGTATAAGATAGGGTACTAGTTAGTGTCTGCTGTAGTCTCTGTGCTTTAACAGGGCCAAGTTCACAAAGTTGGAAACATTATGAGCCAGATCAGTGGGGAGAGACTTTACACAGAAAAATTGAATAATAATTGGATTGTTTAAGAACATTTTATTAGAAGCTCCAATAGCCAGTGTCACACAAACAAGAAAGAAGAACGCACTGGTTTAAGAAACAAATCTAGCTCAGAGGAAAGGGAAGGCAGCTATAAAAATAAAAAACAGTATATAACAAATGGAAAAAAGTGATGTTGATAGAAATGAATATAAATTAGAAGCTAGAGATGGTAGAAAATTGATAAGGGAACAAAAAGGACACCAGGAGAAATCTCTGGCCAGCAAAGTTAAGAACAATAAAAAGGAATGTTTTTAAAGTATATTAGGAACAAAAAGATTATTGACAATGCTATTGGTCCATTACTAGATGGAAATGGTAAATTGTCAATAATAAGGTAGAAGTGCTCAATAAATTTTTGTCCTGTACTTTGGGGGGGTGGGGAAGCTAGATGTGTTAGAAATATTGTGTGATGGTGAAACACTCTCTCCATTCCAATAGTAACTTAGGAAAATATTAAACAGCAGCTATTAAAGTTAGACATTTTCAAATCAGCAGGTCTGGGTTACTTGCATCCATTTAAAAAGCTGTCCGAGGAGATTGCTAGACCATTAATGTTGATCTTTCACTAACTCTTGGAAAACTGGGGAGATTCCAGATGACTGGAAGAAAGCTACTGTGCCAATATTTAAAAAGGATAAGTGGCTCTCCAGTCTAACACACAAAGGTATAACAACATCCAGTGGCTGGAAGATGAAGCCTAGGGTGACCAGATCAGCAGTCCAAAATATCGGGATGGGGGGGAGGGGAAAAAAAAGGGGAGGGTGGAGCAAAAAAAAAAAAAGGCGTTTAAAAGGGGCCGGGGGCATTAGCAGGCCCCGGCCCCGCGCGCTGCCCTCCCCGCGGAGCCTCCCGCCCCCCAGCCCGCCACGGGCATATGCGGCACATGGTGGATCCGGGCGGGGGCAGCGCGGAGTGGGCAGGAGCCGGGTGGGCGGCAGGGGCCGAATCCCCGCTGCTGCCAGGGAGCCCCGTGCCTCTCCCGCCCGCTCAAGGCTGCGGCTCCTTCCTGGCGGGACGTGCCTCCCGCCGCCCCAGCCACATCCGGGAAGGAGCAGCTGGACGCGTGCCGCATGTGGCCGGAGCAGGCCGGGGGGCGCATCCCGCCAGGAAGGAGCCGCAGCCGCGAGCGGGAGGGAGAGGCACACGGCTCCCTGGCAGCAGCAGGGATTCGGCCCACACCGCCCAACCGGCCCCTGCCCGCTCCACGCTGCCCCCCGCCCAGACCCACCGCGCTACCCCGCGGGCTGCAGGGCTGGAGCAGCCTCCAGGCTGCACTCCCGGCCCCAGGTGCAGCGGCCTGGGCAGGAGCCCTCTTTTGCGGTGGGGGGCTCAAAGCTGAGCCCCCCGTCTCCCTCCCTTGCCAGCCCCCCTTTGCCCGCCGGGTGCCCTGGTGCCGGAGCTGACTCACCAGCTCCAGGATCCAGGCACCCCCGCCACCCCCTCCACCGCCATGCTGCAAGCCTGGGAGGGAGGAGGAATGCTGTGTGGTTGGGGAAGAGGGGGGGCCAGGGCGGGGATTTGGGGAGGAAGCCAATGGGGGAGGGGGAGGCGGAGCCGGGGCGGAGCGCAACATATCCAGTGTCCCGACCAAACATCGGTTGGACAAAGAAGCAAAAATCGGGACAGTCCCAATAAAATCGGGACATCTGGTCACCCTAATGAAGCCAGACAAATTCATATTGGAAATAAGGTGCAAATTTTAACAATGAAGGTAATTGACCATTGGAAAAACTTACCGAAGGTTGTTGTGGATTCTCCATTACTGGTAACTTTTTAAAATATTTTTCTAGAAGAGATGTATTCATTCAAACAGGCATTAGATCATAGGACTTCTCTGAAATGTGTTATACGGGAGGTCAGACTAGATCAGGGGTAGGCAACCTATGGCATGCGTGCCAAAGGCAGCACACGAGCTGATTTTCAGTGGCACTCACACTGCCCAGGTCCTGGCCACCGTCCGGGGGACTCCGCATTTTAATTTAATTTTAAATGAAGTTTCTTAAATGTTTTAAAAACCTTATTTACTTTACATACAACAATAGTTTAGTTATATATTATAGACTTATAGAAAGAGACCTCCTAAAAATGTTAAAATATATTACTGGCACACGAAACTTTAAATTAGAGTGAATAAATGAAGACTTGGCACACCACTTCTGAAAGGTTGCTGACCCCTGGAATAGATGATCATAGTGATCCCCTCTAGCCTCATCTATGAATTGTTGATATGATACACAGGAGTTGTTATTATTATTGAGATTTTTCTAGAGCTTCAACAATATCCAACCTAGTTTGTTAAAGGCGAAGTGATGTTTCTTTCTAGGACTCATGTTGTCTTACCAGAACAGATTGTGCAGTTAGGAGTTTTCTTTGCTTTCAGACACTATGTTGTCTGCTGCAGTCAAAGTTCATTGTGGATCATAGCCATGTTTTGAAACAAAATTGTTAATAGTGTGACATTTAGCATGTATAATGTAGCAATATTAAGTTTTACAAAATACTGTCATGTATTTTGGCATTTATAGCCCGCAATTCTTTTTAAAAGGTCTCTAGTATGTCCATGATACTTCTTTTAATGCTTAATCTTTATTGTGATTAACTGAAATGAATATTGTTGTGGGTTTTTTCTTCACAAACCAATACATCATGTAATTTATACTGTTTCATAAATAAAAACTGTTAATCATTCATTTGAAATAAAAAATTAAAAGCACTCATCATGATAAGAAATAGTACAACATTTCCATTTTTATTTTTCCTTTTCAGCTCTGCTAAACTTATTAAATTGGTAGAAACTGTTTTAGATTGTCTTCCATCAGTAGCCTGTCAATATTATAGATAAGCCTTGGAATGCATGGAACTATACCAGATTTATAATAATGGGTGTGTGCATGCTTATTATTATTCTGTAGTTGTATATGTTACAATAAGGAAGCAAGACAAAGAATTGATAGAATAGCGTAAGTATGTTAATGTATAGTTTGGAGTGTAAATAGTTGTACATTTTAGTTTGCCAGATTGGCTTGATAATTAGATAAAGATCAGAAATATGAGAATGGGGACTGTTCCACACATGCTATGTTAAATAATGTATCCTTCAAAAATAATAAATTAAGACTAGAATTCTACCTTTGGTTCTGGTGACATGAAGAAAATACTTCAATTTTATTCTAGTACAGTAAGAGCTTTGTTATCCAGCATGTTGGGGGAATGGGGGGTACCGGTTACTCAAAATGCTGGTTAACTAAGAGGGAGGGAGTCTGGTTGCAGAAGGGGGTTCAGGGCGTGGGCTCTAGGAGGGAGTTTGGGTGCAGGAGGGGACTCAGGGCAGGGGGTTGGGGCATGGGAGGGGTTTCGGAGTGCTAGATCTGGGTGGCACTCACCTCGTGTGACTCCCCGGAAGTGGCGATACATCCCAGCTGCTCCTAGGCAGAGGCGTGGCCAGGCGGCTCTGCTCACTGCCTCCGCCTGCAGGCTCCACCGCCACAGCTCCCATTGGCCACAGTCCCCAGCCGATGGGAGCTGCAGAGCCAGTGCTCAGGGCAGAAGTGGAGACAGGACGCTTCTGGGGAGCTGCTCAAGGTGAGTGCCGCCCAGATCCAGCACCTTGTAACCCCTCCTGCCAGCCCCGTGCCAACTAGACTATAAACCAGACTTTCAATGCAGATCAGAAATGCCGGTTTATAGAGCTTTCCGCTTGGTGAAGTGCTGAATAAAACAGCTTTTACTGTACATATATTTATGATGTCACAGGAAACGAAATTGCAGCCTTTTTATGCATTTTTGTGAGTGGGCAAGAGCAGGATAGCATATTTTACAGACTACAGGTCTTGAATTCGGATCCACAGGGCTCTTTGGACTTAGTAAGTTCCAGCATACTACCTGCTTGATCTGCTCACTGTTGTCAGAAGAGAAGCTGAACACTGAAACAGGACCCCAGTCCTGGGACCTGATTGACAAAATGCTGGGCATCCTGATTGGTTCACAACTCCTATTTAAACCCAGCAGAGGAGCAGGCAGTTGTCTATGTAACTGGGTTCATGCTGCTTTGGACTGTTTTCCCTGCAATACCTGCTCCTATTACGTGCTGCTGATCATCTGATAACCAGACCCTGCCTGTCTCCTGACTCTTGGTTTTGCCCTCTGGCCTGCCTCAGACTCTGACATCCTGGTAGCTGACCCAGCCTTACTCCTGCTCCGACCATTAGGATAGATATCCCATGTCACAGTAACGATGGTATGCTAACCTTGAAAGCTTTGGTATGTATTTTTGGCTTTGGGGTTAGCCAAAAAGTATGATATTTATACTGCCAGCCTAACAGAGACTGCACTTCAGAGTCTCACACAGCCCCACAGTTCAGACTACAGAGGTGTGAATAGCAATGCAGACCAAAGGTCTGAGCTGTAACTCCCTTATGTGGACACTGGGCATGACTTAAAAGGTTCCTAGTTCATATTAATGTAATCCCTTCAAACAGAATTACACTAACGCAAACTAGGCAACTTTTTAGGTCATACCCTAACTCCTCTATGTGGATGCTGTGGGCATGTCTACACCTCAGTTAGACACCTGTGGCTGGCCCAAACCAGCTGACTCAGGCTCGCGGGGCTTGGGTGTTAACACCACGGTTAAACAGCCCCTTAGTCCAAGCCCTGCGGGCCCGAGTCAGCTGGCACTGGCCAGCCAAGGTCTTTTACTTGCAGTGTAGACATACCCTTACAATGCAGTACTTCTGTGCACACTGCTATTCACACCCCCAAAGTTAGAACTGCGGCGCAGTGTAGACATAACCCTAGTTTCTTCCTAAAATCTATGACAGAATAACCCAGCATGCATAGATCCTTGTTGAGGTCCTCTGCAGCAGAAAGTCTGTGGGTGTTATGGGTTGGTTTAAACTTCATTGAAGTTGGTGGGTATACCAGCTGCCTTTCATTCAGGATAACTGTAAAAAGCAGTTGAGCTCCTTTAAGTAACTGGACAGCTGACACAATAGGAGAATCATCCAAAACACAAGTACATGGCAAGGCTTGAACAGAATCTGAACTGTGTGGCTCAAGGGGTTTCCCTCAGGATTGATATAGCAATCTTAGGAGCTAGGGCATTGATTGGTAGAGCTGTGTGTGTGAGAGAGAAGTAGTGAGACACTTTAGAGAAGATGGGAGAGAAGCAGATGAAAGCCAAGGACACAGCCAGAATGGCAAGGTTAGTGTGACCAGGAAATAGGACTTTATGTACACTCTCTGTAAATAAACAGGATTGCATCAGAGAAATAGTTGACTCCATCAGTCATTTTCCTCCTAATGGAAACAACCTGCAAGACCCCCTAAATTGGCTAACTGCTCAAGTCAGAAGGGGCAATACTGTTGTCAAGGGTGGGATCCTGTTTCCAAGAAAGAAATTGTGAATTGGCATTCAAGGTGAACAAAGATAGAACAAATAATGGAGGTGCTTGCAGAAATCAAATCTTCAAAAGGAATAAAAAAAAGACAGAAGATGTTAAAACAAGATTTAAAACCATGAGCCAGATATTTTAGGAATTAAAGCAGCATCTGGAGGTTTCTCAGAAGGGTCAGAGAGATGACTTGCAGGTGGAGATGAAATCTCTATTGGAGCAGCAAACTACAAAGGATTTGGACAGACTGGGAAGCACACCTGCAAAACTCCCAATCTGGAATGACAAGATGAACCAATGAGGTAACCAGCCATCTGACTGCCATAGAGCAGAAGTTTTTCCATGAAGTAAGGTAAAGCTCTGGCCACCTTGGAACTTGTCAGCAGAGGTGATCTGCGATAATGACTTAAGGAGCTGAGAAATCACCTTGAGAAGTAAATCAAAGGGTCACAGGCCAGAGTGGAAGTCAGCTGCCTGGATATGGAATTGGAGCAGACAAAGACAGGGGAAAGACTGGACATCGCAACAGTTTTCTACTCCATTTGTAACTCTCAGAGGGGAAACACTTATGGCTTATTTCAACTTCATAGCCCAAATGTATGCTCAGCAGATGGGCAGAAAAAGAGGGTGGTCCAGCTCTGATAGTGCTACAGAATTTACCTTAGTCTCTTTTCTGGGGGGTATCAGATCTGGATAAAAGTCCTTAATATGCAGTGTGGTGCCAGCCGTCAATCTGAGCTGGCACAGCTATGAGCTAGAATGAGAAAGAAGAGTCTCCAACTCAATTGGCAGAGGAACTGAGGAGACTTGTGTTCCTGGCCTATCCAGATACCAACCAGAACTTCAGGATAAATTGACAATGGATCAGTTTATAGATGCTTAGTTGGACTCTGACTTGCAGATCAGGTTCAGCAAAAGGAGAACCAAGATACTCCAGGAGGTTATGGAAATTGCCATGGTACTTGCATTATTCTTTGCAGCAGAAGAGGAAACAACTGGTAGTGAGGAAGACAGAAGCTGATCATCATAAGCCCTTGCAAATAAAAACTGTTTAATACATATGATGGAAAAGGGAATCTAATATGATCTGACATTTTTGAAGGATAAAAGTGATACATACAACTTGTAAAACAAGGGAAATTGGCAATAACACAAAATTAAGGGCAGCAGTTGATTTAAATGCTGATATTTGGAAAAAATTGGTCACAAAAAGGCCAATTATAAATACAAAGGTGTCCAGAACAGAGTGTCACAAATTTCTAGTGAAAGCTCCCTCTCCCAGTTCAGGAAACACTGGGACATCAACCTGAAGGGACAGTTTGACACTACAAAGATCAGCCCTACGGTTTTTATTTAAATCTGGACAGTTAAACAGTAATGGGACTTTGGCTATTGAGTGTGTAGTAGGATCTGTGAACTTCATTGGAATAGTGGATACTGGGTCAAATGTAACAATTATTAGACCAGATATGCTAAAAAGCCTAGGGAAGAGGGCACTCAAAACAGAACCACTCAATTGGTCTCAAATAGAGACAGTCCCTGGGAAATGTGCACCCATCCAAGAAACTGGGACTATTGGGTTTGAAAATTGGATTGCTAGAATTTGAGCATGAGAACTAGATAGCCATAATTAAACCCAAACCAATTATGAGCTCATTCACTACCTTGGCTAACACGTACGTAGCCAGTGCCAAGAAATGTCTTACAATGTGGAAATTCCCTTTAAAGATGTGGCTGAGGTGAAACAAATGATTTGTAGGCAGTTGGTTTGCAGTGGACAAGTTGTCCTGCCTCCAAGGGCAGAAATCGTAACAGCAGCTAAGGAAAGATTGAAGTAATTGAACCTGCTTTTGAGACCCAGTGTCTCTGGGGAGTCTTAGCTGTCCTTGTGGATCTGAGTCTAACAGATTCCTGTTCATCTGCTGAACGTTTCTGGCAATGCACAATTGTAAAATGTGAACCAGTGGATCAGTAAATGCTGCTATAGAAGAAAACTACAAAGGGAAGGAGATGGAGGTGAGCTCCCAGAGTTTCTGCTGGGCTTATTCCAGTGAGTGCTGTACATTTAAATTAGGGGCAGCAGAACAATCTAAGACTCTGTTTGATGAAAACAACTCCTGATTCCTAACCAGAAAGTGTATTGCACTGGTCCAGCACAAGATAGGCATTTAATGTGCTGGCTTACCCCAATATCAGCCTCACCATTTACCAGTAACCAAGAGGGAAAGAGGCATTATATCACATTGAAGAACTGTATCCGGAAGGCATATCTGAGCCTTCAACCAGGTGTTGGGCCTCACCCATAGTGCTGGTTAAGGCAAAAGGTGGCAGCATAGATTATATGTGAACAACAGAAAAGTAAATGAAGTCATTTTAAAGAATTCATTAGCATATGTAGATGACCTGGATGCTGTAGCTGGTTCAATTTGATTTTTCTCACTTAATCTTAAAAGGGGTATTGGTAAGTGGAAGTAAATCCAAAGGACAGGGACAAGACTGCTTTCACAGCAGGATAAGGCCTGTAGCAGTTTGTAGTGACAGCTTTTGAGTTGTGCAGTGGACCTGCCACTTTTGGGAGGTTAGTGGAGAGAGTATTGCATGACATGCCTCTCATCTTGTTTGCTATACCTAGATCATGTCCTGGTGCATGCTAAAACTTTTGACCAAGAACTGATGCAAATGGTCTGTGATAACCTTAAGGTTGCCAATCTGAAATTGAATCCAAATGTGAACTGTTTCAAAAAGAGGTAATTTACTTGGGCACACAATCAGTGAGGTGGAAATTTCCATTGACAAAAAGAAACTTGAAGCTGTGCAGAACTGGCCAACTCTCCTGAGAACATCTCGTCCCATGTCCTTTTCTTTCGCAGCCTGATCTGCGCCAGCCTCTGGGAGGGGGATGCCGGGGTAGCTTGGGAGACACTTGCAGCTGTGGGATGGGAAAAGGAGTGAATTCCTCAAAAAGATACATTTTTACAAACAATGAATATAGTCTTTCTCTGTGAACAAGACCATGCATAATACCTATCACATGTGCACTCAGTACAAGGTCGAATTTTCTGTCTTCACATTGAGTGCCTGGGGTCTTGCTGAACAGATCACACAAGCGGGGCCAGACAACAGAATTCTGCTAGCAGGCTGCCATGGTAAGCCGTAGACTTTTGGCTGCTTAAAGCTTAATTTACAGCAGTGCCCTCCTTTCTCGTTCCAAGCAATGCTCCTGCTGCCGGCGATCTGGCCAGCATGAACTCTGCCCCTGTCCCACCCCCGTCATGGCTGTCCCCGGGAAAGATCCCTGCATGCTGCCGGCAAACCACTCAATGTTTATTCTACCAACATCCTTGTGAGATAGGGAAGCATTATTATCTCCATTTTACAGATGGGGAGTTGAGGCACAAAAAGGCTAAGTGACTTGTCCAAAGTCCCACAGGACTTCCTTCATGGAACAGAAATTAGAGTTCAGATCTACCATGTCCTAAGCCAGTGTCCTAACCATTGGACCGTCCTTCCTATTTATTTCATTTGTATCTTTACTATTCTAGGATAAGAGGAAGGGGAAAAGGAACACCTCATGAGAAGCCTTTAGGTTAGCACAGAGAAATGAAGGTTAAAACTTAGTCTGTTATGGTCAGTCCAGAGCCCCAGTCTAGATGTAATGAAACTCCATTTTCAGGCTCTGTCCCTCTCTCATAGGCCAGCTCTACACTACAGACCTACCGTATGTACTCGTTCATTAGCCCATTCATTTATAAGCCGACCCCCCAAAATGGATAGGTAAAAATAGCAAAAACTGTATGACCCTTGCATAAGCCGACCCTATATTTCAGGGGTTGGAAAACTTTGGCTCCCGGCCCATCAGGGTAAGCCGCTGGCAGGTTGGGACGTTTTGTTTACTTGGAGCGTCTGCAGGCATGGAGCCCCTCAGCTCCCTGTGGCCGCAGTTCACCGTTCCCAGCTGCCCCCATTGGCCTGGAGCGGTGAACCGCGTCCAGTGGGAGCCGCGATCGGCTGAATCTGTGGATGCAGCAGGTAAACAAACCGGCCTGGCCCACCTGGCGGGCCGCAGGCCTAAGGTTGACAATCCCTGTATTAGATATTCAATTCAATGATTCCATAGAGTTTGAAATCATCAAATTTTGGTGTAGACCGGTTTATAAGCTGACTCCCGCTCTTTGACACGTCACTTTTTTACCAAAAATATTCGGCTTATGAACGAGTATATACAGTATATTGAATATAAATTTGTCGCTTAGGGGTGTGAAAAATCCACACCCCTGAGCGACAGTTATGTCAACCTAAATCCCTTGTAAACAGCACTATCCTGATGGGAGACATTCTCCCGTCAACATAGCTGCTGCCTCTGAGGGTTTTAACTATGCCGAGGGGAGAAGCTCTCCCATCAGCATAGTAGCACCTTCACTAAAGCACTCTAGCAGTGCAGCTAGACCAGTGCAGCTGTAGCGCTGTACATGAAGACAAGCCCTTAGTCTGACCTCCGTAGTCAGTTACCAGGTGAGAGCGCTCCCAGCTTCCTCTAGAAGCCAAACTTAATCTCCCACCTCACAATTGTCTTTTGTTCTCGAGTTGGGGTCTTTGCTCAGCCTCCCTGCTGGAAGTAGGGGAATTGCATGAATCACTGGAGCTTGCATTGTCTCTCTGACCCCCATCTCAATCTGGGTTGGTTTCAAGCAGTTCCTTAATGATTCTTCATTCCACCCAGAAAGATCCATAGGTGGGTATCACTTCCCTTAGTCTGCCCTGGTAGCAAATTTATTTCCTTTTTCCCCCCCACTGGGTAACAATGTAATGTATGTGGGAAGCTGAGGCACACATAGGTTGCAATGAAGTGGAAAGTTTTGTAATATTTTATTAAACATTTCTCCTTTTGCTGGCCTACATCAGATGTTTGGGAACTTTTTAAGCAGTACCCATGAAATTGGGTGAGGATTGTCATCTGATATTTCTGGCAAATGAAGCATTCAGCAAGGTGTGCATGTCTTGTCAAATGGGTAAAGCACAACCCAGGTGGTCACCATAAAAGTTTCCAGAAGAGAAACCCTGATCTTTCAACCCAAATTGCAGGCGAGCAACTGCTCTGGTGGACTGAGCCCTTAAAACCATGGGAATCTCTTTCCTGAGAGCTACTTAAGCTTCCATAATACTCTTTAATCCACCTTGATATTGAAATGCTAGACACTCTGGCACCCAGCTTCTGACTTCCATATAAGACAAATAGCTGTTTCAAATGTCTGAGTGCCTGTGTTCTGTCAAGGTAAATTGTTAGAGGCTGTAGGACATGACTGAGTGAAGTTTTTTTACATTTGTATTGGAGAGTTCAAGGAACAACTTACTGAAAGTAAGAATCTATCTTTTAGGGGGAGTGCGGGGAAGGAGGTTGGGCCACCAGTAATCCTTGTTCACAGTGAAACAGCTAGAGCTCTTCTGTCCAGGAAAAAAAGGGCACTGCAATCTGGGGGACTAAGCACTCACAATTTCTTGTCCTAGATCTGCCACAAGACCACCATCCTCTCTTCTTCGTGGTTGCACAGTGAACTAAGTCAGGGATTGTCTTCCTGTGCATGTGCACTACTTAACACAAAAGGGCCCTGATCTCAGTTGGGCCTTTAAGAATTATTGTAACACCAACAACATTGTGAAGTAGGAGGATTTGGTAATTCCTCTGATTCTGAAAAATGAGTTATCAATCATTGGCAGATCTTTCCCACAGGGTGACAGATATTTCAGAGCACATCGGTACTTACTAGCACTGAAGACTTTCCTAACTGGTGATTTCAAAATAAGGCATGATGATTTGTTCCAAATAGTTCATAAAGTGTGATCTAAATTTTTCCAACAGCTGATACAAGAGTATAACTTCAAGTACCAAAACCCAGGACAGACACACCGGGGAAATGAAAGAAGTGTTCATTGGTAACACCTCGTTTAAGAAGAAGGCCAAGAGGAAGTGGACAGGGATCATGCCCAATGTGAAGAACAAGAACGGAGATGTACAATGCGCCACTTATTGATCAGAATATAGTCTAAGACATCTCAGTAGTACCATGATTTAACACCAGTAGTGACCATCGCTTGCTCAGAGTACAGCTCAACTTCAGCCTCCTTATCTGGCTCAGGTGTTCCACGGGAGTGGAGGAGGAACCCCTGAAGGCCATAACAGCAGCAGGTACAGATAAAAATGCAGAGATGTCATTCTCAGTATAGTTACAATGGAATGTGATAGTTAAGATTTAGAACTCCTTTCCCTTGCTCCCCAAACATTTTAAACAAGACACTTATTGACACTTCTGTTTTGGAGTGCATATGCAAGGTGCCGCTCACAGCTCGTCATGGTAGGTATGGGCTGCCAGGCATGAGGAAATGAGAAGGGAATTTCTTGTTTGCATGAAACTATGGGTATACAGTAATGACATTTCATAGTGGAAGTTCCTGATTCTGACAGCCACACAGTGGTCTTGACTGTTGTAGACCAAATGACCAAAATGTTGCACTTCATTAGCTGTAATAGCTTGCCCTCTTTTGAAACAATGGATTAACTCCTAGTGGTGCTTGTGATCATCTTCATGGGGTTCTGGACTGTATCACCTCAGACCAAGGCCCAAAGTTTGTCTCGTGCTTTTGGCATAAAGCACTCCAGTTAATGGACATTTTCACTTTAAATTCCTCTGTATACTATCCCCAGACAGATGGGCAGATGGAAAGGGTGAACCAAGTATTAGAGCCATACCTAAGGTGCTTTGTCAGCTACCATCAAGATAACTGGTTCTCCCTCCTTCTTTCTATTGAGTTCTCATACAACAATGTTGACCATGCCTCCATGGGGAAGTCCCTTTTTTGCAAATTACTGGTTCTATCCTCTCTTCTACCTGGTCTTTCCAGTCTCCCCGAACCCAGCAGCCACCAACCAGATCCAATGAGTTCACCATATCCAGGAGGAGCCCAAGGACCACCTCAAAGACACACAAAGGGACTACAAGCAGTATGCAGGCTGTCGACACCAGGAAGGCCAAGTTCTCATTGAGTCAAAAGAACTGGCTTGCACTAAAACTCCTCTGTATGAACAGGCCACCACACAAGCTAGACCATCAGTTCCTTGGACCCTTCCAAATTTGTCAGCAAATTCAAATTGCAGCTCCCTTGCTTCCTTAAGATACATCCTGTTTTTTCCATGTATCCCTCCTGAAGCCTT
Source organism: Chrysemys picta bellii (assembly GCF_011386835.1). Taxonomy (NCBI): domain Eukaryota; kingdom Metazoa; phylum Chordata; order Testudines; family Emydidae; genus Chrysemys; species Chrysemys picta. Next base: position 25,415,908 of record NC_088801.1, on the reverse strand, counting down.
ATGCAGAGGACACCCTTCTTGATCAGTCCTAACAGCTGCCTCCAGGTCCAAGGGCATGAGGAATACATATTCCACATTATCCTCTACTCTAAACTACAGAGGGAGAGACTGTACTACTTAATTTATTGGGAGGGCTATAGTCTTGAAGAGCACTCCGGGGGACCAGCTGACCATGTAAAGTTTCATCATGACCACCTGGATAATCCAGACCCAGTGCCCAGCTAGAGGAAGGGCACCCTGAAAGAGGGGGCTGTGTAAGGATCTATGGACATGGACTAGAACTTGGGTCTGGAGAGACTGGGATGGCTGACATTCCCACAGTGCCACCAGGAGGGCATGCTGATTCACATCCAGGGAGCATTGTGGAGACTCCAGCTTGGAGGTACCTCTGATTTCCAGTCTCTAACCCTGGCCTGACTCTGACTCTTGCTTATTGAACCTGGCTCTAGTGATTCCTCTGATCCCTGCTCACTGACTACTGTCCTTGAAGTGTGAACCCCAGACCAGCTGTGACTGGTGCTACACCAGATCACCTACATCCCAGTCCCTTACAGTTTGTTCCCAACATATGCTGGTGGCATTGAAAGGACCCACTTACTTGTTAGTGTACACAGAGACACAGCTCTTAAGATAATTGGCAAACAGTGTAATAATAAAGGTACAGCAGGCACCATAAAATTAATAGGTGCATTGTAAGTGCTATATTCATAGATGTGCACCAAGCACCACAGAATTCCTAACAGATCCCCAAATTGCAGGGCCAGGTGGAGCACAGTCCACCAGTGCATTACTGTGTCTCACTGTTAAAGTGCTCTTTCAAAGCCTCCCTGAGTTGTATAGCTCCACATTGAGATCTTCTGATAGCCCTTGTGTCTGGCTGCTCAAATTCAGTCGAGAGCCACGCTACCTCTGTCGTCCATCCAGGCAGCAACCCCCCTTCTCCCCCCATTGCTTCACAGATATTATACAAGACAAAGCAGGCAGCTACAACTGTTTGGATCTCAATGAGAAAAAATCCCATCTGGTGAGTGAAGGGGCACTGGTGGTGTTGAATGTGCTTTTGATAGATTAAACTGTCATTCTGCACCTGCTGAGCCAGTAGTTGAATCTTTCCTTGGTGCTGGTGAGCCATGATGAGCATGGCTTCATGAGCCAGGGGAGTTAGGGGGAGCCTAGGTCCCCCAAGATCACTATTGGCATTTCAACATTGCCAGTGATAATCTGCCAGTTGGGCAAGAAAATCAGCACTTGTAGCTTTCTGAACAGTCCTCTGTCCTTAAAGATGCAAGCATCATCCACTTTCCTTGATCAGCCAACACTGATGTTATGAAGCATCCCTGGTGATCTACTACTGCTTGCATAGCCATAGAGAAATGCCTTTTCTGTTGATGTATTCTGTGGCAAGGTAGTCTGGCGCTAAAACAGGGATGTGTGCTGTCTGTTCCACCACAGTTCAGGAACATCACTGCTGCAGATCCATCCATTATGTCCTGCATATTGTCGAGAGTCAGTCCTGCATAGCAGGAGATGGTTAATGGCCCTACACACTTGCATGACAATGGCCACCCACAGTGGATTTTCCAATTCCAAAATGATTTCCCACTCACTGGTAGCAATATGGTATTGCAAATTTCCACAGTGCAATCACCACTCACTTCTCCACTGTTAGTGCTTCTCTTATTCTAGTGTCCTTACACTGGAGGACTGGGGTGAGGTTGGCACACAGATCCAGGAATGTGGCCTTGTGCATATAAAAGTTTTGCAGCCACTGCTTGTGGTCCCAAGCCTGCATTACGATGTGATCCCACCAGTCACTGCTCTCTCTCTTTTTTTTTTAAGGGCCAGAAGCAGTGCTCCACCATTTGCAGCTGGTCTGTGAACACCACCAACAATCTTGAATAGGTTCGCACTAGGTCTCACAGCGTTCTGACCTCCAGGAAAGCATCGTGTTCCCTGCACCTCTTCTTGCAGCTCTGCAAATATTGGAAGATTGTGTGTCACATGTCTGCAACACTTGACAATAGCGCAAGCTCCAGGCTTCTGTAAGACGTGGCAAAAAGCAACAAGTCCCACACAGGTTTGTAGGATTTTCAAAAAAAGTGCAAAAATTATTGGTTGGAAATGGCATTATGGGAACTTGACCCCGCAATCTGTCACCCCTGTCATTTCTGCTGCACCATGCATTGCCAAAATTCCCAAAACACCATGTGCTGGATGGTGGTGAGTTGCACACTGGAATAACTACCCATGGTGCACCACACTGTGCATCAAAACATGCACTCCTGGTGAGTACGTGCCACACCAAAGCAAAGAGCCAAGTATGAATGAGGTTCTAACTGTACCAGCTTTATGTCAACATAACTTACATCCGCAAAAGTTTGTAGTATAGACATGCCCTAAGTGAGAGGAGATTCAAGCCCTTGGATTTCCCATGAAAGTTGGTCCTTCGTTTTGAACAGCTACGCTGTAATATAAATTGGTTTAACCTGAGTTATAGTGAATATGTATGGACTAAAGCATATTATATTATATTATATGCATATTATAATATTATATAATATAAGCACATGTACCATACTCTGTAATGAGCACCAAAATTTTAGCATACGGGTACCATGTAATGTAATGCTTTGTTTTTAAAAGCATTATTTTATATTTGAATTAGTTTTCTTAACTCTGTACTTTAATCCAAATAGCATCATATTTGAATTATTTTTTAATATTTGGGTAGGCTTTTTAAAACAAATCTGATATAAATTAAATACTCAAATTTAATGGTAAAATTCATATTATCAGAAAAGATATTGCCTTCATACAAATGCCCAGCAAACTGTGCCATCAATGTTTCCAGAATGCAGTGAGCAAAGATTTTTTCAATACATGCAGCACCACATTCTCTTCAGTGGGTTAGTTTCTAATTAGTATTCAGGTGGTGCCTAGAAGAAATACATGAAAATAAATGCTAATGCTGTTTCATTAATATCTTATGAATATTATTCTGATTTAACATGTAATCTATCATAAGAATGACTGTTCCTATATATCATATTGCTATATCTATGTCATATGTTTATATATTTTTTGTCATATGTATACTTTTTTTGGTCTGTAATTCACTAGCTTCAATCTTTCAATGGTAGGACGTGAGCCATTGTTGTTTTACTTTGCTTTACCAGAATATTCTGTCATTGCTGTCTCCAGTGCTGATATCCTGTCTTGGTGGATATATAGAAATTAATGTCTCAAAATGTGCTGAAACCTGATACTAGAAAGACAGAATTTTTAAGTGAGACACTTGGCAATAGAGATAGCAGTGCTGTCCATGATTTAATCAATGCTTTATTTTTATATGGTTTGGTGTTATTAATATGTAATATTCCGAAGTACCACAGCATACATAGCATGAAAAACACTTTGCAAGTGCAGTTATTGCATATTGTTGTGTCTGTGAACCTTTTACATTTTTTTAATGTTAAATTTGCCAAAGTTAATGTGTTACAAAGTAACAAGCTACCAAGTTAGTTAGCTGTCTCTTCCCTGAAGAAAATTACTATAATGGTTACTTTTGCTAAAATGCAATTACTGTCACTGTAACAGTCAATCATATTTCCTTGTATAAGGAACTTTAGCTACTTCTGAATGCATTAAGAAACCTAAGATCAAGTTGCTCAGTGTAAAATTAGATGGAGAAATCACATACTTTTTAGTGACATCTAGTGAAAGTTGTATAAAAGCAGTTGTCTTTGAGGTCATTTAAAAAAACAAATGAGATGTTAAAGTCCTTGAAGTATAGCTTTAATGACTTGTAAAAGAGAAAATAAGACTGCAAGTTTCTCAAAATAGCTTAAAAATACTGTTACTGCTGTACATGGCACAGCCTTAACTGACTAGATCCTACATTCCACTTACCAGTTCAGTGAAAGGGACTAAAAGATCTAATAAGCAATCTGGACTCCCTATGCTTTTAGTCTCTGCTGTCTGGCTGTTTGCCCCATCTTCCTGTTGTTCTCTCTTGCAGTCCTGCTGCTGCCTTGCTCCCCCTGCCATCCATGTTCCCCTCATACCTCTCTTTATCTATCCCTCATTTCCTTTCCCATTGTCTCTTCTGAATCTCTTGCCCTGTAACTCCTTTATTCCTGCCACCTCACCCCACTCCTGTCCCCAATTTAAAAGAAATCTTTAGCTTAGAGAAAAGATCATCAGGGAAAAAATGTACTGCTGATGCTACTGCAGCTAGTAATACTCAAATGTATCACATTTTTTTTTAAATCTTTTGCTAGTAGATCAGTTCCAGAGCTAGCATTTGAGGGACAAAGAAATATCAAAGCTAATCTCAGTTCCATGTACCCTCATCCTGTGCATCCATGCAAGGGACAGGGACAGGCCCTTTACATGGTGGCAGGGGGAATTATTTCAAAGGCCCATCCAAAAATACTAAGACTGCTTTGAACTATTCCCAGGACAACTGACAATGCCTTGCTCTAAGGAAGGTTTCTTCCCTCTAATATTTCCTGATAACATATGAGGAGTAATGCTAGAGCAGGGGTCGGCAACCTTTCAGAAGTGGTGTGCCGAGTCTTCATTTATTCACTCTAATTTAAGGTTTCGTGTGCCGGTAATACATTTTAACGTTTTTAGACGATCTCTTTCTATAAGTCTGTGATATATAACTAAACTATTGTTGTATATAAAGTAAATAAGGTTTTAAAAATGTTTAAGAAGCTTAATTTAAAATTAAATTAAAATGCAGAGCCCCCCGGACTGGTGGCCAGGACCCAGGCATTGTGAGTGCCACTGAAAATCAGCTTGCATGCCGCCTTCGGCACGTGTGCCATAGGTTGCCTACCCCTGTGCTAGAGAATGATTTCCATACAGGTAGCTGCATACACATTTATCTTCCATTACAGATTGGCCAAGAATACAAATTAGCATTTCTTAAAAGATAGCTTACAACAGTCAAAACCACAGGGCTTCTATTTACTAATAATTAAAGCTAAATAACTGGTTTTTGAGATAATTTGGTAATGTCTTTCCAAGTTTTGAAGCAAGGAAACTGGGATACAGCATTGCTTTGCTAACTATAAGAAGCTGAATTTTGTTTGTAAAGCAATCACGTGACATTCTTTTTCTCCTACTTCTGCTCCTCCTATTTCTGGCTAGAGCTGATGTTCTATGTTTGTACTACAAAGTCATGGTAACTGGAAAAGAAGTAAGACATATTACTAAAGTACCGGATTAAAAAAAATCACTGAATACCTCATTGTTTGTTTAATGGCTCGGGCATTGATCTTTGGGAATACATCTTGCATTTTATCTGATAAGTGATTTTAGGATTAGATAATATAATATGAAATATGATTTTAACATCACAATTGATAAATATCCAAAAAAGTATTTTGTTTGAATTTTCAATATGAAACATCTTTGCTAGAACAAGGGAAAGTTTTTAACTTTCCCTTCTGCAGAGAAGACCCAGGTTTAAATTTTCAAAAATGACACATGATTTTGGGTGCTCATCTTAAGACACCTTAAAGAAGCCTTATTTGCAGACAGTGCTGACCATCGCCTTCTGAAAATAAGTCCCCTTTTACAGTATCTTAGTTTGGGCATCCAAATATTGAGGCACCCAAAGTCAATAACTTTTGAAAACGTTGGCCTTGATAGTCAGGACTTCTGCAAATCTTCATGCAGGCTGTGAAATCTCCAGAAAGTCTGATAAGTTGATGTTTTGTTTAAACCACGGTATCTCCACAGATATGGAGATATTCACCATGTATGTATGGAACATACATGGTGAAAACTCAGCAGGCCATTCTTGTTTTCACAGTAGTATTTCATATTTTGAAGTGATAATGATAATGTGAATGACAAGTCTTGGTTTATCATGCATGCTCCACATGTGTAGATACTTAGGGAAATAGTCCCATTGTTTTCAGTGGACCGCATGCTTAATTAAAGATGTGCCAGACTGTGCCCAGGTATTGTGTAATAATTTTTTAAAAAGACATAATTTTGCTTCATTCTTTTATACATCATATTTGAGTGGAAGAAACATGTACAACTTATAAGAGGTATAGTCAGGTCACCTTTTGTTTGAAAAATATGGATACATTTTCATTTCACCATATACAATTAAGCAAGTTATTATTGTAACTGTATTTTAATAGTTCCTTCAACCTAGCAGAAGAAATGTTGCTTATCAGCAAATAGTCATGTAACTAATGGACATCAAAGCATTACTAACAATATTCACTGTTTTGTTGGCAACATTGTCATTGATTTATTTATGCTTTGTGAGTTAGTGCTTAATTAAAAATCTATAAACACAATTTTACTTTTTAAAATGTATTGTGATTTATTTAAAAAAGTTACCCCATGTAAAACTCAAGGTTCCTCAGACATATTTTAGAGAGATCATTAACCAACTGTTGTCTAATAGCTACCATTCCCCAACAAAAGTCAGCCCCTAACTAAACTCTCCACTCTCCCGCTATCCTTAGTATTATGGAATGTGGCTGAATGCTGACTTATTCTGTGCCTAATTCTTCCCCAAACTATTGGGTAACCAACCACTACACTGCTAAGTGATTAAGCCTCATACTATATTAGATGGAGAAATTTGGAGAAACACTTCTTGAGTAGGACAGAGAGGTTATAGTAGAGTAAGCATTTGAAACCTCATTTGGCCATGGAATAACTGAACAGAACACAGCACAAAAGTGACCTGTGTAATGCTCTGGCAGAAAGTGGAAATAGCGATATATGTAATGTGACACGTACAAGCATAAATACAATAATAGAGGTTGTACACTTAACTTAAACAAGTGAGGAACTTGCTTAAAGCACATAACGCATCTAATCAACAGTTAACTAGATTTTTTTTCCTTTAGGGAATGTTTCTGAAAGTAGATAGATTAATGCTAACTTATATTTACAGCATGCACTTAACATAAAAACTTCATTCTACTTGCAGCCCACACACTGATGCTGTGTGTGTAATTGTACCTTGTTAACAACGTGACATTTGATGTCTTTCCTACTGGGATAAAGGCAGAAAGGAGACTATCTGTGTTCATTCTGCATGTAGAAAAGGCTTGAACCTTAGCATGTGTACAGGTAAGAGCACACAAACTAGATAATCTGCTTCCTACCAACAACATAAAGAGAAGTAAATCAGCACACTTGCCACTATGGCAAATCAGAGCCTTGAAAAAATATTTGCTTTACAAGGCTGTGTAAGACATGACCAAGAAACCTATTTTCCTCGAAGAACCGATTATGATGAAGATGATAAAGCCAGTGTCAGCTGAATGCACCATTAATTCCTTACTTAGCTTAAGGATTTCTCACTAGATTACAAAGTATATGCTCTCTTGTTTATCAAATTCCTCTCTGTTACTTGGTATGAATGGCTATCTTTTTTTAGCATATCTATTTTTGAACTTGTTTAAATGAATGTATATTGTTCTGGAAGAACTGTCTGTTAATAACTTTCCACAGCCTATTTAATCATTACTAAATTTTTACTGTTCCTATCTTGCAATATACTTTTAAAATAGTGAATTATTTTGCTGATCTGGTAAGAAAAATAATAGCATTGTGTGTACTCAAAAAATGGAGGCCTTAAAAACTGACACTCTAATTAGAATTCAGAAAATTCATTGACACAGTTGATTTGCTGGCTCTCAGCCTAATCTTGTTATGTTGTTTTTAACTCTGAAGAGAGTGGGTTTAAAGATCTCCAGCAGTGCAAATGAGATGAGGGAGTAGTAAAGAGCTTAAAGAGGCAGAAAAGTATAACTCCTTCAAAACAAATTATGTTGTATATGTGATATTTTAAAAACTTTCTCTAAACATTTTTTTAAAAAACAGGATTGTTTCTAAAAGCCACTCAAATGACGGATGTCATGTCAAACTTTTGGAAAGCATTGTTATTATGTGGCTCAATGGCTAGCTAGTTAGATAATAGCTTCCTGGATTCAGTTTAACAATTCAGATTGAAATTAGTTACATGGGAAAATGCAGTTCACACACTGTCAGATAATCCGATATAAAGTGTGGGCCAAATTTACGACTGGCATAAACATGTGCCAACTGCACTGAAGTGAATGGAGATACACCTACTTATACCACTGGTAAATTTGGACCTATGGTGAGAGACTATGATTTTCAAAGGGGCCTAAAGGATTTGGAATGGAATTTCCATAGGAGATGGGTGCCTAATTCACTCAGGCTTTTCTGAAAATCACGGCTATAATAATAATGCTTTGCATTTATAGAACACTTTGAGATTTTGAAATGAATGAAATGAATTTTGAATGAAAAGTACTTTATAAATGTGGCAAATAAGCAGTATTCTTGGGTCCCAGAGAGGTTAGGTGATTTGCTTGTGCTAACAAACAAATCTGTGTCGTAGCCCAGAATTCCTGATTCTTTGAGTGCTTGCTCATGTTGATTCCACGTGCACAGTTGTCGGAGATTTCTGCCATAGCGGTATCCATAGGGCCAGTTGCACCACCCTCTGGAGTGGCACTCCCATGCAGCAGTATATCAGATGCCACCAGCCCAGAGCCCTCTCAGTTCCTTCTTACCACCCATGTTGGTTGGAGCGCCTTTTCTTGCATCGCAAGAGCAGTAGCAGTTTTCCTCATAGACTTTGTTCTTTTGGTTGTTGTATATAGTTCATAGTAGTTAGTTATAGTGCTAAGTTAGAGTCCCGGTTGGGACTTTGCCCCAAGCGGGGCATGCCCCACACTCCTGGCTTTAAGTCATGTTCGGCATGCAGCAGGCCAGTACCAATCAGTGAGCCCCACGACAGTTCTCTCAAGTCCTTTCTGTGGCTTTCTCCCAGACACTAAGTCCTGGGGGGCTCCCAGGTCTCGCTCCTACAGGAGGAAGGACCAGGTTAAGGGGACTAAGAGAAGCAGTCATTTTTGAGGGTGTGCTTGAGGACTGTGCCTCAGCCAAAGTACTGGATCCATCCCGCCCTTTCCGGTCAGCCTGGTCCTGCGTCACCTCAGACCGCTGGGTTTTTGTTACAGTTTTGTCAGGCTACCCCCTGAAGTTTATAGCTGACCATCCCTCCCACCCCCTTCCTTGGTCCCTTTTCAGGGATCCTTCTCACGAGCAACTCCTCATTCAGGAGGTCAAAAATCTCCTGTGCTTGGGGGCAATGGAAACGGTTCCTAAGAACATGGAAGGAAGAGGATTTTACTCCCACTACTTCCTAATTCCGAAGGCAAAGGGGGGGCCTCAGACCCATCCTAAACCTGTGTCGCGTCAACAAGTCACTCGAGAAGTTGAAGTTTTACATGGTCTCCCTAGCCTCCATCATTCCCTCCTGCATCTGGGAGACTGGTACGGCACCCTTGATTTAAGGGACACATACTTCCATATTTCCATCTTCCTGGGTCACCGGCACTTCCTCCGCTTCATGTTGGACAAGTGCCATTCCCAGTTCACTGCAATGCCCTTTGGTCTCTCATCGTCCTCAAGAGTGTTCACAAAGTGTATAGCGCCGGTGGCCACTTATCTGAGATGTCGGGGAGTCCAAATATATCCGTACCTCGACAACTGGTTGATAAGGGGCCGGACCCCGGATCAGTTGCAGAGGCATCTCAATCTGGTATATTCCACCTGTTGCGACTTGGGGTTGATAATAGATGAGGAAAAAGTCAACCTTAACCCCAGTAGAACACATAGAATTCATTAGAGCGGTCCCCAACTCCACTCGGACCAGGGTCTTCCTCCCTGAGACTTGGATCCAGGCCATGGCAGACCTCATCACAGGCCCGTGGGCCCACCCGCTCACTACCTCCCACATGTGCCTGAGACTGTTGGGCCAGATGGCAGCATGTACTTGCGTGGTCTGGCATGCACGACTCTGCCTCAGACCTCTTCAGGCATGGCTGGCATCGGTCTATGTCTCCAACTGGCACAGCTTAGACCAGGTTGTCAGGATTCCGGACAGCATACTATCGTCCCTCATCTGGTGTCAGGATCCCACGTCAGTGCTGGAAGGAGTTCCCTTCACAGCCCTGGCCTTGTCAGTGACCCTTGTCTCCGACGCCTTGGATTTGGGATGGGAAGCCCACCTGGGCACACTTAGCACTCAAGGTCCTTGGTCCAGTCACAATTATTCCCTGCATATCAATGTCAAGGAACTCAAGGTGGGTCAACTAGCTTGCCAAGCCTTTCTACTCAGGTTCAAGAGAGGGTGGTCTAGGTCCTGACAGATAACACAGCTACAGCCTTCTATATCAACAGGCAGGGCGGAGCCAGGTCAATCACCCTCTGCCAGGAAGCCCTCTGGCTCTGGAACTTCTGTCTTTAGCACAACATCCATCTTGCAGACATCCATCTCATAGCCGCTCACTTTCCATGGACTAAGAATGCTTTGGCAGATCACCTCAGCAGGACTTTCTCATCTCACCACGAGTGGTCCCTTCATCCGGAGGTGGTCAGTTTCCTCTCTCGCAGGTGGTGAACTCCCCAGTTGTATCTCTTCACGTCCTGGCAAAACAGGAAATGCAGGGCAAATCAGGGCACAGGCTTCTTCGGCAGCCTTTCTGGCCCATATGCCTACCCAGGACATCTGTAAAGTGGCCACCTTGTCGTCCGTGGATAGTGGGACGTAAAGGTATGGAAAGACCCAGCAGGCCCGGGACAATGCTGGCTTTGGTAGGCAGTACTGCAAGTCACAAAGCTGTGAACTCCGAGCCCACCTCCGTGGATACTGCTTGTGAGTCACCTAAAATGGAATCGACATGAGCAAGCACTTGAAGAAAGAACTTTTTTGTTGTTGAGATGTGTTGCTCGTGTCCATTCCATTTCCTGCCCTCCTACCCCTCTGTTGGAGGTGCCGGTAAGAAGGAACTGAGAGGTGGTGCCTAATATACTGCCGCATGGGAGCGCCACTCCAGAGGGTGCCACAGCTGGCCCTACGGATACTACTAAGGAAAAAATCTCCGACAACTGTGCACGTGGCCCACACACACCTAAAATGGAATGGACATGAGCAACACATCTTGAAGAACAGTTATGAAAAGGTAGGTAACCATTTTTTCCAAGTTCTGTTCTCCATCATTGCAATAGTCCCTCCCAGCTGGCATTATGGACATGATCATTGACTTCAGTGGGTTGGAACCTGTCTCAAAAGGATGTCAAAAGTAGGGACTGATCCAAAGCCCTTGCAGGTCAGAGAAGGTACTCAGGGAGAGTTATACAGAAAGTAACCTGCCCATTGTGTGCAGTTAGACACAGAGTTCTAGCCCAGTGGCTCTCAACCATTCCAGACTACAGTACAGTAACTCCTCACTTAAAGTCGTCCTGGTTAATGTTGTTTCATTGTTACGTTGCTGATCAATTAGGGAACATGCTCGTTTAAAGTTGCGCAATGCTCCCTTCTAACGTCGTTTGGCAGCTGCCTGCTTTGTCCTCTGCTTGCAGGAAGAGCAGCCCGGTGGAGCTAGCTGGTGGGTGGTTGGAACCAGGGTGGACCGACAGCCCCCCTATCAGCTCCCCGCTTCCCTAAGTTCTCTGTGCAGCAGCTGCCCAGCAGGCTAGCAATTGCAGCTGTCCCTCCCCCCACTGCCATGTGCTGCTCTTGCCCTCTGCCTTGGAGCTGCTCCCCGAGACTCCTGCTTGCTGGGGGGGGGAGGAAGAAGGGGGCTAATGTCAGGGTGTCCCCCTGCTCCTGCACCCCGCTTACCCCATCTTCCATAGATCAGGGGGGACACACGACAGAGGGAGCTTCCAGGCAGCAGCAGCTGCAGCTGCTGTCCGGTCTCAGCTTGCTGATCTAATTAACAAGCGTACTTCTGACCCCACTCTTCATACTTAAAGGGGAAATGCGCATCTCTCTCTCACACATACATACAGGGTGTGTGTCTCTGTCTGCCCTCCCTCCTTTCCTGCTACCTTGTACAGTAGAGTGTGAGAGTTAACCCTTGAGGGCTTAGCCAATTGCTAGTTCATCATTTAGCAGTAAGGCATTCCCTGGAAATATCCCACCCTCTGACTCCTCCACCTCAACCAAGCTTCACAATCATCATCACTGTGTACCAGTATTAAATTTTGTTTAAAACTTATACTGTGTGTGTATGTGTGTGTGATATATACATAGTCTTTTGTCTGGTGAAAAAAATTTCCCTGGAACCTAACCCCGTCATTTACATTAATTCTTACAGGGAGACTGGATTTGCTTAACATCGTTTCGCTTAAAGTTGCATTTTTCAGGAGTATAACTACAATGTTAAGTGAGGAGTTACTGTACTCCTTTCAGGAGTCTGATTTGTCTTCCATTAATACGAGTAAGGGAGTCACAATCTGTCTCTAAGTAATTCTTCATTTCCAAAATTTCATTGATTTTCATTTACAATGGACTGCTTGAGTCCAGAGTGACACTCATGCTGCTGAGGAACTGGTTTGCTCAAGATGAAAATCTTAGCTTTACTTCCACTCTCATAAGGAGTAACGTTAACGATTAGTAACAACAGTACTTTCTTCGTATACCTTTAAAGGCATCTCCCTTGCATTTGTCTAAAGCATGCTGTAAGCTGTAACACCTATCTCTGAAGAATTTAACAATTCTGTATTCATTCACCTCCAAGGCTTATATTAGACCAGTTTAACACGTATGCTAATTTACTAATAACTTGGCAACACAAAGTTGGGGGAAGATGCTTACATATCTCTTAGCTACAGAATTATTCAAGTGTTAACCAGAAATACAAAATAAGATTCTTGAAAGCAACACTTTCCCACACATGATGTGGAAAAGTATACATTTATGGACTCCATCCTCATCCTTGACCTGGCAGCTGCCTCCTATTCTGGAAATCTTGTCCTTCCTTTGGCTTCTGTGATGTTGTCCAGGTTCTCTTTTGACCTTTCTAATCATTCCTTCAGTGTCCTTAAGATGATCTTCCTCATTACCTCTCCAGTTTTCTGTGGGATTTCTGTAGGGCTCAGTTCTTGATCCCCTTCTCTTCTCCCTCTATACCTTATCTCTAGTAACTGAATTTGTATTTGTGGATGAGATTATCTCTCTGCTGATGACTCACGGATCTACCTTTCTACATCAGACTGCCTCCTATCCAAATTCTAATTTCAGCCTGTCTCTCTGACATCTCTTCATGGATGTCCAGCCATCAGCTCAAGCTCAACATAGTTAAAAGAGAGCTCTGAATCTTTTCCCCCAAGACTTCCCTCCTTTCTCTTGATCACTGTGGTCAACACTACTAGCCTGCCCTACACCCAGGCCTGTAGAGTGTGTGTGTCATCTTTGTCGTGGCTCTCTCTAGGTCTTCACATCTTGGCTGTGTCTAAGGCTAGGTCTACACTCTGTGTGTTTGGGGGTGTCGACCTAAGATACGCAACTTTAGCTACGTGAATAGTGTAGCTGAAGTCGGCATATCTTAGGTCAATTTATCTGGCCATGAGGACAGCAGCGAGTCGACCGCTGCCGCTCCCTCCGCCTCCGCCTCCGCCTCCGCCTCTCACTGCGGTGGAGTTCCAGAGTCGATGGCAGAGCGATCGGGGATCGATTTTTATCATGTCTACACTAGATGCGATAAATCGATCCCCGTTATATTGATCACTACTCACCGATCCGGTGGGTAGTGTAGACATACCTTAAGTCTTGTAGGTTCTTTCTGCATAGCATCACTAAAATATGGCCTTTTCTGTTCAACCACACAGGTAAAACTGTCAACTGAGTTCTCATCTAACATCTTGATTACTGCACCATCCTGTTCTCTGGCCTTGCAAGATTGTATTTGTCATATACATCCAGGATGCTACTGCAAAGATCATTTCCCTAACATGTTGCTTTGATTATGTCACCTCTCTCTTTGCATCCCTCCATTGGCTTCCCCTTCTCTGTTCCATCAAACATAAGCTGCTTGTCTTCACTTTCAAGGCCCTTTATGACCTACCTCAACACTACCTGTCCTCTCTCAATCACTATTGAGATGTTATCTCCTGCCTCCGATTGACCTATGATGCCAGTTTTCATCACCCATTTGTTAAATTTCCAAACGAGCACCTCTGTGCTTTCTCCCAGGTTGCCCCTCACACTTGGGAGGAGCACCCTGTAGCGGTGTGATCACCCGCTCCTGCCCTGAGAGGTTTAAAGACAGCCCTGGGAGAGGGCTGTTGCAGGGGAAAGCAGCTACTAGGCCGATTGGGGAAGCAGCTGCAGCTGGCCCACACCCCAATCAGGCCTCAGCTGGCCCTATATAAGAGGCTGGGAGCCAGGAGCTCAGCAGACTCCCTCTAGCTTCTGAGAGGGAGGGACTGGGCTGCAGGGACCTGAGCAGAGTACCTGAGTAGATCAGAGTTGGGGAAAGGCAGAGGAGCTGGGGAGCTCCAGCCTGGAAAGCCCCAGGCTGCGGCCTAGCAGAAGGCCAACGGGTACTGGGGGTTGCAGAGGGCAGCCCAGGGTAGGCAAAGGCAGCAGGTCCAAACGCAACCTTGCCAGTGATGAGTAGGCTGATACTGCAGTCTGCCCCAGGGCGTGGGGGCTAGACAATGACTGGCGTAGCCTTATACTGAGGCGAGGTGGGGATAGTGGGTGGGGGTTCCCTGGGGAGGGGAACCCTGAGAGAAAGGGGTTACTTCCAAGGGGCAGGACCCCAGGAACGGGGCACTGGGTCTGGGAGGGACATGGGGGCCAAGCAGGAGTGGGACACCGGCCTGCAGAGGGCGCTCCGGAGGCTGGACAAACTAATTCCCAGAGACAACCAGCAGGAGGCGTCGCATGGGTAAGTCCCACACCGCTACACACCCCATAAATATCAGCAAAGCTATTCATTGTCCTTCAAATCCCTCCTTTGCCATGTTGCCTACAAAACACTTGAGCACATCTTGTCTTGTTCTTAAATTGTGAGCTCTTTGGAGCAGGGACCATCTTATTGTTCTATGTTTGTACAGCACCTAGCCCAATGGGGTCCTGGGCCATGACCATGGTTCCTAGGTGCTGTAGTAATAATAATACTTTGATTTCCATATTATCTGCTGTTATATTCCTATGTGACTGGATATTGTTAATCTCAGTGCTCTGGAATTTGTCTCCTAAAACTAGATTTTTTTTCTAGAATTAAGCTACATCATTAAACCTAAATATGTAAACTTTTACCACAGAGTTTAAATAACACAGGAAAGCCAAAAGCTGTAAAATACTTTTTTTATTATTCCTTTCACTTTTTGAGGTAAGATTCTGTTTTGAGATATAAGCAAGTGCAGAACAAACTAGAAGTAAATGTACAAATGAAGATTTAAAAAAAAATATTTTTATTTATTGTTTTAGAGTTTAATTTGTGCATTTGATCACTGGAGGGACACTGTAATTCTATGTTTAGCATATTCCAGATGAAGTGGAGAATTATAGCCATAGCCACTCGTTATTACCAGTGACTTTCCAGGCAGAGAACTTCCCTATTCCTTTGGGGGAGGGAATTTAAGACCAATTTTCTTTTGGGGGTTTTCAAATTCCACTTGGCATCATTGTTGCTATTGTCGGGGGAGGTTGAACATGAGGCAGAGATGAGAATTTGTTTATTAACACAAGTATCTACTTAGCCATGGTGGTTGTGTTGTAATTAGTTGCAAAAGAAACATCAATCATCATTTTTATGGGAATTATTTGTCTTGCATTTTTGGGCTTGCTACTGATTTCAGTGGGACCACCTGAGAAATAAGTTACTCCTAATTTGATGGTGGAATCTGACCTGTAATGTTTAGTAAGCAGTCAGGAGTCAGGTTGGCTAGAGGGAAGGCACAGCACTTCTACTAAATGCATAAGCACACAACTAAGTCTGACTCTGCTAATGGGGTGGGGTGGGGGAACAAGAGGAATTGTATATATTTTCAGTCTTTGGAAAGTCCACAGAACTGACTGTCATACTTCTTAAGTCTTCCTTTTATTGAAATACACAGTTCTATAATCTACTTTGCTCTTTTTAACCTGAAAGCATTTATCTATCTTATCTCTTAGAGTTTTATACTGTCACTCATCACTGTATTTTCTGAGCACCTTCCACATAAATTAGATTGACAATAGTAAAGCCTCTAGTGTACCTAATGGAGTCTCTGGCTCTGCTCCCTTTTTGGGTTATAGAAACTCTGGAGCAGGGTTTCTTTTGTGTGTGTGTGTATGGGGGGAGGGGATATATGGAGGGGCAGTTATATGTAGATGACGGTGTTAGTGTTCTGAAAGTTATTCTTATTCTGGTTATGATGGACTTTATTTTTCTAAAATGAAGTTTGATTCACTAATATATATGATGCAATAAGTAAGACCATTAGGGTGGCCAATTTTGGTTGGACGTATTCCTGGAGATTTAATCACATGACATAATATTTAATTAAAGCTTAATCTTTAATTCCTGGAGACTCCAGACCAATTCTGGAGTGTTGGCAACTCTAAAGACCATGTTCCAAAACATTCATCTTATCAGCACTGCTTCAGGCCCCATTGTTTCTCTAGGATAAGAGTGGCTGAATTTTTTTATATCTCCTAATATTTTAGGAGTGTAATAATCCTAGAACTATAAAAACAACAAGGAATCCAGTGGCACCTTAAAGACTAACAGATTTATTTGGGCATAAGCTTTTGTGGGTAAAAAACCCACTTCTTCAGATGCATGGAGTGAAAGTTACAGATGCAGGCATTATATAATGACACATGAAGAGAAGGGAATACCTCACAAGTGGAGAACCAGTGTTGGTAGGGCTAATTCAATCAGGGTGGATGTGGTCCACTCCCAATAATAGATGAGGAGGTGTCAATTCCAGGAGAGGCAAAGCTGCTTCTGTAATGAGCCAGCCACAACCAGTCCCTATTCAAGCCCAAATTAATGGTGTTAAATTTGCAAATGAATTTTAGTTCTGCTGTTTCTCTTTGAAGTCTGTTTCTGAAGGTTTTTTTTGTTCAAGAATAGTGACTTTTAAATCTGTTATAGAATGTCCAGGGAGATTGAAGTGTTCACCTACTGGCTTTTGTATGTTACCATTCCCAATGTCCGATTTGTGTCCATTTATTCTTTTACGTAGGGACTGTCTGGTTTGGCCAATGTACATGGCAGAGGGGCATTGCTGGCACATGATGGCATATATAACATTAGTAGATGTGCAGGTGAATGAGCCCTTGGTGGTGTGGCTGATGTGGTTGGGTCCTCTGATGGTGTCGCCAGAGTAGATATGGGGACAGCGTAGGCAATGAGGTTTGCTACAGGGATTGGTCCCTGGGTTGGTGTTTCTGTGGTGTGGTGTGTAGTTGCTGGTGAGAATTTGCTTCAGGTTGGGGGGTTGTCTGTAAGTGAGGACTGGCCTGCCTCCCAAGGTCTGTGAGAGCGAGGGATTGTTTTCCAGGATAGGTAGTAGATCGCTGATAATGCGCTGGAGAGGTTTTAACTGGGGGCTGTACGTGATGGCCAGTGGTGTTATATTATTTTCCTTGTTGGGCCTGTCCTGTAGTAGGTGATTTCTGGGTACCCGTCTCGCTCTGTCAGTCTGTTTCCTCACTGCCCCGGGTGGGTATTGTAGTTTTAAGAATGCTTGATGACGATATTGTAGGTGTTTGTCTCTGTCTTGGACTATGGAACTTGGACTAGAACTATGGAATTTAGAGCTGGAAAGGAGTAAGTTTCAGTAGGTGGATGTGATTGAAACGTGGAAACTTTTTTTTTGTAAAAATTGTGCTCCATTTTTTGTGAAAAAATTCTGAAATGTTAATGTTTTGACCAGTCATGCTAATAGTCATTGATCATTTTAGATTGCATACACCCCCCTCAAAGACCAAGAAGCTATTAGTATTAATGCTCAAATTAAAATTTCAGAATTTTTCAACAAAAAAAATATTATAAATAAAATTTGAATTGTTGGAAAGGGATAATGAATATTATACCATACAAGTGTTGGGGTGATTCTAGTTTTGATTTTACTCCTGAGATTGAATTCTGTAGCCACTGTCTCCCATTATATACTACTGTGTAATATGTGGCATAAATGCTTTTCCTATGCTACTGCAGAGTTATTTTCCTAGTGACTTCTTGTAGCACATGTTGCCATGCATGGACTTTATTCTCTAGCATACTGCTTTTCTACATAAACAGCATGTTACGTTGATGACACCCTTTTTATCTAAAGGAAAGCAACCCACACAGCAGCTGATTTGTTTTTACATTCTCTTTGGTAAAGGTACACAAGGACGGCACGTACATCTTGCTCTTACCAAAGGCAGATCTTTTCTCCATCCTCTTTCTTTCTCAAACTCGTAAGGGTTATTTTAAAAGTTGGTTTATGCTGAGCCTCTGCTTTCTTTATCAATATCACATTGTCCTCATCTGATTCTGTTGATGATTTGTTGGCACTAGAATCCCAGGCAGAACCGAGAACTTTATTTTCTACCTACCATTTTCTTCTAGGGAGTATAATAGAGTGGGAGGGAGAAGCCTCATATTAACACTTTTTATTTTAAATATATCTACCCTCTCCATGCTCCCACACATGGTTCTGCCTATAGATAGTGAAATAAATTCTTAATCCTTGGCCACAAAATCACAGTTTGCTTACTCTTTATTTTGTACTAATGTAACTAATTTCACCTTGGACACTCTTATAATTGTTCCTTCTCTTTGCTTCACTGATCTTTGTGGTATTGTTTAAGAATGAGCTATTATCATTCTCTTAGAAGAGGTAAAAAAATAATCCCTGTCCCAAGAAATGAGAGAGAGGAATAGTGGGGTAAATGTGATGATGCCACAGATGTAGAATATGTTGTCAGCTAATCCCACAATAAAATAGCATGCAGGGGGAAAACAAACAACCCCATAAACTAGTACAGATTGAGATGAATATGGAGGAGGCTGGTGTGTCATTACATCATTCCCCTTCAGGGAACCTAGCATACTCCCTCCTGTGCAGCCAGGCAGGTCTGCTGACCGGGGTGTGGGGAACCTCAGCTCTACCACTTCTGCCCCTCTCCACTCTTTCAGGATGTCTTGTTCTCCTGGGAGCAAAAGGATAGCAACTGTGCTTTAGAATCATAGGGTTAGAAGGGACCGTAAGGGTTATCTAGTCTAACCCCCCTATCTGCTGTGCAGGGGAGAGCTTCTCTCCCCCACCCCCACCCCGGTGCACCCAAGGATTAGTAGAACATAACTTGACCTTTAGCTAGATGTTACTGCTAATGTGCTCATCCTACAGTCCCAAACTCTCCCCCAAACCTTCCCAGTTGCCTGAGGCCCCAAAGGTAATGTAAAGACTTTCAGAAGCAATGATGTAATGGCACACCAGCCTCCCCCATGTTTCTCTGAATCTATAGCAGTGTATGGGATTGTTTGCCTTGCTGTAAAAGCTTCTGTTTTTAAACAAACTGTCCTTATAACTTCTTCTCTTATGGCAATTCCCTTTGATAATTATTTTTGGCTACTCAAATTTCACTGTACATTTTGATAACAATCCAAGACTTTACATCTCCATGATGTAAAATCTCTCAGCTGTCTCAGTGGCTATCTGAAATCAACACCTGGATGAAGTATAGGTGGCTGGGCACTGATCAGCCAATATGTTACAAATGTACACTGAAAAAGTATAAATGTCTAATTTGTATGTTTGCATTAGATGATTCAATTATGCATTAGAAGATTTAATTATTCATTATGGGACAGATTCTGATAGATTGACCTGCAGTGAGTAGCACCTTACTCCTCAATAAAACTGGTTGAAAAATGGGGAAACATTTTCAGAAAAAAAAAATCATCCCCTTGGTCCTACTTTTTTTTTTTTTTTTTTTTGACATTCAGAATTTTTCCACTTGTTCTACTCCAGAGATGTTTTCATTGACGTCAGTGGGACTTCTGGTAAAGTACGACTCAACATGAGGTAAGGCAATCCGAATCTGGCAGTATTTCACTGAAAGATAGCCCAAGGAAGTGAGATCATTTGCAATCAGGGATCAAGCAGATGTTTCAGTATCACAGATGTGTTTATACAGGCAACTGATAGTAATTTGAAGAAATAAGGAAGTTTCCTAAATAGATTAAAGAAGTTAATTTTCTTCAAGAACAGCAGTATGAAGATGAGATTGTACAACTTTAATGTGAATGCCTTGAATTTTCATTCGTAGTGGTAACCAAAGTTATGAGTTTTGTTATGTCAGTTTAGTTTCTGTGTATGCTTTGGAGCATTTTACTTGTCAGATGACATGACATGCTGAAAGTATGTTACATGATTCGCTCCTAACCATACAGAAAAATAGGAGGTAGTATCAGTCCAGTTTCATTTGGTTTTTCTTCTTCTAAGCTTAAATTGTTTAAATCCATTTGTTTATATTGCACAAAGTAATTACTTGTGGGTGATCAGCGTATGAGCTGAAAGTCTGCAGGCCAAGGGGAAGTATAGACCTGAAAAGATAATCAGGGACATGTGACCTAGAAATCATTGCTATTTATTATATTTAAACAACAGTAATTTGTAAGAAAAGATAGGTCAAAGTAAGATTATATTAGGGTTCACCATAGAGGTGATGTGAGATGACAGGGGGGTGTACCAAGTAAAATAAGAGGAGATTTCTCTGTTAAGGCACATAAGATTGTACATAAGAACATAAACATTATAAATACGTGTTTCTTTCCCATTTTCCCCTTCTATTTAAAAATGGATTGCTTGAATTCTGATGGTGAAATTGCCAGATTGAAATATATACTGCTCAAAGTCATCTGTCTTTATTTACTTGGACTCTACCCGGTTCTAGAATTGTTGGAGTGTTCCAGGTTAGGATTGAGGTGCTTTGGTAGAGCTGTATGTGGAAAATTTGTTCAGCCTAGTCTCTCTTTGCCTTGATTTGGTATTCCCAGTTTCCTGGATGCACTAAACCACACTGCAATAGGGAAGATTTAGATATTGACCACTAGCTTAATTGTAATCATCAGTAAGTAAAATGTTTACTTTTTATAACCCATGTCAATACTTGACAAGAAATAGCCACTTGTTACCTAGGACAAATATAAAATTCTTAAGATCACTGTTGACCAACAGATATTGGACCAACTTCTGCTCTGTTACCCCATTTGTAAATCCAGAATGACTCACTGGGCACAAGTTATGCTTTAATCAAATAAAAGTTATTGAGCTCAATAAAGGGGTAACTGTGTAAGTGTAATAAAATATTAATTCAGCGGCACCTTTGCCCTTGAGCTTGTTTAGTCTTGTTGTTGTTTGGGGAGAGAGACCAGTATGGCGTAATTTTTAAAAGAGAATTAACAAGCAAATATAAACTAAACAAACACCTTTATGGGTAAATTAATATAATTTCCCTAAATAAATTGAGGATGGAGCAGAACAATGATCACATCAATTCTACAGTTGGGGTTGAACTAATAAATCAGTGAATTAACAGTAACAGGAAATAGGATCAACAGTTGATCAAATCAACCCAATCAAATCACGAGGTCAATGTAATACCAATGAACCTTACACATACTAACCCCAGACACTCAAGAAGGCCTGGTTTCTTTCTCAGCCCTTGAAATATTACTCCACCCTTCAAAGCACTATTTATTTATTGATTGATTAATTCTCCTCTCCCAGCTAACTTCTCTATTTCAATACAGCAACTTGGGATTCCCCTTGCAGAGTAGTATAACACTAACACTTTTGAGAACCTAGGTTACACCCTGTGGGGTAGGACATGCTTATAATTTGGATTGGTAAATGATTAATGATGCCTTTCTCCTATAGATTTACACACATATGCTACTACTTACACTCTCTCTCTCTCTCTCTCTCTCTCTCTCTCTCTCTCTCACATACACACACACACACACACACACACACACACACACACACTCACACATTGGAAAGGTTAGAAAAATCAGAATTATTAGTTGAGGGTGCCCCTGCAACTATATTAAAGTAAAAAAAAACCCAAAATAAAGTTTCTTTAAAAGAAAAATGATCTTCTCTTCAGCTTGCTTGGTTGTAGGGTTGTTGCAATTTGGGGACCAGAGTGATGTCTTCTAGCTGGTACCTTACATTGCACAGCAGGCTTCATCAGGGTAATTGACTGGGCAGGCAGGCATGGTCTGTGATGGTCTGGGCCCCTACTTTCCTTAGGACTGGTTCAGGAAAAAGTAAGGGCGTCAGCCATCCTTAGTGGTGTTGTGGTGGCCTCACATAGAACACATCTTCTGCATTTATCTTTACCTTTAAAGTTGCAGTTTGACCTCGTTGCACCCCATGCTACCTCTCAGGAGATCTTCCCAGTGGATCAGAGGATCCCAGGTCTTGCACCCCAACAACATGGTCTAATCCTAGTCATGTGAGATCAGTCTTAACTTTTGATCTGTTTTGGAGGTTCCCCTTCCAGCTGGCAGTTCTTTTACTATAACTGTCCTAGAAAATAAGCATGCATTTAGTTTCAAAAATATTAAAGCATGGGTTCAATAGGAGATGATTCCACAGAAGAGGCTTTAAACCCTTCTGCTGGGTTAATGATTAAGGGGTGCAGCTTACTTCCTATCCTCACTGCTTCCATGGATGTGATTTATGGCCTATGAAAACTATCATTGCTTCTAGCTCATTCATACCTCAGGCTTGCTCAAAACTTCTTAAAATACCGTTAAGGCTTTTACTGCAGCAAAAAACTTAGGAAACAGAGTTTGTGCCTTAACTAAGTAAAAGGTTGCTTTTAATGTGACCTTACCTATGGACAGAGCTATTTTTAAGACACTGTTAATCAAAATCCCATTTAAAATAAAGCAAACTAAAGTTTATAAACACTAGGCCATGCTACTATAGGCCCATATAGCTAACAACTCAGTGAAATGTAATGACCTGCGATATACATGAGGTCAGACTAAATGATTGAATGATTCCTTCTGGCCTTAAATTCTATGACTCTAATGTCTGATAAAACAATATTATTTATAATGTACCATCTAGATGCAGATTAATGAAAAAAATGGCTATTTGCTTCTTGAAAGAAACACTGCCAAGGCAGAATATCTATATTAGGAAACTTGTTGATATAAGCAGTAGCTATCGGTAGGGCTGGCTGGAATATAAGAATTCCAGTTTGCCAAAAAAAAATTGAATTTCTGACATTTGTTTTTATTCTGCATTGGAAAGGGGAAAGGTCTTTTTTTTCCCCCAAGTTTTTCTCACTCATGCAAAACATAGAGAGAACCAGGTGCTAGAGTGCCTCACTGTCTTGTCACAGCTGTTCCACTTTGTATACATAATATTCATTAGGCCAGAGAGACTGACCCTATAGGTTGCTGGTTAGGGCACTTACATGGGATATGGGAGACCTACATCATGGATTAATGCTTTATCCACTGGGCTCTTGGCTATTTTGGGGTCTTCCTCTCTCTGACTTCCAAATGAAAGTTTTAGTGAAACCAATAGGTTTCCATGAACAGTTTCAGTTTTGACAAATTGACATTTTCTGATGGAAAAAACATTTTGTCAAAATATTCCTGACCAGCTCTAGTTATTATCATTGCAGGTTCCTATACAATTTTTTTTTTAAGTCAGTCGTCAGGAAGGATCTTGCTGAAGCAAAGGAAGGCACACCCAAGCCAAAACTAGTGTAATATTTGCTTTGATGGAATTTTGGAGTAATGACCAAAATAGAACCTTTGCACCCAAAGAAATGTCTGGTTCAATGGAAGTTTAAATTTCAAAAAGAACTGAGTTTGGCCCTTGTGTGGTATGCGTTTTCATTATGAAACACAGGATCAGAGAAACGCATCTAATTAATACTGAAAATTACATTGTTAAAGCCCAATGTTTCAGTATGAACCCTGAGTATCTTGGCTATTTTTACTGTAAGCAACTGCCTGTCTCTCTGGTTTTGGGAACTTCTATTTCTGTCTCTCACTCCATGTTCTGAATGTTTTTGTTATATATTTTTAAAAGCTAAAAATAATCTGCTACTTTGCTCTTTATTTTTTCATATAGAAAGAAAATATATGTTGTTCTCACCACATGGCAAGCTATCTCCACGAGTCGATTTTATGGACATTCTGTAGGAAAGGCACTTATCAAGGTTTTTTGCAAACCTAATCAGATGTTTGTTTTTTTTCAAAATTTTCAGAATAAGCATGAAGCACAGGGAAAGAATCGAATAGACAAAATAAATATGGACTGACATACAACTTGTTTTTGTTTACTTTAGTGTGACAACTTCTGTACTTAAGAGTTTGCATGATTGGCCCTAAATATTTAATTTCCCAGTTCTGCTTCTGTCAAAGTTCCACCCTGAATTTCCAGAGAATGCAATAGGCAGTGGTGCTGGAACAATTTTTATAGTGGGGGTGCTGAAGGCAGAAACTATGTATTTGGGTGGTTGTTACTATTTCAAGCCAGGGGTGCAGCAGTACCCCAGCACCCCTAGTTCCAGTACGCACGGCAGTAGGCCACCTATTGGCCATACTCAGTGAAGCATTCTACTGGAAAGTGATTCTGCCTGAGCTCTTCTGTCTCCTTGTTCTAAAATACAGGATTATATTAGTTAGCATGCAGATAGATTACTCAATTGCCTGTTTCCTTGATTTTTCTTATAAAAATAATTTGGTTTCCCAAACTGTTCTTTTAAACCTGATTCAACAGCAAAACCAAGTATACATCACACCCCAGCTAAGTTTAACTACTTAGAGCAGTCTACAATCACATGCAATACTGTATCAAAAACCTTACTAAAGTCAAGATACCACATCTACTGCTTCTCCCCCCCCACCCCCCATCCAAAAGGTTTGCTACCCTGTCAAAGTAAGCTATTATGTTGGTTTGACAAGATTTTGTTCTTGACAAATCCATGTTGACTGTTACTTATCACCTTATTATCTTCTAGGTGTTTGAAAATCGATTGCTTATTTGCTCCTTTATCTTTCAGGTCTTTTTTCTCTTGCTTCTCATGATACAAACACTTCACGTAAAAATCACATGCTGTGGTTCAGGGAACACATTTTCTATTAATAATAAATAAAATTTTTCTTGAAACAGTGGCCCTTGAGGGCTACAATTCTTAGCCTGAAGGGCACAAGTCAGATACCATTGCCCTAATATACCAGGATATAAGCAATATAGTGATGACACCTGCTGCTTGTTAGTTGCCTTTTTCCCTATACACACAGATGAGAGGTCAATTTTAAGTATGACTATTTATACTCCTCAAACAGTGGTTTATACTGGATAGTGAATATGTTAGCATTTAAGGCCATATTCATTCCTGGCATACCTATACTTACCCCTGTGTGACACTAATGATGTGAATTTGTCCAATAGATTTCAGTCTATATATATATATGCTAAGGACTGAAATCTATTGGACAAATTCACATCATTAGTGTCATATATATATGCTAAGGACTGAAATATATATAGGACACAGATATCATAAGCAGTTATAAGAGCTCTTTTTTCAATTTTTCTTTCTGGATCTCAAATTCCTAGCTCTTGTATCTTCTATTAGATATCTTGGAAAGAACACAATGATTTTGAAGACCTATTTGATGCAGTCCTTTCCACTCTCTTGAATATCTTTACAAATGTCTGGTGTTTTATAGTTCATACTTGCCCATCATCTCCTTTTTCACACTCTCCAGTATACTTACCAATCATGTCTCAAGCTCACTTTCCTTCTCATTGTGATGCAAAAATCACTTTTTGTGTGAGGTGGTTTTATCTTGAACATACTGGGCCATATCCTGTCCATCCAGTGTGGTTACTTTGCAAGTGGTGTATTTTTGCCCTAGGAGGATCTCTGCAATGTAAGGATAATCTTCTGGTAGTATAGAATCAAATGTAGGAGCCCTTCTGCCACTCACTGCTCTGCTGTTGGTGTTGATGGGTGTGATGGTAAGGGATATAGCCATAGGAAAGGGACATGACCAGACTGCCTTTGCATTGTGCCAATCCGTGGTTGTATTTTTATCCTCCTGTGGATATTGCAGCTATGCAAGTTAGAGAAACTCTTAGGCTGCTTTAACATAGCACAGGGAGACGGATCCCAGAGCAGCAGCAGGATCAGAGGAGTATAAAGGTGACGTTTAAGCCATCTTTGTGTACACACCATAATCTGTGTTCTGTGTAGTTTAGCTGCACCCCAGAATCGGTCCCATTTTTTCAGTTCAGCTGCTATTACACTGTATCCTGTGAGATCCAATGTTCATATTTTCTTCAGTCTCACACTTCACAGTGGTTTCAGGGTTAGAAGAGCCTGTTTGATTGAACTTGCCAGCAGGCTAAATGGTTTACTGTAGCTCTAGTGAAATATACACTGTAAACTGGACTCTTAAGTCTCTGTTGCCAAAAATAACAAAACCAACAGGTGTCTGTAAATCTAGGATGTGTAGCCAAACATTTGACAGTTGTGCTTTGTCTTTTTGTTAAGCAGGAATGTTTTCATTCATGTAGCCAATTTCAGTTTCAGAACGCAAGTGATACTATGAATGACATGTATTACTTTTCATCCCAGGAGCTCTTCGAATTGTACAAACTATAAGACTGACTTTACACATCATTGAATTGCAGCCAGTTCAGGCATGGGGAGCGGCAGCTGTTTAACAGTGTATAGCAACAATCCACAACAGTTCAGCATAGAAAGTGAAGAATACTGTACTTTAATTGAAACTATAAGGATACATTTTTCTAAACAGAAATACAGTCTTACTGTTGGGGCATAGACTCAGAAGTTTTTCCTATTGAAACATTAACACTCATTTCTGCAGTATCAGGCTTTTCCCATCTATATGCCGGACAGGCCCTGTCATTGCTTAGCTTATGAGATCTGACATCTTGACAGTCTGAAGTTCAGGGCTGTGGAGTATCGTACGCATGTTATTATGCATAAGCATCAAACATTCACTCTCTGAATTTTTGTTGTGAAATTTTAAGTGTCAATATTTCAGTCAATGTTTCACAAACATTTCTATGGATGGGCTTGACATCTCAGGCTAAATCCTGTTTAAATTAGTGATAGTGGTGGAAAGGATTCTAGGAAGCTCCTTTGCATGCTGTAATATACCCTTCAGCTATCATCTTACATCTTATCTGTCTGTGCCACTGAATGGCCCTGGTGGTCTAGAGTTTGTGGCTGAGCAAACGCCTGGTTTGCACAGACGTCTACTATTATAAGGTCAATTTAATCAACCATACATGTTTAGTTTTCACAAGGCTCCTCAATTTTTTGTTTTTATTAAAAAATGGTTTGATTGAAACTCCTTTATGTCCCAGGAAACACTATGCATCATAAGCAAAAAGTTAAGTTGCTGTTAATTGAGTTTTTGATGCAGCTTTAATGGTACAATACAGCTTTCTCAATGCTTTGATTTTCTGCTAAATGTAAACGATTGAATGAGCTGTTGGTTTTTGGCATGGTTGTATGAAATTAGTCAAAAGTACAAATGTCCTTTCTTTTCTTCTAAAAAGAAAGGAGTATTTTTTGAAAATACTAGTCCTGAAATTAGATAAATGTAGATGGAACCCTGTGCCTGTGCAGTGCCCAAATGAAGTCAGTGAAGTGCCACATGGAATAGGGGTCCAGCCATGTACATTGGAGTGCAAGATCAGATCTAAAAACATTATTTCAAACAGACTTTTTGTATACTGGCCCTATCCCCCATTGATAATTCCTTGATTACCTGGTTTAACTAGTTAGTATGACTTAACCGATGGTCCGGGCACTGGAAGATGGGAAATCTGAGTTTTAGTCCTTGCTCTGCCATTAACCTGCTGGGTGACCTTGAATAAGTCACTTGACCTCTCTGTGCCTCTAGTCTCATGCCTTGACTGTCTTTTCTATATACTTGTAAGCTCCTTGGTGTTTCTCACCATGTGTATGTGTAACACACATTCATCAATAGGTTATATAGGTACAGCGAGGCTGATATTGGCTTGGGCCTCTAGGCACCATTTACTAATAGTGTAATAACTGGAGAATCATAGAACTGGAGATCATCTAGTCCAGTCCCTGTACTCATGGCAGGATTAAGTATTATCTAGACCATTCCTGACAAGTTTGCTAACCTGCTCTTAAGAATCGCCCATGATGGAGATTCCACAACCTCCCTAGGCAATTTTATTGCAGTGCTTAACTACCCTGACAGTTAGGAACTTTTTCCTAATGTCCAACCTAAACCTTCCTTGCTGCAATTTAAGCCCATTGCTTCTTATCCTATCCTCAGAGATTAAGAACAATTCTTCTCCCTCCTCCTTGTAACAACCTTTATGTACTTAAAAATGGTTATCATGTTCCCTCTGTCTTGTCTGATTGCCTATTCTGGAAAAGAGAAGTTTTCAATTAAAATTATAGTCTAAATTCTGTGAGTTAGAAAGAGAGAATACTCTTTTCACTATGTGGAAAGTTCTAGTGCAATGTAAAATCTCAAAACTAAGGAAAATCTATTAGATTATTTTGCAAGATTGAGGCAGATCTTTTCGAAGTCTACATTTTTTATCTTATGAGGAATTTAGAACACAATTAAAATCACTTCCCACTATATATGACCTAGGAATCTATATGGTAAAAATAATGAAATTTCTTTTTTTAATACTCATAATTGACATATTAGTAATAGTAATTATTGATGACCAAAGTTATTTTTGTGCTATTAAAGAGGATCTTGAGAATTTAACATGAAGTCAAGTATATTTTGTGGAATATTTTATTCTGAAGTTCTCACTTTCTCCTCTGTTCTAGTTGTAAATATGAGAAACTCTTTACTTGACAACTATAATTATTCCTTGCCAGTTTGACAGCTAAATTTGCTTTCTGTAATGATGTTATACCTAATATCATTGTGGCCACATAGCAAAAACTTTTCTCTGTTTGAGATTATTCATTTTGATGCTGTTAACATTCCACAACAACATTCTAACCCTTCTTACATTATTCATTAATCCATTGTATTCTGTGGTGATACTGTAGTAATGTGCAACTTCAAGCAATATGCAGAGGTCCATCAGTGCTGAGACCAAGTGACAGCATGTGAAATTAAGTTCCGCATAATACACAGGTATCATATTTATAGTTCAGTAGTATCTTGAGTGGTAGGTGTAGCTAGGCCCTGAACTTGTGTGGTTGCTCAATGCTTGGAGTTCTCATTGTAGTCAAGTAGCTTGCAGGATTCTGCCCTTGGACACACAAACTTGGATTTTTTGTTTGTTTGGGTAAATAAAACAATAGAGCAAGGGTCTGGCCATACAGATTCTATTACAGAATCGGGGCTGAATTTTGAGATTTGGTGGGTGTTTGTGTGCTGGGCAGGGGGGACACTAAATCTTATGTGACCAGGAACAGGATCCTATAAGCTATGTTGTGTGGTCTCTTTTACATCTACAGATTGTCTCATTATAGGACCACATATCATACCCTTACTCTCCTGAGTGGTACCTTACTCTAAAGATAGTCCTATTTATTTAAATGGTACTACTCATGGTATAGGAATTACATCTGGACCTATATTGTTATACAATAAAGACCACATTTATTTTTTCTGTGTGGGAGAGTGGGTGTTACTGTATGATCTTCTTTTTTTATCCCTAACAACTATGACTATTGGTCAAATCCTTCAAGGTGCTGAGTCTCTCTTTTCAGGTTTGTGCTCTATTAGATTAGTCTCATACCTTGACCTTTTGCTTTCAAGTAAAAACTTCCCCACAAAACTACAAACTACAGGTGTCCTTTACTTTCTCTTGCAGATGGAGTATACCCAGAGTGTGCTACGTGGTCATGTTCCTGGCTTATCCTGATAATAAATTAGTTTCATTTAATGGTCCTTCACATTAAGAACTAAACATTAAATATCTACTAACCACCTGTTCATTTACATATATGTAACTAGTTACATTTCGTATGCAAGAATCAAACTTAATCTTCTTGTTATGGCAGCAGAGCACTATTATGCGAAGCTTAATAACTCCTAATACTACATATATTTCCAAACTATTATCCTATTTACTAATTGTGATTGTACACTTTACTGGGGCTCCTTTGTGGTGATGATGTACAAACACATAGCAAGACCTGATACAAGGTCTGAAGAGTTTACAATTTAATTTATTACTAGGTGTAATAAAAAGTAGAGGGGGGAATGGGAGTGGAAGGATGTGGATAATTTTAAGAAGTGATAAACTAAGTGTACAACCTGTTGATTCCAAGGCTAAATTCTTTATATATATATATAAAGATTCCAGGATTGTCACCTGTCTGTGTCACTCTGAAGTCTAGAATGTCTTCTGAGTCAATGTGAAGTGATAGAAGCAGCGACAAACATGATGGAGAGAGGGGGTTTTTTTTGTTCAGAAGATGACCATATTCAATCACTGTGATTCAAAATCTGTTACTGTCTAATTTTTAAATTCTCAGCCATTTTGACTTTATGAATTACACCCATGCATGTACAGCTATAGTAAGCATGTATCTATGCCATGCCAAGAGTCCTAGACCATTGAGAGATCAGAGCTAACTCAGCCAATCACTACTTTGCATGCAAATTAGTTGCACAGTAATGATTTCATTGGCGGTCTGAGAGAGATTGCCAGGTGGTGGATTACTTGGCCCAACTGCCACACCCAGGTGACAGCATGGGCTTTCAGCTACTAGTAAGATTGGCAATTCCTCGATTCAAGCATGATCTCTACCGCGGATTTACATATGGGTCCTGAGATGACTCAGGAGTTCAATCCTGGAACCGCAAATCCGCCTGCAGTAGGTACAGACGCTCTGTGGCAGGCCAGAGGCCTGCTGGGAGAAAGTTCTTTCTTTTTCCTTCCTTCTCTCTCTATTTCCAGCTTCGAAGGCAAGGTGCTTCTCCTTGAAGCGAGCCACTACCTGATGGAGCATATGGTACCATTAGGGTCGGTTGGTGGCTTGCTCTTCCCAGCCTGTGATGTCCACATCGGTTTTCTTAAGATACGCTTTGTGTCTTTGTAACGTTTCCTCTGATCACCACAGGATCTTTGACCATGAGTGAGCTGAGAATAGGGGACTTCTTTTGGGAGGTGAGAGTCTGGCATCTCACACACAATGTCCAGCCCAGCGAAGTTGGTGCATGAGGATCATTGCTTCAATGCTAATGACATTGGCTTCAGCAAGGATGCTGGCGTTAGTGCAGTGATTTTGCCACTTGCCATGAAGGATCTTCCGGAGGCGTCGTTGGTGATACTACTTCAAACTCTTGAGGTGCTGTTGATAGGTCACCCAGGTTTCACATCCGTAGAGGAGTGTAGGAACAACAATTGTCTTATAGACCTGGATCTTGATGTTCTGCCATATGTCATGGTCCATGAAAGCACATCGGAGCAATTTCCCAAAGGAAGCACCTGCACACTGGATCCTGTGCTGAATCTCACTGTTGTTTTTTTGCATTTTGAGAAAGTTGGCTACCAAGGTAGCAGAAGTGCTCAGTTGTCTCCAAAGTCTGACCCTAAATGGTGATTTGTGGTGGGTCATGTGCAAGATCTGAAGCAGGTTGATAGAGCACTTTAGTCTTCTCAATATTGAGAGTTCTAAGCTTCAGTAAGCTTGTGCAAGAAAATCCAGTATGGTCTGAAGGTCATTCTCAGTGTGCGCAAGGATGACAGTCATCAGCATACTGCAGATCAGTAATGAATGCCCTGAAGACTTTAGACTTTGAGCGGAGACATTGAAGATTAAAGAGCCACCCATACATTCTATATTGAATGTCAACTCCATTGTGGATGTGATCTTTAACGAGGACCAAAACGACTGCTAAATAAATGGAAACCAGGGTTGGGGCAATAATGCATCCTTGCTTAACCCCTGTTTTGATCACAAAAGGTTCTGTCTCAAGGTCATTATAGACCTAACAGGCTCTGTCTAATATTATCCATTGGCAGTATCTTTTAGGCATCATGGGTAAAAGTAGGTTCTGAGCCAGGATTTAAAGGAGGGACGGATGGTTTATAATCTGTTTCAGATGGGACATTCCATATGTAAAAGGGGTGGGATAGAAGACAGCCTGAATATGCTTATGTAAGAAATAGATGATTAGGAAGCAGAGGCTGGCATCATTGGCAGAGAACCAGAATGGAAGGGAGGGAGTGACTTGATAAAATGCAAGTGCTCTCCTACCACAGTACTGTGTTCTATAGGAGCGCAAATAAAATAGAAATGAGGGAGAGTTAACTAAATCAAACAGTATTATTTAGGGACTTCTCATCATGTATAGAATAGTTTTCCCATAACTTTATTTGACATAATGACTACCTCAGTTTATTTTGATATCCATTTAAATCTAATTATGTCCAGGCCTGTGCAGATGGGCAGTCAGGGAACAGGTACAGTGGCAATGATGCAAGGACTGTGCCAAGGTTGTGCTGCTACTAGGCTTACCCTCCCAGATGCAGCGAGACTTTTGCCAGTAGAAAATTTTGCAAGTGGGGAAGGGAATCCCTGGATTGTGGCTCCCATGCCAGCCAAATCCCAGTGATCCCTGACTACAGGAATGGTGGTTGGTGTAAACTAGGCATAAATTACAGCAGTCTGAACTACTCTTACTTATGCTGGGGACTCACCTGGTCCCTGGATGGAACCAGAATTAAGGAGGACATAGTAATGGAGGTATAAGACCACCTTTATCTGCTCCCTATCCCCTTGAGCTAAACAAAACCCAGCCCAAGATATGCTTCATAGACCATTAACCAGTGAGCCGCTTTAAAAAAAGATTTTAAAATTTTCCTGTGAATGTGCTAATTCAGTGAAAGTGTTATTGATATTTTCAATCACAATTAGTTGGGTGAGAAATGATCAGATTAGCTGGTTTTTTTTTTTAATTTTACTGTGTTAATATTCTAGATAATATGTGCATTGTAATGTCAAATATCTGAAACTTGGATCCTGAATGAGTACTGTTATTTGCATACCATGATATGGTTTCACTTCAAAAGCAGTATGGTCATTTGTAAAGGAACTATATTTCTTTGTAGACAGCTAGCTAATCATCCATGCATAGTTGTAGCCAAAATAGTTCTAATATTCTTTTTACTGCTACTACAGTATCTCTCAAAATGAACCATGAGCTCATAGTAGCATTTAGGTTATTGGTTCAGTTTTCTATTTCTTTCTAGATATTTTTAAGCTAACTGTCCTTATAGAATGACCTCCTATCTTACTGTGTGTAAACATGTGACCAGCTGTTTACTGTGTTTCACTGTGTCCTAGTTTGAGTCCTTTTGATAACCTAACAGGACATTTTTAGCTGTACAGTTTTATGGGAGGTTTCCACAAGGGTGTTGTTTATTTCACAAGCATACTTCAGAATCCCATGAAAGTGACACTGGCAAGAAGCAGTCCAACTAAACAATATTATCATTTAAGATGAGATTTGATCATTAACTACTAGGCTATTGTTAATATAGTGTCATAATCTATTATGTCCTTAACAGTTTTGTGGAAAAGTAAAACATCCAGTTTTCCTTACTGTGGTGTTTGCTTCATTTTAGGATGTGTGGTTGAGTCACTCATTTTACTTTTTTTAGAGTAGCAGCCCTGCAAAGATGCTATGCTATGCAAGTAATAAAATTTAATTTATTTTCCTATAAAATAAATGTTTATTCTGTAACAGAAATATTGGGGCATTTTGACGTGTCCAGTATTTACATCATGGATTTGTTACAAGTCCATCTGCCTAAAGAAAACCTTTAAATGAAAGCTACTGAAAGGATTAAGCCCCATTCTGCAAACAGTAATACAGAGGGTAGTGCTTACTGATCTGAGTAGTCCCAGTGATGTTAATAAACTTCCTATTTAAGTTAATCCACTATGCTTAGTAGTATATATTTGAAAGATTGGGTCTTTAGTATCCAACTTTATTAATAAACTTGTTATATAGATAGATATTACTTGATACATCCCATATCATAAGAATATGCATACCAAGAATTTCCTTGAAGAGAAGATATATTTTATTATATTTACAGGAGAGAGAGAGAGATCCTCCTGAATTTTCATTTTCTTGAGCTGCAAAATGTTTCATACAGCTGATCTGGATGGGAGAGATTCTGTAAAAAATATGTTTAAAAATATATAACATACTTTTTCTATGCCAAATTTTCCTTTGGGCGGCTATTTTTGTATCCAAGCCCCAATAGGAACAAGAAAATTATTGCACGGAGAGTTATTTTTAAGCATTTGGAAATAGTGTCTATATTATTTCAGGGTACAGATGAATAAAATCTTTGTTAGAAAACATTGGTCATTTGTTTATTGCAATATGGCAGCCCATTTATCTGTTCTTAATTTTTAGAAAAGTGTCAACTCAAAGAAAAAATATTTTTACTGTTTGAGTCAGATTCTAATCTAATATGTGCAGCACATATGCTCATTTATTTATAAAAAACATTGTGACTATGCACATGTGTAAATTAGGAAGGTTAGTATTTTGTCTTCCTGTAATGCAATTAAAAAGCAGGATCCTTGATATTTAGAAGCTGTGATATGTACATTTTAGCTGTCCATAGAAGCTGAATTAGACCATTAATATAACAGAACTGTTTTGAAAATGAAACTCTGACTACTTTGAATGAATCTGAAATGATTCATATACATTTCCAGTGTGTTGAACTGGCTTAATAAAATATGCCAACAGTATTTTCTATAGATTATGGGAAGTTAGATTGCAAAGATCATGGGACTAACAACTTTTAATATCAGGGACTAAATTTTCAGCTACATTATAAAAGGGTAACACCAATCTTCCCAATTTATGAATGCGCAGTCATTTTCGCTAACAGAGGCTGTATGCTACATATTTTAATTTAGAATTTGCTTCAAACAGTACAAATCACTTATTTTCTGTTCTGATACTTTTTGAAAAATAATCACATGAAAGTGCTGACCTATAGCAAAAATCATAAGTGGCCAATGTTTTCTAACATGATTTTATGCATGGGAACAGTGTACTGTTTTTAAAATCACTATAAATCCTGTTTACATCCACTATGTGAAATCAACCCATGAAGACATTGAGTGTATTTAGTGTATTTCTTTTAATATATGTATATCCTTAAAAAAATAGAATAATTTTTAGGTGCTATTTTCGCAGTTCAATTTTGGGGGTTATACTATTACATGGGTAGATATATAACAAACAGTGCTGAACATAAGCCATTGTTTTAAGCAGTCAAAAGTTTTCTTGAGTCATGAGGTTCAATATGTACCATAGTTTTTTTTAGCCTATAA
Organism: Chrysemys picta bellii; assembly: GCF_011386835.1. Lineage (NCBI taxonomy): Eukaryota > Metazoa > Chordata > Testudines > Emydidae > Chrysemys > Chrysemys picta. Next base: position 25,380,696 of record NC_088801.1, on the reverse strand, counting down.
TAATGTAATTAGTTTCATCCCTAGTATGTAGATGGAATTAATTACTTGTATCATAGCAAGTGAAATAGGCTATGCAATTACCCTACATTTGAAATCTACAGAAGAAAAAAATTGTAGGTTGCACATATGAAACTCAACTTTTAAAACAGCAGAGTGTGTGGTTAATATATAACATTTTTTGCTACCGAACTGTATCTAATCAGATCCTTACAAAGCAATGCCATGCATTCAATGCATGTCCCATAATTCTCTTTGGAGACAGTGCACAGCTGCTCCAGTTAGTATTAGCTGCTTCTTATGGCCTGGTATCTTCTTTCAATAAAAATCACAGATGGTGGGGTGTCTTTCACACTCTAATAGTAAATATGAGCATGGGTCAGGTGAAGAGGTGATGTAAGTACATGTAATTCTACTTTACGTATAAAAATCCTCCATCAAGCCCAAGTACTATCTATTTTTAATTTAATCCCCTAAAATAACCAGACCTTTTCCAATGATAGTGGTGATGTAAAGCTCCAGGAAAGCAGAAAAATATTACTGTGTTTACAATGGAAAACTACTATGATTTTGATGTCAAAATAATAAAAGGGCAAGGAGCAGTTTCCTGCTTGTGAACTGAGCTCCGTATACGTAGCAGATATGTAACTATTAACATTTTTCTCCAGGTACCTCTAAGTGTATATTCCCCTTTTGTATAAGTGCTAGCTGGCACCTTCCTGAAATTGCTAGGCCCAGCATGCAATTGCTTCTGTAGATGACTTTTTTTCCTTCGATACTCTCATACATGGGTCACATTTTGGGGGGAAGATCTGGACGATTTACACTCAAGCAACATTTATTTTGCTGTTTGGTGGTGGTTATCATGGCTGCTAGTTTGAGGGGGAGGGGAGGAAGATGCTAAACATCTTATGTTAACAAGACCAAATTTCCATTTTGCTCATCCACTGAAAAATATCACTAAAACCCTAAAATCTTGTAGAAGTCTGCTGCAGAGCTAATAAGCATTAAAGAATTTCGACCAGGTTGTACCATTTGCTGCTGTCTAATACCAGCTCAAACGATCTACATCCGAGTTAAGTGGGAGGATATAGAAACACAATCTGATGGTGACTCAGAGTCAGGGAATATACAGTAGAGACTGACTCAAGCAAAGAGCCTATTAAGGACTAGGATTATTATTAGAATTAGTGCTGGTAGACATGAATCTCTCTCTCCCTCCCTCCAAACTATCTGTTGACCTCTTTAATTCTCATGCAATATTAGTGAAGACATAATCATCAAGCCATAGAAATTAAATTTGACAGACGATTGATTAATCTGGTCCATTCAGTTACCAGCACAGGATTGGTCCTGGAAATTGTTTGCTAGTACATTTTCCAGTCTCATTTTAAATCCACCTAGGTGGTGGAACTTCCACTACCTCTTTTGAGAGTCTGTTCCAGTCCAGTATATCCTACTTTTAGCAAGCTTTCCTGATATGCTGTCAAAAGTTGCTTTTCTAAATTTTATCCCATTGCTTCTTATGCCCTCCTTATGCCATAAAAAATAATTCCTCTCCTCTCTTAAACTGAAATTCTGGTCCCATTGAAGTTAAGAGCAAAAATCCCATTGACTGACTTCAGTCGGGCCAGGATTTCACCATTAGTTTTTACACCATTCAAATATTTGTAGACACTCTTTATATTCCCAGTTCGGTCATAATGTAGCTAAAGATTATGATCTTATAGAAGTCTGTTTCTGTGTGTGTGTGTGTGTGTGTGTGTGTGTGTGTGTGTGTGGGGTCATAGGTGCCGACTTCCCCTCTGCCCCATGGGTGCTCGACCCCTCCCCCCCCCGCACCATCCTCACTCCCCCCGCCTTTTCCCACCCCAGTTCTGCCCCCATTCCACCCCCTCCCCCAAGTCCCCACCCCTGCCCCACCTCTTCTCCGCCTCTCTCCTGGAAAGTCCTAAGCGCCACCAAATAGCTGTTAGGTGCCGGGGGGGGGGCAGGAAGCACTGGGAGGAGCGGGGATGCAGTGCGCTGGGGAGTGGGAGAAGGAGGCGAGGAGGGGGAAGCTTGGCTGCTGGTGGGTGTGGAGCACCCGATAGTTTTTCCCTGTGCGTGCTCCAGTCCCGGAGAACCCGAGTGAGCGCCTATGTGTGTAGTTAATTCTTTAACAGCTCTTCATTTGTCAATCCTTCCATTCCCCTAGTTCTTTTTATATTCCCCACGCCCTCAAAACTTTCTATAGTTAATCTAAATCTTCCTGGTAATGAAATAAGCTCTTCTGTGTATGCAGGCCTTGTATCACATTGACTGCTTTTTTTTATTGCCATCATGGATTGCAAACCTTATAAGAAATGTACAGTCCACTGTAATCTCCATATCTCTGTCAGCCTTTTTGTTTTGAAGTTTCTTCCTCACATTGCAAATGTTTCTAAGTTTTCAAATATTTTTCCTTAGTTGTATTATTTTGCTTTTTTCCTTTTATATCAATTTTCTACCTTCTTTCTACTTCCCTTTTTATATTTTGTTGTCATTTCTCATGTTTGAAACATCCCCCTATTTTATGACTTTTGATTTTCATTTATGTTTTGATCACCTCCTCTTCCAGAACATTAATGAAAGAAATAAACTCAGTCTTACCACCAACCCTGGTGGAACCTCATGAGACATAATAGCAATTCAGCACATAACCATTCATTTGCACTTACGTGCACATTCTCCTCATTTTCAGTCTTTATCTAGTTTTCAGTCTGTCTAGGTATTTCTAGTGCTTGTGGACATTAGAGGGTTGTTTGTGTAAGTCATAGATGTGGTACTGGATGGGGATCCAATGGAGCACAGAGCACTAGTGTGATATTTTCTCTCCAACTTGTTCCAGCTGAAGATGTGTCACTGCACCTAATCCTAGGTGGAAAATTGAATTTCTGGCCATGGGTGATATTTGGATGACCAGTTTTAGAGACGAATCAATTAGAGGAGAATTCCAAGGCTACTCACCACTTGGAGACAAATGCCTTCAATAGGATTTGGCAAGGTCCAGTTCATCAAAGAGCTGTGCATCAATGACTTATTATCAGTACTTTGTCAGATACCATGGACTAATCTCCCCTAATGTTCTAATTCAGATTTATTGAATAAGGGAAGCATTTATTTTAACAAATAAAAAAAATGCCTAAGCCAAGCTCTAGGTGCCAGCATTATCAATTATAAAAATACGGTGCATAAACGTTAAAACCATCACAAAACACTCACTTCTACATCAAACCACTGGCAGACAAAAAGTGATATGAAAAAAAAATCTCCCCACCCTGTCCACCCACAAACTTGGAATACAGTCTGCAGTTGCAGACAGTCAAAACCAAGACAGTTTTCAGCAAACTGGAAGGGATGCAAAGAGGGTAACAAGTATGAATAGAGGTGTGGGTGGGCTGACCAATTGTAGTAGCAAAGTTAAGAGATCTAATGACTAAATGGTCGCCAACACCGCTACAGGCACAGAGAGAGAGAGAAAATCTGCTAGATCTAGGGTGCAAGGAGTGAAAATGTATGGTCGTGCTTCTTGGATCCTGCAGATCTTTCTGTACTGGAGATCTGATGTACTTTGGGGTAGAGCAATTCTTCTTTGAGTGATTGCTCGGGTCAATTCCAATTAGGTGCGTGCGTGCACTGTGTGCACAGCAGCCGGAAGGTTTTCCCCCTAGCAGTACCCGTTGGGTCAGTGCAGGCACCCCCTGGAGTCCTGCCTCCATGGCACTGAATAGAGGGTCCTGCCGACCCACCGCCACTCCAGTTCCTCCTTACCACCTATGACAGTTAGCCAGAATGCTCATCTCTTGCTTTGCAAGTGTAACTTTTCTAGCAGTCTTGAACTTTTTCCCTGTCAATAGTTAGGTCAGTGGTTCCCGAACTTTAACAATCTGTGAACCCCTTTCACTAAAATGTCAAGTCTCATGAACCCCCTCCTAAAAATGACTATTTCCAGGGATTTTCACCTTTTCCTTGAGTATAAATTATAAAAGCAGTGATCTTGGAAATATAAAATTTGTTTTTATGACATGCTTATTACACACTATTAATTATTATTTATCATTACAGTATTTTTATTACATTATGAAAATGGCAACACTCTTCCAAGATCTCACTTTCGTAGCCTGTATCACTTTGAACAAGCCTGTTATAAGACAAGGCTCCTATGTTTCATCAAGGAGTATCAGATGTGAAACAGCATGAAGGTATTTAAGAAGCCAACTCAGAGTGCCTCCTACACAAACATTCAGGTCTTGAGCAGTCCAGGCACACAATGCATGTTACAACAGAGCTTAAACTTGTTCTTCATAATAATTTTAAAAATAATACTAGCTGCCTATTTAATTTTAAAAACAGTAAAAAATATCCACCTCCCTTTCCATTTCTTATAAGGAATCTTGAAGTTTAAATCTCCTCAGTATGATAGATATGCTTGCTTGGATCTGCTTAGCTCTTGGATGACTAGGGGCTCCTAGCTGCTGGCCCTGTGCTGTCTGAGGTCCCTAGGGACAGCTCTGTCCACCATTAGGGAATTTTTTTCCCAAGAACCCCCTGTAACATTTCACGCACCCCTATGGGTTCACAACCCCCTGTTTGGGAATCACTGAGTTAGGTTATAGTACTAGTTAGTATAGTACAGTTTAGATAAGTTTCGTTTGGGGGTACCCCATTGTCCCCCGGTACCAGGGTATGCCCCGAAGGTCTGCACAGTGTGTGACAAGTCTGTGGCAAGAAGTGACCCCCACATTTCCTGCTTGAAGTGTTTGGGGAAAAGCCACCAGAAAGAATGCTGCAATATCTGCATGGGTTTTCGTCAGAGGCCTCAGAAGGAGAGGGATCAGCCAGCACCTCAAGATCCTTCTGATGGAGGCTGCTCTCCATCCTCACTTGGACCCCGGTTCAATGGAGCCGATGCCGAGCACCTCAATATTAGCACGCAGTGCACTGGCACCAACAAGACAGGAGTCAGCGCCAAGGAAGGACTCTGCCAGAAACCCACGCTACTGGCAAAGTCCCCCACGTAGGGGCTCCACACAGGGCAGTGGGTGGCACTGCTCGCAATCCCCAGTGCCCCCATGCCCAGATCGGCACTGAAGGAGCCTGCCGCTGGGACACCCATGTTGGGCTACGGGAGTTCGGCTCCACCAGCTAGGCTCATGTCGACTCCTGCCCCTGCACGGGACCAGTTGAGTTCAGGCCCCCAGCACTCCCCTGTCTGGGAAGGCCGTGATCTGCGGTTGCCTTCCACACTGGAGGCATTTGAGGCTGCCAAGGACCTCCTTGCCTTCCTGGCACTGCCTTCCCCTCCGAGGTGAGACAGGACACCAAGCTCAGTCTCAGCAGCACCCGTGAGACCCGCAGTGCCGCCCAGAGGCAAGCCTGTGATGGTACAGCGCCAGTCGCCATCTCCTCATCACCGGTCACTGGTACCATCCACCAGTGGGTGGATAGGGGAGCCACACCAGTCCCCAAGTTCCAGTCCCTGCTCTCCGGCACTGCTGGGCACCGCTCCTCCATGGTCCTCTTATAGCGAGTCCCATAGGCACCAACTTTTCCCAGCGCCAGTGGGTGTGTGAGCCCGCCCCACCCCAACTCCAACCCTGCCCTGCTCTCTCCCGCCCCCATTCCAATCCCTTCCCCAAAGTCCCTGCCCCAACTCCACCCCCTCCCTGCCTCTATTGGACCCCTTCCCCAAATCCCCATCCCGGTGTCGCCTCTTCCCCGAGTGCGCCACGTTCCCCCTCCTTCCCAGCGTTTGCAGCACAAAACATCTATTTTGCAGCGGGAAGCGCTGGGAGCTAGGGGGAGAAAGCGGTGCGCTCAGGGGCAGAGGCGGAGGTGAGTTGTGGTGGGGGGGCGGTGGGGGGAGCTGCCGGTGGGTACAGAGCACCCACCAATTTTTCCCAGTGGGTGCTCCAGCCCCGGAAGTTGGAAACAGAGTCCTATAGGTCCAAGAGAAGCAGGCGATCCAGGACTGACAGACGTGGACAGCAGCAGCTTCTTCCAGGGCCCTGGCCTGGTCCGTGGTAGGCTCCTGCCCAGTTGCCGTTCTGGACCGCCTGGATGTTCCACCAGGATCAGGGCCAGAGGTCCTACTCCAGGGTGGCGTCGGTGGCCTCAGCATCATATGTGCCTCTGGGACAGGACTAAATGTTCACCGCACAGGCACCGACCACGTAGGAAGACTGGGGACCGCGAGATCCCATCGGTGCTCAGGGCAGGGAACAGGACCCACTCCCAGGTAGGACCTTGTCCTCTCCTGATGAGGCGGTAGCAGGAACGTCTACTGCCCCTGCCCTGGAGGACAGCAGGGTGCTCCACAGCTGAGGAGGGTGGCGCAGAACCTGGGGATCCTGGCCCAGGAGGCCGTCAAAATATCAGACCCCATGGTGGACATTCTCACTCCCTCTGGTCTCTCCCGTATTGCCTTGCCACTCATTAAAACAATACAGGACCCCACCAAGATCCTGTGGCAAACCCCCACCTCCTTAACACCAATGGCGAAGAGGAATGAACGAAAATACTTCGTTCCCTCTAAGGGGTTTGAGCACCTATACACTCATCCCCTGCTAGAGTCCCTAGGGGTAGCGACAGCTGATGAGTGAGAGTGCCAAGGTTACCAGGAACCCTCCAAATTTCTAATCACGAGGATGTGCTCAGTAAGTACAGCCACAACTCCTGCAGAGCGATGGCAAAATTTACGGAGCTGTTGTCACAGGACTCCACAGAAGAGTTCTCCTCCTTGGTAGAGAAGGGTAAGCTCATTGCCCGGGCTTTGCTGCAGGCAGCCCCCGATGTGGCTGATTCAGTCACCTGCACCATGGCCTCCGGAGTAGCCACGAGGAGGAGCTCCTGACTCCAAGTCTCAGGGCTCCCATACGAGGTACAACAAACTGTTCAGGACCTCCGGGTCAGCAGCGGGCTCCGTGCCTACCGCAGCTCCACACTGTTCCCGGGAGGGGCCAATGTGCCCCTGTGGCCCCTGGGGGGGGCCACATGGCTCCACACACTGCCCTCTGTGCAAGCACCACCCACACAGCTCTCCCGGCTAATAGGAACTGCGGAGGCAGTGTTTGCAGGCACTGACTTCCTCAGGCAGGAGCAGCGTGCAGAGGGCATACAACTTCAACAGCCACCACCTGTCCATTATACTCTCTTGAACATTCCCAGACTAGCATCAACTTCCTGGACACCACAATCAGCTTCAACAACACAACCCTACAGACTACTTCATACAAGAAACCCAGTTATCCCCACATTTACCTTCATAGCTCCAGTAACTACCCGAAACACACTAAGAAATCTGTTATCTACAGCCAGGCACTCTGATACCACAGAAAATGCTACGAGGAGAAAGCCCAGGATATACACCTTAACACACTCAAAACTGTCTTCAAACAAGGACACCCCACAAGAGCAGTACATCACATCATGGAATAGGCCACCCAAATACCCTGAGAGAACCTGTTTCAAAACAGAAATAAACCCCATTCTAACCGCATACCCCTAGTTGTCACCTACTAGCCCATCATCTTTTTAAAAATACTTTTTCAAATAATGTAATATTTTAAAATCCTACAAAGTAAAGATATTACATTCATTATAGATTAATGGCATTTTATTGGCTGATTTTTGTCTGACAGTAGTTTTGGGGTTTTAATTAAGAGTTCTCATGGATTTATTATTAATAGCTCTGGGCTCTATTAACTAGAATACTAATCAGCTCTCCGCCCCTATGTGACTCTGCAGGAGTCACCCAGGCAATCAGCAAAATTATTCAATCCATCTGAGCTAGCTGTTGAACAGCTAAATGGGATGAAGAAGCCAGCTGTACAGTTTACCGTGACTTCTGCTCACCCCTGCAGCTTGGGAGTTTGTGGATCTTTGATAAACAGGGCCATCATACAGAAATTCTTACAGCTAATATTTCCAGATAAAACGGTATCCAGAGTAAAGAGAATTGTAACAATCATTGCTCAATATTATCTGACCCTACAAACATTTAAGCATGTACATAACTTTATTAATGTGAGCAGTCCCATTCCCTTAGGCCCTGATACTACAAGCTCATGTGAGTGGGTGGATCTCCCTGCTTCCAGAGAACTTCATTGACTTCACTGGGACTTCACACAGGCAGAGGCACCTGCCCATGCATATGAGCTTGCAGATTTGGAGCTTTAGGGGTCCAGTCCTGTACACCTTACCAAGGGACAACTCTTGAATCCTGTGTTGTAATCAGGGACGGCTCTATGGTTTTTGCCGCCCCAAGCACGGCAGTCAGGCGGCCTTCGGCGTCATGCCTGCGGGCGGTCCACCAGTCCGGCGGCTTTGGCGTTCCTGCCGCTGAATTGCTGCCAAAACCGCGGGACTGGCAGACCTCCTGCAGGCATGCCGCCGAAAGCTGCCTGACTGCCGCCCTCATGGCGACTGGCGCACTGCCCCCCGCGGCTTGCCGCCCCAGGCTTGTACTTGCTACGCTGGTGCCTGAAGCTGCCCCTGGCTGTAATGAGTTAGACTAGTATATGAAGTTTGCACAAACAGAAAATATGAACACCTATGTTAAAATGGCTTTGAGAACGATAGTCCAATGTGGAATATGACTGACTATGTATGCAATTAAATTAGCTTTATCTAAAATACCAAGCCATGGAGAAAAAGTGTCTCCATAATATTGATACTAGGATCTCCAAAATGGAAATTATGTGAATGTGACTAGCTCTGATAACAGTTGCATCCAATTCTGCATGCCTTGCACACCCTAGGTCCCATTGACTTCAATAGTTTAAGCTTAAAGGATGAAAACGTCTAAGAATACTGTGGACAAACAAAATAAATAATCAGTTGAAAAAATAGTATTGGTGGCAACTAGTTTATTTTGCTTTAATGAGCTGAATATCTTTCAAAATACTTTCTAAAGAATGTTTTATTTATTTCCAAATTTCATCACAGTTGAACCCCAATTATCTCTGTTGGCCACATTTAGATTGTCTTCTTACGTCCATTGGTTACATTAAAATCATCTTTATTTTGTCTGAACTACCTATTTTCTTAAAAAAAAAACTCAAAACAACCCCACCCACCCCCTAAAACCACAAATCACATCCCCATTCCTTATGAAAGAACAGCATTCTCATCTGTTATTTTTCAGTACTTTGCCCTTAGAACTTAAAGAAACTGATCAGAGTATGTGTAACTAGAAAATCATCTGGAATGTGATAGTTGATTATAGTCTAGACCTTATTTAGAATAGCCAAGTTTTTTTTATTAAGATGAATCTGATCTATAGAAGTGTATTAATAACAAGTCTGCCTGCTGCAGAGTGGTGAAATCTTAACTGTACCAGCAAACGTAATGAGGAATTAAAATAATAAATTCATTATTAAAATATTGCTAGTGTGCAACCATTTTGACATAGCAGTGGAAAATGAGATGATATAAATCAGAAGTACATTTGACATTAAGGAGGATACAAATAGACCGAATTTCATAAAACACCTGATAAAAACTAGAGTTGCTAAAATATTACTCATGCTGAAAATGTGGATGATTTGGCAGTTTCCAGCCATCTGGTTATAGTCAAAACACCCATTTCCAAACCCTTTAGATTGAACAACTGGCTGAAAGGCTTGGCGACAGAATAAGGAGGTATGTTATGTTCAGATTCTTTCAGTTCTTACGTATATTTCCATAAACAAAATATTTTAAAAGAAATGCTGGGAATTACAACATTTTGCTACATTGCAAAATGTTAATGAGCTGGTTACTTTTCTTAAAAAAAAATTGGACAATACCTTATTTAGATATGTTTCTGAATCACTCACTAGCCTGTTAGTATCACTTACAGCTGAGATTTTTCAAAGGCGGCTAGGTACTTAGGTGCCCAAATTCTGTTGAAAGTCCATGGGAGTAGCCTGATTGCCTTAGGCTACTTATGAAAATCCCAGAGTAGATTTTTACTATGTAGTTGGCAATATTATGACCTGAGGTATGCACGTACCTATTACTATGTACCTTGCAAAAACAGTTAGCTTGCACATTAGCAGGTTTAAATATATAGGGCCTGATTCTGATCTTACGTTAGATTAATTCTGTTGACTTTGATGCAATTACTTCTTATTTTCAGGCCTTATTTACACCTGTTAGAGATCAGGCCTAACATGTTGTTCATCTGCGTTCAGAATGAACTCACCCTAGGTTAGATAAATGTCTCATGAATAGAATTACCCATTAGAGAAAATAATACCTTTATTGTAACTTGCTTTAATGTTGAAAGCAATTTTAACACAATTTGTTACTGTAAACCAATTTAACAATTAAAATTTACATACTCTGCCTGTCACCTGCTTTACAATGTATTTAACTCCTTGATTTCTCTAGACAAATGCAAAGTGACACTTAGAGGAAGAGCTGCTATTACAAGCACTCAGGACTTAAGGCAGTGACCAGGTATGCCCTTGATGACCTTAGCAATATCAGACAGATTAGTAGTTCAGTGCATCTTTCTGTTCAGCTTTATTTCATTCTGGATATAGCTGTTGCATTTACACACCTTGCAATCTGCGAAGTTAAAATTAAACAGTTTGCCAACCTGTCTAGCAGTGAGAAACTGAAAATCGCACCTTCTCTGTGCATCAGACAGTGTTTTATATTGGTGTATATTTTTGATGAAGAAATGTTTAGTAGGAGAGTGAGACCCTTGAGAAGACAAACAAATTTAAGGAACTTCAAACTTATACTTTGTGAAAAGAGTTAACTGTAATGCCAAAGCAATAATTAGAAAACAGGATATGATACACATTACTTCAATACATCAACACAAACATTTCTGAAACTATGACTTCAAATGCTCCTGTGCCCCATAGTCATAATGGGACATGTGGAACAATCTAATGAATAAGACTCTTTCCAGTAATAAGTACAGCATCTTCCTTTTTAGGCCAATACTACAACTGAACTAATAGTTATCTCCTGCCAACAGCTTAAAAAGCTGCCTAGCTAATCTGCTTCTCTGCTTTCTGTGTCAAAGGTGAAATCTACCTTGACTTCTGCAGGAGTTTTTATGTTTGTCAAAGCATGTTGACCGCTGGCATTTCCTGCTGCAAAAGTACTCTAACTGAAAACTTCTCACCATGTTTCATTGTCGCATCAATTGGGCTGGAGCCTAAAAAGATGATAGGAGAAGAATCAGAGAAATAATACAAGAATGTTTGCTGCCCCATCATTCAAAGGGTCTAGCACAATAGATATTATTTCCTGTTGATCTCAGTATCAGATCTGGAATTTTTCTTTACTGTTTTTTACTACATGATGTTAAGAGGTGACATCAGATAAAAACGTGTATGGGAAGCAAATTTAGTAGTACGGTGTCAGTCATCTTTCCACCCTGCTGCCATGACCATTGTCACCAATGCGCTTCTTCTCTTCAAGGGTTTCTTCTCTTCTTCCATATCAGATTTAAATTCATAATCCTCCCCTTCATAGTCTTGCACAACTCTGCCCTGCTCTCATTTTTTCTTGCTCTTCTCAGGCATCTTTAGTTTTACATCCTCTCTTTTGTCTGTTCTCACACTCTTAACATCACTCCTTCTGCGACCATACAATTTGGAATTGTCTCACACGTCTTGTGTGCCAAGCAACGTCCCTTTTTTTTTCTGAATCCCTCCTTAAAACTACAGAAGGGTGAATTCATTGGGGCTAATTCTGAATAATCAATTCAACCATAATGGATTCAGGAGACTGGGGCCATGTCTACACTACCAATTTTTGTGAACAAAAGTGGTGATGACACCTGAAAGTTGACGTAATAAAAATTGGAATTTCATGTTCACACTTGTTCCCTTTGTCGGCAGATCGCGTACACTTTGGGGACAACATCACCAGTCCAGCTGTTTCGCAGCGCAAGCGCTGGGAGGGAGTGGGGAGAAGCAGGACATGGAGGCCCGCTCAGGGGAGGAGGAGCGGAGGCAGAGGTGAACTGGGGCGGGGCGGGGAGCTGCCGGAGGGTGCTCTGCACCCACCAATTTTCCCCCGTGGGTGCTTCAGCCCTGGAGTCAGCACCTATGGCAGAAGCTCTAAAGGTGCTGTAAACCTCTCTATCTTGCCTCTTTCCTGCTCAAACCTCTGGACTATGGACTTATACTAATGGGAGCATTCTAACCAAGGGACTGAGGACCTTCCAATGATTTGGAAGCAACCAGAGACTTGACTTAAGCCAGCAGTTTATTCCATTACTGCAACAATAAATGCAAAGTTCTTGAATCAGGATTGTATGTATTTGATTCCTTTACCAATTTTAACTATTGTCTGTCTGTCTTTTAAATAAGTCTTTAGATTTTAGATACTAAAGGATTGGCAAAAGCATGCTTATTGGGTAAGACGTGAGTTGTATATTGACCTGGGTGTGTGGCTGGCCCTTTGGAATCAGAAGAACCTTTTATTTGATTAAATTAATTTTAAAGAACCACTCATCTTTAAGTCTAGTGTTTTTGGTGGTGATACAAGGACTGGAATGCCTAAGGAAACTGCTTTTCTGACTTCTTTGTTCGACAGTGTGGTGAAACAGAAGCTTACTTGTGTTGCTGGTTTGGTACATCTTATGGGAGAATAACCACCAATTTTGGGGTGTGTCTGGCGTATTTCTCAGCAGTTTGTCCTGAATTTGGTATTCTCAGTTGTGACCCACGAAGGCACGGTTACAGATGGATCCTGCACTGCTCTCCTATGCTCTGATAACTGTCATGAAGACCTGGGGGATGGCAGTGCAGTTGATCATCAAGTTCCTAACTAAAGAAGACTCGCAGGCATCCAACATTTTGCATGATAAGGATAGGAGCAACTTTAGATTGATTTTGGCATTCACAGAGCAGCTGCATAGGGTAGACCATAGCCTTTGGGCTCGGGAAACAAGCACTGAATGGTGTAATCGTATCATCATGAAAGTGTGGAATGAAGAGCAGTGGCTACAGAACTTTTGGATGCATAAAACCACCTGGAATTATGTGCGGAGTTCATCCCAGACTTGCGGTGCAAGGACACCAGAATGAGAGCTGCCCTCTCAGTAGAGAAGCGTGTGTGGAAGCTGGTGACTCCAGACTGCTAGCGGTCGGTCGTGAATTAATTTGGAGTGGGGAAGTCGACTATTGAGGCTGTGTTAATGCAAGTGTGCAGGGCAATAAATCGCATCTTGCTACAAAGGACTGTGACTCTGGGAAATGTGCGTGAGATAGTGGATGGCTTTGCAGAAATGGTGTTTCCTAACTGTGGAGGGGTGATAGATGGCACACACATTCCAATTTTGGCATCAGACTACCTTGCGACAGAGTACATTAATAGGAAGGGATACTTCTTGGTGTTGCAGGCACTTGTGGATCATCGAGGGCGTTTCACTGACAGCAATGCTGGGTGGTCCGGGAAGGTTCCTGACACACGCTTCTTCAGGAACACCAGCCTGTACAGAAAGCTGCAAGAGGGGACTTTGTTTGCAAACCAGAAGATTACAGTGGGGGGATTTTGAAATGCCCATAGTGATCCTGGGAGACCCGGCATATCCCTTACAGCTGTGACTCATGAAACCTTGCACAGGACACCTGGACAGAAATAAAGAGCTGAGTAGGTGCTGGATGACAGTTAAATGTGCCTTTGACAGATTTTAAATGCATGCTGGCAATGCCTTTATGGCAGGGTAGACCTAATGACGATAGTATTCCCATGGTCATAGCTGCGTGCTGTATGTTACATAATCTCTGTGAAGCTAAGGGTAAAAGGTTTGCTCAGGGGTGGAGTGTTGAGGCAGAGCGCTTGGCCACTGATTTTGGGCAGCCAGATACTATGGCTGTCAGAGGAGCTCAGAGGGGGGCAATTAGAATCAGGGAGGCTTTGAGGCAGCACTTTGACAATGAGCACCAGTGATATATGTATCTGTCACTGGTGTTAGTTTTCCTAGGATGCAATGGTGTCATTTTGGGCCTTATATTCCTGTGAGACAATGATTAAAATGCCTGTGCATGTATTGGCAGTGCCTGCAATCTGAATTTGTAGGGAAAAAAATAAAGGTGATTCACCATTAAAAAACTTGTTGCTTTTATTGAGCAAGAAACAGCACACACAGATTCCTACTGGGAAAGGAGGAACCAGGAAAGGCCAGACTTTCACAATTATGTGTAGGTCCAGCTATCATTGTGACAGTTGTACGAGGGGTGGAATGAAGGGGAAACTGAGAAGTCCCGGAAAGTGGAAAGGAATGTGCGGGCGGAGTTTGGGGGGGGCATGGAAAAGTGTTCTGAATGTGCTGTAGGGGAGGGTGAGCACGGAGCTGCTCAGTCTGCAGCACTATTAAGGACTGCAGTATCTGCGTTTGCTCCTCAGTTACTTTAATCATCCTCTCAGTTGCGCCCTTAACAAATGTTTTCTGTCCTGCCTGTTCAGCTTCCCAGCACTCCTTACATTCCTTTTTTCTGCATTGGAGCACTAAAGTACCTCCCGAAACATGTCGTCTTTGCCATGTGTTGGGTGCTTACTTACTTGGTAGAGATGCTCGGCAGTGGTGCGTGGGGTGTACCTGAAGGCCACATCTGGTGAAGCATAGGGGACAATGCACAGAAGTGGGATTGTTAAATTCACACACAGCATTGTAACATTTCAGATAATACACCTTTTGCAATCACCTTGCAATCACTTTCTCACTGACCCTAGCCAGGCACACGTCTCCGCGAACAGCCAAAGCATGGTGAGTGCTCCACATGGGGAAAAGAGAGCACACCCTTTGCAAGGGTCGTGGTGCAGCATTCTATGGAAACATTTTAAAATTCTCCCGCACTTTTCCACAGGTGGGGGTCATTCTAGCAGACATCTCACTGCTAAGTGTAAGCAGGGAAACAAGGGTACATCTACTCCATGCTTGTGGCTTCCGCCCTGCTCCCTATGCTGAGCGCCTATGTGCTGCTTTGGTCCCTGCACAAGTGATAGCAGAATGGTACAGGAAAGTTTCCTACAGTGGGGGAAGGAACAAAGCAGCTCTGCCATGAACCTTCATCAGAGGATTACCGAGTACCTCCAGGAAACTTTCCTGGAGATCTCTCTGGAGGATTCCCGTGAGATCTCGGCGTGTATCAACACCTTGTTCCACTGTACTGATTAGCTACACAGGGAAATGTCCACCTCACATAAACACAGCCAGCCTCCCACATTTCCATACTCTGAACCCAGCTCCTCACTACACAAGCCACTTATCAGGAGTCTCATCTCATGCTTCTTGCTCCCCAGAGAGCGATAGCTGAGACTGCCTAGATACCTCTGGAGTGGTGAACAGTTCCTGGCTGCCTGCCCCAGCGGGCGACCCCGCCAGGAGCTGCACTTCCTCGTCTAACTCCACCTCTTCATCAATAACTTCATCCTCCAAGTTAGGTCATCTTTCTACCGCATCCATTCCCTCTGAAGTAGCCACAGGGCTCTTGGCAATGGAAGTGAGGTTGCCACCGAGGATAGCATTCAGCTCCTTACAGAACCAGCAGGTCTTAGATGAAGCACCAGAGTGACTGTTTGCCTCCCTCGCCTTATGGTATGCCTGTCTCAGCTCCTTTTATCTTTGCTCTGCATTGCATGTCCTGATCATAACCGTTTTCACACAAGCCTCGAGAAATGTTCCCGAGGTATCCCAATTCCTACGGGTGAAGCGCAGCTCGATCTGCACAGCCTTCTCTCCCCATATACAGATCAGATCCAAGAGCTCTGCAGTGGTCCAAGTGGGAGAGCATTTGGTGCAATAACCCACCATGGTCACCTGAGAAGATGTCATGAGACACCTCTCTGAGCCAACAGGAAATGGAATTTCAAAAATTCCTGGGGCTTCTAAGGGGGAGGGCGGATGTTCCTTTACCTGGCTGCAAGGCCGTGGGGTTCAAACTGCTGACCAGAGATGGGCATTGTGGGACACCTCCTGGAATCCAATTAAAAGCAATGAAATCAAGAGTGGTGTCTACACTGGCACTTTGTTGAGAAAAATATAGAGGAAAAAAGACTTCTCTCATCGGGGTTAATGTATTTAGTTGCCAAAACCAGGCATCTTTCCTGACAAAAGTCACATCACAGTGTGTATGCATGCATTGTTTGGTCAACAAAAGGCAGTTTTTGGCGACAAAACTTGGTCGTGTAGACAAGGCCTTAGCTTCACTCCCCAATTTGAAATGCTTATCTTGTGTGACCTAGGGTAGTTCTGTTTATGCCTTAGGTATCTAGCTGTAATATTAAGATAATGGTTTTTTTCCTATGGTGCTTATTAAGGGTGTTGAGGATAAATATATTAATGTTTGAGTAAAGCTTTGTGAATAATGGATGTTTTGGTTTGCAGGCAATTTAAAAAAATCAGAAAGAAAACTCTTTTAGCATGGAACCAAAATCAATTATTTTGGCAAATCAAAAATTTTAAATTCATTTTGGGTTGAACAGAATGTTTCTACCCAAAATGAAACAATCTGGTTTGAGCATTTTTAAATGTTTTAAATTTTTTTTGATCAAATGAATGTAAATATGAAAATGAAAAGTTGTTTTGAACTGAAATTAAAACATTTCATTTTGAAAATCTCAATTTTGGAGAGGGGCTTTCAACTGAAACGATTAGGTGACAGCGAAACAAATTCATGAAACATGTTGGTATTGCTGGATCTGCATTTTTTTCTGGAAAAAAGTAGATGATGAAAACAATTGACCTGCTCTATTTGTGAGGCACTCAGATACTATGGTAATGGGGGTTATAAAAATATGTAGATCGAGAAGTGGGAAAGAAGGGCAGAGAGAGTAGGTGGGGCCATGTTCTCATCGCCCACTCCAGTGAACAGATTTGACCAGGAGCACTGCAAGAAGTGGGGAAGAAAAGCACTGCACTATAATAAGGGATAGTTCACTGTGTACGTTCCAACTGTGCGCCTGAGGCATGATCCCTTTATAACTCCTGCTTAGTCAGTGCATCTCCATGTCATTCCTAGCAAAGAGCAGCGTGTATTTTACTTATTTTTCCCCTTTGCAGTAGCTTGCTTCTCTGGGGCAGTTCACGGGATCAGTCCCGATGTTTTGCATGGACAAGGCACATACTAGTACTAGCTATTAAAATTTCTCTTGAAAATTTTGCAAGAGAGTCAGTTTAAGATTGTCTAGCCACTATATTTTCCATCTTCTGCTAAGCTTGATTTTGCCAGCTTTCTACATTTGTTTAAAATGTCCAAGTAAATGTGTCGTAGTTCAACTAATAGGTTGTTTTCAAAGGATCTGTAATACTATTCAGAACTTTTAACTAATCAATGCTGTTTTTTAATAAATCACTGAACACTTATCTGGGTGGTTCAAAAAAGCCCCAAAACAAAAACTCCAGAACCCCCAAAAACAAAACCCTGCCAGATGAGAAGTGGATCATGGAGATCACCATAATAATCAATTTTTGCATGACGTAGTTCTAACTAAAACAAGGCCAAACATATTAATTAAATGTAGTAGTATGTTATTCAGACTACTATCTGCATGTGCCAGTGCTATCATGTTGTTTGTTGCCTTCTGAAGTTGTCTGTTTCAGAGAGATGTTATGGCACCAACCACATGTTTACAGTACCATTGTTCCTAGAAGAACTACCTTCTAGAGATGATTTGGGGTATTTGGTGAATGGATATTTTGAATCTGAACTATTATGGGTGGGTCAGCGGGCATCACTTTATTTTAGTCAACTCCATCTATTAAGAAACAGGAGAGCAAGCAGATTCTACTGTTCAAAGTCCCTTGGGAAAGGTTCACAAAAGACTGTGCCTTATTTCTCAGGGCACAAACCCACATGCTTGACTTCTCCTAAACAAAACCTAAGGGGGTCATTTCCCCCCTCTCCGTCCCCCAGCTTTCAGGTAATAAAACCATTCCTCTTTCTTCAGAGAAGTGAAAATAAAGTTGCTTGTACTCCCATTGCTTCAGGAAGTATTTGGCAGTCAGCTTTTTCACAGATGGATAAGTAAGAGCTGGTGCCTGATTTGGTTAGGTTCAAAACTGAAATGTTTACCCTTATGGTTTGGTTCAGGGAATCATAGAATATCAGGGTTGGAAGGGACTCAGGAGGTCATCTAGTCCAACCCCCTGCTCAAAGCAGGATCAATTCCCAACTAAATCATCCCAGCCAGGGCTTTGTGCTATTTACTTCAAAGCTCAACAAACCAAGTGTTCTGCAGGTGAGTATGAGAAAAATTGTTATTACAATCTTGGCATAGACACTATGCTGATAATTACCTTTAAAAATACCAAACATAAGTGATCAGGAAGACTCCTCTGCCTTTTCCCATCTGCAAACCCATCTAGTTTATTTCCTCCCCTTCCTTCAAAACTGCTGTTTAGAATATCACAGCTAGAAGTTCTTATAGTATTATACAGTCATAGAAATGTAGGGTTGGAAGGGATCTTGAGAGGTCATCTCATCCTACCCCCTGTGCTGAGGAAGGAGCAAATATACCTAGACCATCCCTGACTGGTGTTTGTCTAACCTGTTCTTAAAAACCTCCAGTGACAGGGATTCCACAGCCTACCTTGGAAGCCTATTCCAGAGCTTAACTGTCCTTACAGTTAGACAGATTTTCCTAATATCGAACCTAAATCTCCCTTGTTACTGATTGCTTCTTATCCTACCTATATTTCTCCCCCTCACCCCTCATTGAAATGAGCTGAGTCTGGTTTATATAGGCCCAAACCTCTCTTACGCCTACTCTTACTGATAGGACTGCTTAATGAGAGGCAGCTGCTTGGTTTTTTTTCCTTGCTCCCCCCCAGTCATTGTCACGTAGGCACTGTGTTTGCCCTTCTTCAGGAGGACCTCACCTGGGGAGGGATAGCTCAGTGGTTTGAGCATTGGCCTGCTGAATCCAGGATTGTGAGTTCAATCCTTGAGGGGGCCATTTAGGGAACTGGGGTAAAAAAATCTGTCTGGGGATTGGTCCTGCTTTGAGCAGGGGGTTGGACTAGATGACCTCCTGAGGTCCCTACCAACCCTGATATTCTATGATGAGTTCTAGAAAATAGTGAGATTGGTTCTGAGATTGCTTCATTTAATTCTTTACATACTCTAGGATGAACTTCCTGAGGCCCTGCTGACTTGAATACATCTAACTTGCTGGTGCTAAACTGGGTGTCACTCTGTCACACCAGTCTCTTAGCCACTCAAACAATCTCCTCAGAAGCTCTGCCAGACTCTACTAGCCTTGAAGGTTAACTTTAGGTGCATCCCAATCCTCAAGCTCCCTTGAAGAGCATTCCCCTGTAGCATCCAGTCCCTTTTACTGGGAACTCACAGAAATTACCAAGTTTGCTGTCTCCAAAGAGAAGGTGTACACTTCAGCATGTTTGGTTCAGCTGAGGAGTCATATTTTACTTAATAATACAGCACCAAGATGATTTTATAATAAAACCAAGAATAAGTTTATTAACAAAGAACAGAGATATCAGGGATACAGAGTAAGGGTAGTGAGAACAGAATTGGTTACAAAAAAACCCAAAGCATACCATATTCCTAAGGCCTGATCTACACTACAGGATTAAGTCGAATTTAGCAGCGTTAGGTCAATTTTAAAAATGACTGTGTCCACACAACCAACCCCATTCCATTGACCTAAAGGGCTCTTAAAATCGACTTCTGTACTCCTCCCCGGCGAGGGGAGTAGTGCTAAAATCGACCGTGCTGGGTCGAATTTGGGGTAGTGTGGACACAAATCAACGGTATTGGCCTCCGGCAGCTATCCCAGAGTGCTCCATTGTGACCGCTCTGGACAGCACTTTGAACTCCGATGCACTAGCCAGGTACACAGGAAAAGCCCCGGGAACGTTTGAATTTCATTTCCTGTTTGGTCAGCATGGGGGCAGCACTGGTGACCATGCAGTCCCCCCAGAATCACAAACAAGCTCCATCATGGACCGAAAGGGAGACACTGAATCTGATTGCTGTATGGGGAGAAGCATTTGTGCAGGCCGAACTCCGATTAAAAAGAAGAAATGCAAATATATTTGCCAAAATCTCACAGGGCATGTTGGACAGGGGCTACAACAGGGACACACAGCAGTGCCGTGTGAAAGTTAAGGAGCTCAGGCAAGCCTACCAAAAGACAAAGGAGGCAAAATGGTCACTCCGGGTCAGAGCCCCATACATGCCGCTTCTATGACCAATTGCATGGCATTCTAGGTGGGGACCCTACCACTATCCCACCACCGTCTGTGGACACCTGCAAGGGGGGAGTCTCACGCAACACGGAGGAGGATTTTGCGGATGAGGAAGAGGAGGAGGAGGAGAATACGCAGCAGACAAGTGGTGAATCCGTTCTCCCCAGCAGTCAGGAACTTTTCTTCACCCTGGAGCCAATACCCTCCCAAGGCGGGATCCCCGACCCTGAAGCCAGAGAAGGCACCTCTGGTGAGTGCACACTTGTAACTACAGTACAGGGTTTAAAAGCAGTAGTGTTTAATGTTTGATTTGCCCTCAAGAACTGGGATGGATTCGCGGCCAGTACAGATACTGGGGATGGAGCTGGAATCCTCCAGGGACATCTCCATTAAGCTCTCCTTTGCGGAAGGTTTCTGGGGAGGGCTGCCTTATTTCGTCCTTCATGGTAGGACACTTTACCACGCCAAGCCCGTAGCAAGTATTCTGGAACATTGCAGCACAAAGCATGGCAGCGAATGGTCCTGGGTTTTGGTCGTATTCAAACAACATTCGGTCAATATCTTTCTGTGTTAGCCCCAGTAGAATGATATCATTCATGGTCAGCTGGTTGAAATAGGGGAATTTTTGTAAGGGAACAGTAAAAGGACCCCGTTCATGCTGGGCTGTTTGCGCTTGGCTAAAAGGGATCATCCCAGAGAATAGCCACGCGGTGGGGTGGGGGTAGGTGTGTGCTGCACATGCACCCGAAAACCTCAGCCCCTCCTTTTAAATGTGAAACCCAACCCATTGCTTGCTCTGGGAAAGGAGGGTGCTGCAGTTTGAAAACATTCCCACATATTATGAAGGCTTTAAAAGCCAAACCCACGTACCCGTTGGCTTACCATGGCTGCCTGGAAACTGAATTCTGTTGCCCAGCCGCGTGTGATGTGTCACCATACCGGCAGGCGCTCAATATAAAAGGCAAAATGCGACCTTGTACCTAAAGCACATGTGCTGTCTGCTGTGAATTGCTTGATTCACTGTGAAAGAGTCTCCCTTTTGTTCTCAGAAATGTATCATCTTAAATTTTATTCTCCCTTTTTATCTCCCCCTGGTGCAAATGTTTCTACACTTCTATCATCTCCATCCCTGAGGTTATCGCAGATTAGAAGGTGAAAAAAATGCACTTGCGATGACATGTTTTCCGAGCTCATGCAGTCCTCCCACACTGATAGGGCACAGCTTAATGCATGGAGGCATTCAGTGGCAGAGGCCAGGAAAGAATTAAGTGAGCGCCAAGAGCGGAGGCAGGACGCGATGCTGAGGCTAATGGGGGAGCAAATGGACATGATTAAGCATCCCATACCTGTGCTTGTTTGCCTGGCCCAGAATCGGCGTTCCACTGTATCAACCAGTCCCAGTTCCGCCATGCTGTCCCAATTGCCACAGCCCGTGCTTTCAGGAATGTCTGTGTCCATGTTCTCATCAAAATCCTCCTCGTGCTGGTGTCAATTAGCCCAGTTCTGCATATATTCAAGGATAATGCGCGAGGTGTTTACAATGCTCACAATAGCAGCGATGACGGTGAGCTGAATGGGCTCCATGCTTGCCGTGATATGGCATTTGCACAGGTAACCCAGGAAAAAAGGTGCAAAATGATTGTCTGACATTGCTTTCACAGAGGGAGGGGCGACTGACGACATGTACCCTAAACCACCCGCGACAATGTTTTTGCCCCATCAGGCACTGGGGGCTTAATCCAGAATTCCAATGGGCGACAGAGACTGCGGGAACTGTGGGAACCCACAGTGCACCGCTCTGTAAGTCGATGCTAGCCACGGTAGTGAGGACGCACGCCGTTAACTTCATGCACTTAGTGTGGACATACGCAATCGACTGTATAAAATCGATTTCTAAAAATCGACTTCGATAAAATCGACCTAATTTCGTATACCCAAAGAGAATAAATGTAACTTTAGCAGGATACAATTCTTGTTTGCAATGGCTTCTCACCCTCAAAGACTTTCTGCTGAGTTTGCTGGTTTTCAGTCAAAACCAGGATCCATAGCATTCATGAATCACTCCACTTTGCTAAGAGTGTCCTTCAGTGAAATAGATGACAAAAAGTAATTTTGGTTCTCCTTATATTTTCCCAAAAGTCATTGTTTTGACCCGAGAGATGAGACAGCTCTCTCTGGTGTGTTCCCATGCTGAGTTCAGATCTCTTCTCTCCTCTTCCCCACTCCCCCATCAACCTGGTTTTTCCTGTTGACTTAATATATAAATGGAGCTTCCTTTGTGTTGGTTTCACAATGCTTAATTTACAGTAGAGACAGTGTGGATAACTGATTCCACAACGCTTTGTCTGGCAAAAGCTGCTTGTCAATTCTGCCTGGGACACCAATTATAAACATATTTTTGGTACCTACATACAACTTCTTAAATAACACCTGTACATACATCTCACAATGGTTATTGATGACTAGTGTGGTATAAACTTTCTTTTGATGCCTGATGTGATGCTCTTAATAAATACTATAAGAGCAATGTGCTAGGTGTAGTGAGTTTATCCAGCCTGACAAGAGTTGCTAACAGAGTAATGAACTACCAGTAGGCCTGTGTGTCAGTTGGTCTAGAGACCACTATGACATCAACCCCTGTTGTTTTCCCCTTTTATCTTCAGCCAGAGACTTCAACTGGTCTGATTTTCACTTCTTCTGGACCTCAGAACAAGTGTATATGCTCTTGATGTATAATGTAACACCTCCCCCCCCCTTTTCCCTGCCTTTCCTTCCTGAAAAAGCTATACTCATTGTGACAGAGTTCAGGGAGTGACTATGTGACCTACAACCTGATCACGTAGAGGCTAATTAGTGCCCCAGGAGAAGCTGATTGGGGATAATGACCTAATCAGGCTGGTGGGCTGGCTGGGGTCAGAACTCAATTGGTCCCATTATCCCAGGGCTGATAAGAGGCACAGGAAGGAAGTGCAAGGAAGAGAGATGAGAGGAAGAGGGCTCAGAGTAGGGAGACTGTTATTCTCTTCAGGTCCTGTTGAGAGGGCCTAAACCTTGGCAAACACTGTAAATAGGTGGGAGCACAGGGGACAGTGGTGATATTGGTGAAGGGGACTTGAAATAAAGCTTCATTGAGAGTACACCTGGAGGACTGTGTGTGCAGTTTCGGTGGGGAAGAAGATGGGGGTGTAGCAGGGCCCTGTTACACCCCTCTATTCCCATATTCCAATCATGGAATAGTTTATGTAGTAATAATTGTGGTTCCTGTTTATTCACTATAATCCTTGCATTTGTGTAGAAACATCTAAGAGGTCGAGTAGATTACCCCAGGGCTGCCCAGAGGATTCAGGGGGCCTGGGGCAAAGCAATTTCAGGGGCCCCTTCTATAAAAAAAGTTGCAATACTATAGAATACTATATTATCATAGGGGCCCCTGCAGTGCCTGGGGCCTGGGACAAATTGCCCCACTTGCCCCCCCCTCCCCCCCGCCCCCCGGGCGGCCCTGGATTACTCCCACTGTTTTCTGTTTTGTTGCTTCTATGATCCTGTTGTAATTTTCCATTTTTTCCCTCCCCACAACATCTAGCCCTCTATTAAGGTTGGGTTTTTTTTTATGCCTACCTGTGGGCTTTTGTCACCAGCCCCCTTTGAACCTAGTTTAAAATCCTTTTCACTAGGTTGGCAAATTGGTGTCAAGAAATGTTCTTCGCTTTCTTGGTCAGATGGACTCCATCTCTTCTGAGCAGTCCTCCTTCCCAGAAAAAGACACCATGGTTGAAAAAGCTAAAGTCCTTCCATCAACACCATCTGCACTGTCATGCATTCATCTCCAGGATGCACATGTCCCTGCCTGGGCCTGTACCTTCAACCAAATTGCCTCTAGCTTTGGCAGTTCAGACAGTTTGTGCAGGATCTTTTCCCTTCTTCCAGTGAATGATTTTAACCCTTAGTTTCCCCTGTTGGGTGTAGAGTTTGCATACCCCATCACATACCTACCTTTATTAATAATATGCATTTATTCAATTGACTGACTTTTTTAAAGTTAAATTATGAGCTGCCTTGAAACTTTTTACTGCAGCAGCCCTTTTGTTAAAAGCCTCAATCATATTAGGTGTTATTAAGGACAATGATTACCTCTGGAATGTTAGAACATTTATTCTTCTTGGGAAATTTAGGTTAGGTTTTGCCACTGCAGTTCAGATTTATCCTAAACTGTTTAGATTCAAAAACAAGTGAAAAGGCTAGGGATTAAATATGATTATTTGATTATTATTACTTGACTGTACATGAATATTATTACTCCAGATATTAAGCACTAGTAATTAAAAGAGAGGTATTAACATTTGGGTAACTAAATGCAATCCTTCTTATTCATAATTCAACACTGCAATGTGCAGCACAAACCTCCATAGTAAATAAGGATACTTTTTATTAGATATTTCATAATGCATACTATAGTGCTAAAAATAATTTAATATCTTGAGGTTGTTTTTGTTCCCTGATCAGCCAGCCACTCCATCTGTGTTCACTTTGGGTGAGCTAGTTCTCATTAACTGTTCAAGATCACCTGGCATTGTGTTCCTGGTTGTCATATCCATAAGTGCATGAGGTAGCACCTCTTCCCCCCCCCATTTTAAAATTTTTATATATACCTTCATTAAAAAGTCATGCCGTCTGCTTGTGACGATAACCTGAATATGAATTGATGCATTGCAATCTCTTACTGCTTTTGCATACAGGCTGAAATAATAGCACCACAACAAATGAGCTGACCCCATTCATCTCAATGGGGTGTTATCTCTTCAGCTAAATTATGGCAATTTAAACATCAACAGAATAATTTTACTCCTGATCATTTCAGTAAAAGCATCCAGCTAATGTGCTTAATCTTGTGTGACTGGATGTCCCACTTATCTGAAAAGACATTCCCCAGGAATAAGGCTGCAAGTTTTAAATTGGGATGGATTAGTAATCTAAGTATCAGGTTAGATTTCCTAGACTAATATCTAGACTCTCTGGAACCACAGTTTCAAATCCTGGCAGGCAATCCTGCCAAGTGTCATTCTTTTCACTTGATGCTCATTTGCTTCTCAGTCTTTCACTCCTTCACAGCTCTGCTGACCTCTCCCATGTCTAGCAAGGAGTGAATAAGGTTTTGTCTGTAATTCCTCCCCTGGACACTAGGGTACACAATAATGGCTGTTGTGTAGGCAGTTGGAGCTGTCTCTTCTTCTACCCTTTCTCTGCTCCTGCACTCTCACTCCTACACCATAGGGAAAGCAGAGAGTGCAGACAGATGGAAGAGGCCAGAGTTGGTTCTCACTTGCCTGCCTCATGACCTCAGCAGTGACCACATCAACCTTCTCTGCAAGAGGAAAGAGGGCAGAGACATGACCAGTGGTAGAGGAGAGATGATGGGGATAGGTTAATAGTAGGGATTATGAAGGGTACAAAAGAGATTATGGGGGAAAGGAGCTGAAGGAGGAAAGGGAGTGGGAAATTGATCTGGGGAAATACATGCTTAATGGGAAGGAACAATGGAAAAATGGAAGCAAAAGAGGTGAATAAAAAGAGTATGGAAAAAGGGAGGATAAGAGATGGGTAGTGAGAGGAGAAAAACCATTGAAGGTGAAAATCTGAAAGGGAATCAAGAAAAAAAATATGATTTGAAATTGAAACGTTTGAGAGAGGAAAAAGAACTATTTCAAGAAAGGATGAAATGTCAGGGAAAATTACAGTGAGAGAAAACAGACAGTTGTTACCTCAGAACTGGATGCCTCAGGGTTTGGAACTGGAATAATGAGTTTTTCACTTAGTTACCAACTCAAATCCAGTCCAGTCATTAACCTCAGACAGTTGTTTGTTCACCTAAATAAGATTAGTTGGTGGTCTTGGTCTAAAGCTAAGGTTTCCACATCAGAAAAAGCACCATCATAATTGGCACCCTTTTTGGCAATTTCAGCAAAAAGGATGAAGTGTGAATAGGCACATAGAGTGAACTAGTCTATCATCTCCAGAGGTGGTCCCTTCTGAGCAGGGATGAGGTGCGTTGACAGAGAACTGTTGTAGTATCCTGTTTAATGAAAAGAGAGGACTTCCTGGGCTATTACAATGCCACATTTTATATGCAGTAAACTTAGTGATTAGTCTGTTTTATTTTGTACTTTAAAAAAGTAAATTGTGCTCTCATTAATAGGCACCTTGTGTGAAGAGGTGTAAGGATAGTATTGGCCTGCACCCTATATATGAAAGCTAACAGTATTTTGAGACTTGAGAATACTTAGAGGATAGCAATGTATTTTTGTGTCTGCCTTGGTACCATTCCCACTCAATTGAATGGTCACATTCAATGCATTGAATTGCATATTAATTGAATATACTTATGGGTATTGAGTTTGAGTACTGAACAGACAGGTTCCATATACACATTTTCATATATTGGATAGGTTAAGTTACTCACTTTCAGTGGGCATTTTGATGGTATGTGAAAAGAATGGATATTTTGACTTTTCCCCACCTCTAGTACTTTTAGTTGTAAAAATACCATTTGGTTAAGAAGTGAGATAAAAGAACACTTCAGAATCGTGACTTGCAAACTGTTGCTCTCTTGAAAATAGTAAAAATTAAATTTAGAAATAACAATTCTATTTTATAATATTTCACATTTATACAGCAGCTGTGTATCCCAAAGGTGTCCAAAATGCCTCACAAACTATGTATGTACTGAAGTGCTGAAATGCAGTCACCTCTTAGTTCAAATGTGGTAGCCAACGGGCATAAAACATGCTGTGTAATGATGAGTGGAGGAAGGCCAAAGACACCAGAGCACACACGTACACAAAGTGCTGTGGGATCTTTAACATTCCCACTAAATGGACAGGAATTTGTTGTTTAATTATACTCTAGAAGACTCCCACCTGGTAAGCAGCATGGTACTCGATTTCTGTACCTTGGATGGGTAAAGGGCTGAATGAATGGTGCTAAGATTTGAACTCGCATGTGGGAATAAATATCCCAAACCACATGCTGAGACTTCACATAGTCTGAAGCAAGCAATCACTATAGAAGGGATATTTGCTCTTGTTTATTGCCTCAACCATCTTGAGTTACAAGAGTACAAAGAAAATTTGCAAAGCAGCAGACCTTTAAAAATGCCTCATTTTAAGACCAGTGGCTTTGGCTCCTTTGCATAGGACTTGGTTCCCAGTTCTACAACCCCATACTCACATGAATAATCTATAGTCAATTAAGTGGCCCAAGCTGATTTTTATTTTAAGTGTCATGAGGGGGGTGATTGAAAGGCCCAGGATGAAAACCCTGGCCCACACACCCAGATGCTCTTGAAATCATTTACTATATGGATATTGATCTCTAAGGAGCAACTTGTGAAGAAGGGCTGGGGTGAAGCAGGGTGATGGTCCTGCCCCCCTGCGCAGGCCTGTGGAACAGGGCAGACAGGAGCAAATTGCGAACCCCTTGTCTACATGGAACAGCTCTGAGGCAGATTGTATTCTGCCCCTCATCCTACACAATCTAGCCCTCAGTGTTCAATCTACTGCTGCTTCAAACAACTCTACTCTGCCAGCTAAGAAATGTTGTCCCACAGGCGGTGGTTGAGTGATGTAGGAGATTAGCATATGCATCCAGAACTGGACTGTGTGAAGGAAGAAGGGGTAATAGTGGATGGAAGTTTTCTGCTGAACAGTAGGCAGAAGAGTTTTTGCAGTAAATGGGGGAGACATCCTAGTTCCCAAAGAGTGCTCATGTTGTTGTTCCTATAGAGCTGTAGCAGCACAAAGCCACTTGCTCATGGGCTACATGATGCAAGACAGGAATATGAGCATAGACTGAGCTACCCTGTCTCCCTGTGCATCATAGAATGATCCTCCCTATGCAGCTGCAGATTTGTCTCCATTGTCTAAACTGGCCCTGCCTGGGTCCCTCGAAGATTGGAAGGAACTATGTCCATTTTTAAAATAAAGTTGTTGGGTTTTTTTGTTATGATTTTTTTCTGTGTGGGAGGGTTTGTTATGAACTAAAACCCTGTTTGGTGGTTCCTTTTCCTGAGATAAATATCTGTTCTCAGTGCTACGCCAGCTGGCTACTCACATGCAGTTCTGTGTTTTAGTTTTTGCATGTGCTGTTAACTTTGAAAAGTTTGTTGTTTTATTAAGACATCATATTTTTCCAGACAGAGCTAGTTACCTGAAGTTGAATAGCTTCATTTCTCTTTGTACATGGTTTGAAGCAAAATCATTGCTTATAAAAAAGCAATTTTATCTTTTTATTAATACGGTAACACAAGACTTTTAGTTTGTTATTCTTTTTAACCTTTACTAAAGAGAAAATTAAGCTTCATCCTTTCTTGAGTCAGTTGGCATGAAAATTAAAATCCAAAGAGAAAAAATGAAAACTATTAAGAGATGTAAGAACATAAGGAATAAGACCTTTTAGAAGAGATTAAAGTGTGTGACAAGCATTAGTAATTCAAGGTGATTGTAGTGATCTACTCATGGATTGATGTGGCTAAAAATGAGATGAGGCACATTAAAAGCAGAGATCATTCAAGCCCGTAAGAAACTGAATATGAGCAATTATGAAATAGTTAAGCTATGAAATAAAATGGATAATTTTGTGAATCTGGAGTATATAAGACACCTTTTGTGTGACCAAGTGCTCAATCACTAAGCCTTCCTCTTGAAATATAAACATTAGGAAATAGTGTTTAGTGTGAAAACTAGGATGTTTAAAAAGAAACAGTACCTATTTTGTGCAGCAGTCTATCACTTCATTTGGTGAGAAGCATTACTCATTGTGAATAAAACATTACATTCAAGTGTTTAACTTTAGCATTTTTGTTAGCAGTAGCCATTGGAAAGTAACATCATTGGCATATGCAGTATAGGAGCTGTAGTGTAAGACTGTAAAGTAGCCTCTGTCATGCTTATATAATTCTAAATACTTGTATCTGCAGACTCCATTAGGAGGCTTTTTCTGTGCTAAAGAGACTGATTCCTTCTGGTTAAAGCTATTAAAGCAGAATCCTCTTAGGATCCAACCAAAGAGTTTGCCTTAACTGGGATACCATATTGGGCAGCCTATCATCCCAGTTTAGTGGTTGTGCCAATTAAGAAAAAAGGTCCTTCCAAAAAGCCCATTCTCAATAGTCTTTTAAAATGAAATATTGAATAGAAATGATTAAAGGGGAGAATAATGTCTCATCCTTATTTATAACTTTTCCAAAATAAATACAGAAAAAAACTAAAGTGTTATGAAGGACCTGATGATCTCTCTCACCAGTTGAGTGATTCTGCTTCTACTGAACTCAATAGAAGTTTTGCCATTGAGTTCAGCAGGCTTCAGCACCATAAAATCCTATGCCCCCATTAAAAAGAGACGAAATCCACACATGAAAAGAAATGTTAGAAAAGGTACTTCAGGCCATTAAAACTTCTATTATTTCAGCACAGTAACATCCAGTGGCCAAATATAGTGAATAAAATATTTTCACAATCAGTAAAATATATGCTTATTAATTCAGAATTTCAAAATCCAAAACTATAGCTTCAGGTTATGTTTTAATTGCAAAAAAACCCCACAACCCCTATCTTGATATAAAATCCTAGAGGAGATAAGGCACTGGTTGTTTTTACCTCCAAGTAGCTAGTCAAGGTAAACCCAAAGTGTGTAGGAATATGTAGTTTACCTTGACTAGTTATATAGAGGTAAAAGCTACCTGTACCTCTACTAGGATTTTGCATTTGGGTAGCTATCTTGATGTAAAAAAGGTGTGTACTTTTGCAGTGAAGACAAATCCTCAATCTTCATATCCACAAGAGAGAAATCACTTCTGCAAGCCCTCTGGACTTCAGTGGTGATCTGCATAGGCTTCTTGTGCCCCTACACCTTTCTAAACCACTTTTAAAAAATGAACCTAATTTTTATGATATGTAAAGGGCCAAGTCCTCAGCTGAAATAAATCAGCATAGCTACACAGAAGTCAATAGAGCTGATTTACATCAGTGGAGGTCCTACTGTAATGTTTTCAGTAGATCTAGATTCAAAAAATGTTTGATTTTTATGGGCTACATGGCACCATGATAAAGAAGTTTATTTTCAGCTTTTATAGTTTTGACTTTGAAAACTAAAGAGAATTTCTTCTTTTCACTTTAACTGGTAACTTCTGCATTAAAAGTCCAGAACTAAGTATCTTATACCTGGTTAAGCATCACATAACCCATTGACCTGGTAAAATGTATCCCCATTAAATGGAATGTATGCTGATTCTGTACTGACTAAGCAGCAGTCATTACCACTCACTATCATTAGCTAACTCCAGTTCTCTTACACATCCCAATGCAGTGACCGCTGTGATTAAGTGGAGTATACCACATAAACACTGTTTTTGTGGTACTTTTTTTTTAACATGCTCTAAATATAGTGGTAACTAGTTTCATCTGAGTTTCTTGCACTGAAACTTTATCTTAATCTTTCAGGGTTGACAATGTTATCTGACTGCTGACATTAGCATCTTGTGCGTGAATCTAGCCAAGGTTTGGTCCCCTCTCTCAATATTCATTTTTGTTAGTTCTTTGTGTTTATCAGATTTAAGTTAGACCATAATATTTGTTTCCACTAATAAGTATGATTTAAATTTGTTGTTAACAGATACTTACTTAAAATGCCCACACTCAAGTTGTGGCCATCAAACCAAAACTCTGGATATGTAATCAGGGTAATGGAATTAACTCCGAGTCTCCTGTAGACTTCTGATCAGTTGCCCTAGATGTTTGTTCTTGTTGCAAGTTGTGGATCAGCTGATCTATACAACTTTATATCCTGTGTCTACATACTTACACCATTTACCCTGCAGATCACAGTACATGGTCAGTTGAATTAATTGTTTTCAGATGGTATAAGCAACACAAACAGCAATCATATGTCCCTTGTGGTTCATGCATGACACAATGTTTCCTGTTCTTATTTATTTTAAGTAATATTTAAGTTCAATAGTTTACTTTATTCGATTCCAAATCCCCATGCAGAGCATGATTTCTTGCTGCAGAAGAAGGTAAGCCATATTTTGAAATACTGGTATTTCTTCCACTGATGGTCCTACAACATTCTTGTCATGTCGTGTACTGAACTCTCATTTCAGGCCCTCAAACTATACTCCCCCTGCAATTGTGGGTGTTCAGGGTTTGTGGTCTTGTGTCTAGAAATCTTTAATCCTGTGACAATGTCACATGTTGACTTGGGTATATTGAGGGCTTGGATAGAGATAATATCTTCTACTACATATGCAGAGCTTTTTAAAATAAAGCCTACTGTTGGGTGACCAGATAGCCTAGGGGATTGGTAATAGGATACAGAGCCTTTCATCTCTAGATCATCCATTCAAATGCATCACACATTGATAGTGTCTGAAAGGTGTTACTATCTGATGACTGTTTATGGCTTGAATCCATTTCAAAGTGTTCACACACAACAACCACCATTAAAATTGGGAGTCTCAGCAGAGAGAACCAGGACTGAATGTAGGTGAAGATTAAGCTACCCCTCACCAGTAGATAGAGTCCTCTGTTATGATTGGAGTGCTTTGATGGAACAGTATAGGGGAGTTTTCACTGCTATGGCCAGTTCTGAACCTGCTCTGGACACAGGACTTCGGACTCCAGGGTCGCTATTCTGAGAACTTTTATGAATACCAAATTCATATAGAGTTGTATTAAACATCACCAAAGCCCTTTGCTGAGTGAATATGTACCAACTCTTGAGTTCCTAATGGTGAGATCTAGTGTAATAAGAAAAGACTACATAGGGTAATATATGAATGATAAAATTTCACAGTGAAGAAGTATAGTAAAAGAAAATATGACAGAGAAACTGGAAAAATAACAATGACAAAAAGTTTGGATCAAGAGGAAACCAGAAAAGTTTCTGAAGCTTAGTGTAGCAGGCATCACTGACCTCATTTTTCACAATAGTAAGGATAAATATAAAGAAAAGAACTTAATTTTTTTAAAATACATTATTTTAAATTTCAGATTGTCTACTCCCAACATTCATTTTTCTAACAAACTGGAAGGAAAGGTGGTATAGGTAGAAGAAAGCAGCATTTGCCCAAATGCAAAAATTTCAGTCCCTGCCTTCATCCTCCTTCTCCAGGCACCCTCACAGCGGAGAGTTCCTATTGTCATAGGATTTATTCTAGGGTGCCAGTAGCCCTCTAAGGAGGTAAAATTAAATTTGTAATAACTGCAGGGAGACAGAACATGCAGTTCTCAATTTTACTCCTTGTGAATCAGGGTGGGTGGAGGCAACCCATTCCTCTGAAGATCTTTTCTATTGATAGTTGGGTCTGGTTCTCTGGAGAGTTCAGGTACAAAGAGTGTGAGAGCTGGCCAGCTGATCTCAGTACACACTGATAGGTAGGAATGGGAGTGAGAGGAGTATAGACTACTGGACTTTCCTATCCCATTTTCCCCAAAATGTCTTAATGGGTGTCCCAGAGTCCCAAAGGTATCCCGTGGAGGAAAAGAGACATCATAGATGTCACAGAAGTTCCCGAACCACATTGTTGAGGGTAATGTGTATAGTGGGTGAGGCATAGGCATGGGGATTGTTAGGAAGGGAGAGGAGAGAGAGTAATGAAATATACCATTACTTTGTAACTGGTAAGGTTCACATGGAATTTCATTAGGAGTTTTTGAATTCATGTCAGTGTGAGACTCCAGCAAAACTCAGGGGTCATGCACGTGGCTGCACTGAAATTGCATGAACAACAATTGGCAGCTTTTACACAGCTCTCGTTCTAAAACTTTGCTATAGTGATGATAGTAACATTTCTTCCAACATGTTTGCTGAAGAAACGATCAAAATCTTGTATGGAAAGTATTTGAGAGCAAGGTTGTCTTCAGCAGGCTCTGCTTCCAGTGTGGACGGGGCCAAAACTTCAGCTTCTGTATTTTTGTTGGCAGTCTCTGATAAGTATGGTATGTTGGATCAGGGACAATGGGAACACAGCACTTCTTGACTCATTTAGAATCTACAGTGGAGTCTGAGAAGTTCTTTTTACATCATTAAAGTCACACTGAAATCAATTTATTGTAATGTAGATTATTGCCTTCATATGATGGAAGATAGTTCAAGGTAAAGAGGAACTTGTAATTTCCCTTTAGGGCAGTGGTTTTCAACTTTTTTTCATTTACAGACCCCTAATAAATGTCAAATGGAGGTGCAGGACCCTTTGGAAATCTTAAACATAGTCTGCAGACCCCCAGGGGTCTGCGGATCACAGGTTGAAAAACACTGTATTATATGGAATCCAGGATACATCTTTAATGTTTGCAATGCATAGTATTTGTCTAAAGAGTTCAGCAATGTTAATTTTAATGGTATTTTTGAAGGGTGCATAATATGAGTGTTAAAAGTATATTCAAAATACCAAAATGCTTAGAATTACACATTAATTCTATATTAGTAACTGAAGCATGGGATTGCCTGTTCCAAACAAAGTAAAATGTTAAAGTGAAGAAGGAACAGAAAACAAAATTAGCACCTTTTAAAATAACTTTTCCTCTTTAAAAAGTAGTTCGTCATTGGCAATTTTAGGTGGGTGGCTAATGTTCAGTGGGGAAATATTTTTATGTCAGTAGGCCAAATAATTGAAAGATATTGGGTAGCATTTAATAATATAATCAGTGGTTCTAGCTTTGCAGATAATCTGTTGGGGTCGGTGACCTAAGTAGGAAACACACACACATGCCCAAGGAATAATAAAATATTTCTTTCTGGTGTGGTAGGGACTTTTGGTTTTTTGAGCTGAGTAGCTCTGGAGTATTTTTTTGGATCTCAGCCTATTAGATTCCCCAGTGACCTAAAACAAACATGCAGGGTTCACTTTCAAAGTGGCATTTTGGAATTCATTGTATAACTTGTAAATGAGAATCATGCCCCGAAACTCTATTATCACTCATATCCCTGAAGCTAAAAAATATTGTGAATCTCAGGCCGTTCATCTAGTGTTAACCTCTCCTTTCTCACATTCTGTTACAACTTATTGAGTCCCTCTCTATTTCAGAAGGAGAGAAAACCAGGAGCACTCTGAGCCTAACTGGGTCTTCAGTTGTACTAGAAATTATTTCTGAGAATCCAGAGCTTAATGTGGGAAGCATGTTGCTGTAAAGGCTCTTAGTGTTTCTGAACCAACCAATACCTTTTAGCACAAGCTGTCAAATTGGTATGTGCTGTTAAAAAGAAATATCAAGCATCCAGTCATTCAGTGTTGCTTTCAGGCAGATTACTGAGGAGATCCCCCATCAACAAGTGTGGGATGTTTATCTTGTGTGTGTGCGTGTGTGTTTAAATCCAAACCTCTATTGAGCTGTTGCAGACTGTTCTGCTGAAATATCTGTCCATAGAGAGGGGAGAGAAAAGGATCACTTGTAGGTCTGAAGCCTAAACACTTGCTGGTTTAAAAAAAAGAAGTCCGTGGCACAGAATTTTATTGATTTTTAAAGTACATATCAGTATCTTGGTTTCTGATTTGATTGGGGAATATGTATCTATTTATATTCAGGTATTTACATATATTGCTTTAATAAAGCACACATACACTTGTTTCCTGAAGTTTCTGTTGGATCCAAATATGGAATCAAGCCATAAAATTCAGAAGCAGATCCAAATTTCAAACACTGCCAAGTCCAGGGTGCTAGCATCTGGGTTTTGGCGTGGTTCCTACTTGATTCTAATAAACCCAGAATTGGAGCAACAAAAATTAAATTTGTTCATGTTAAATTATTTTGCTGACTTTCAGACTTCCCACTGATTTCAGTGGGAATCAGATGCCTATATACCTTTTAAAAACCTGGCCCTTAAGGGATGTCTAAACTGCAATTGGACACCTGTGACTGACTCGCGCTCGCAGGGATTGGGCTAAGAGCCTGTTTGATTTTGGTGTAGACATTTTGACTACGGCTGCAGCCAAGCTCTGGGACCCTCCAACCTTGCAGGATCCTTGAGCCTGGGCTCCAGTCCATGGCCAAATGTCTACACCGCAATTAAACAGTCCTTAGCCCGAGTCAGCTGGCATGGGCCAACCGCAGGTTTTTAATTGACGTGAAGACATACCTTTAGTGACTTCGGCATGTAAGTCTCATTGGAAGTCAATGGAACTTGGGCTCTTAAATGCCTTTAGTCCCATTAGAAAATAGGACTTAGGCACTTTTGAAAATTTTACCCAAGTGTTAAATTGAACTTCTAAAGAAGCCCTTTCTGTGAGGTCATTGGCAGCATGGCTCCCCTAAATATATGTTAACTGTTCTAAGCGAACATGAAAATATGAAAGTCTGCAAAGTATTTTAACTTGAACAGTGGGCTGACCTGAACCTTTGTTGGTTTAGTTATTCTTTCATACTTGTTTATCACAGTTCACTTTTGGTACAGAATGACTACAGTACAATATAAATAACAATTATAATGAAGTATTCGTTCAAGCTCAGACAAAGGGGTAAACTTCTAGAATATCCAGCCAAGACTCCAATTTTGCAAGCACAGTTTTAGGCCACAGTTAGTTGTCGCTGCAAATTCTAGCATGTATTCCTATGCCTAAATTCCTGGCATAAGCTTGCAACCATGATAATGGAGTCTGTTTTGCATCATCAAGCCCATCATGTTTTTGTTAAATTGAAAATACATAAAACTGAAACTATTGGGTTCAATAAAAATGCTATTGATTTGCACTGAAATTAAGTGTATTTGTAATATGTAGTTGGTATAGAATTCAATAGTAATCCTTGAGAGATTGCTATGGAACTTTCAGACTGACATGTTATAATTAGATGCATGTCTCTTAGAATTAGACAAAACATAAAATATCAGACATGTAAGGAATTGTTCTCTGTGCATGTGCCATGCTCCTAAACATACCTACCTCCCCACCTTGAGCATTACTATTGGAAATGTTGCTACTCAAGTGACTTACTTTACAAAATAATGGTAGGTGAGGTCATATCTTTTATTGAACCAACTTCTGCTGGTGAAAGACAAGCATTTGAGCCACACAGAGCTCTTCTTCAGACTGAGGGTTAGTCTACACTGGCAACGCTAAAGCGCTGCCATGGCAGGGCTTTATTGTGGCTTGTGTGGTCCTTGCAAAACCACCTCAATGAGGGCATAGCTCCCAGCGCTGGTGCACTGTTTATACTGGCACTTTACAGCGCTGAAACTTGCTGCGCTCAGGGGGGTGTTTTTTCACACCCCTGAGGGAGAAAGTTGCAGCGCTGTAAATTGCCAGTGTAGAAAAGCCCTGACATGGCTACAACCACGCTGCATACAAAAATAGTGGTGTGGCATTCTTGTTTGTCTTTTTGTTTTGGTTTTTGAAATTATTATAAACCACCTTAAATGCTGTGTAACAGATGTTCTATGAGAACAGATTGTATTGTCTATCCTGTGGAACTCCCTTTTTATGAAGTAATTCATTCTTCACAAACCAGCCACTTTGATGCAATTGGAGGTTGCACACTGCAGTGCGTTGAGAGGTTGGGACTTTCTGCCTAACTATACATGAAGTTTGCTTATAATATAGCTCATTATAAGCAGGATCTAACTTTGTTATATAGAACAGTGTGTGCGCATTATTCGTTTAGAAGGTTGGTCAGTTTATTAGGATTCCAGAAACAGTGGTTCAATCCGGAATGGGTTGTATACTGATCATGGCAAACATTTATTGATCCTGATTAAATATGCATGTGTATGTATTTTATAATATATACATTTCTGAATATATGTGTTTGGGAGAAGGAGGAGAGAGGCTTTACTGTGTGATTTCTCTTCTCTCAGGTATGCAGCATATATTGCTGCTACTTTGGGATTTTTCTGGTAGCTTTAAAAAAGCAAATCCTCATAAGATGGTCTGCACTCTGCATGGGCTTGATCTGGTACCCATTGAAGTCAGTGGCAAAGCTCTCATTGACTTTATGGGGGAAGGGTTGACTTTATGAGAAATTTGAGGGGAAAATGATATAAATTTATAAAATATTGCCTTATATGTTCCATGAAATATACGTAAATATCAATGTAGCTCTCTTACTTTTAGGCCCAAATCCTAGTTCTGTTGAATTAATTGGCAAAATTCCCATTCACTACAATTGGATCAGGAATAAGCCCTTATTAGAATATCTAAACATGTATGGTGAAAACGAGTTTGTAAGAGAAATTGAGTAGATATTAGCAAGGTGACGCTGAAGTCCTTGATTTAACAGAGATTACCTTTAAAGTTAATCATATATGTAACACAAATGAAGAAAAATCACCCCATAAAATGTAAAAAACTAATATACTTAGAGTAACATTTATTCATTGAAAAGTAAGATGGACAGTTGTCACCCCTTGAGGGTTGTAATCTGTAACGTCATTCTTGTTCCAGAAAGTATGGCAGGATCTTAAATCAAGGACCTCAGGGCTGTCTCACTAATGCCTATTTAAATTTCCGTGTCAATACTTTTTCTCTGAAAACAATACATTATTCAGTGAAACCATCAGTTTTTAATGAATCCATACATTTCTGATGGAGACAACGTATATACTGTATTCTGGCACCAAAGTCAATGTACTTCTACGAAAATTAAAATATTTCCTTAATCATATATATATATATTGGCTCTAGCATCTAGCAATTATATATGCTAGATGCCTTTTTGATTTCCCTCAAACAATTCTGTTATGATGATTGTTGGGTTAAACATCATTGAAGCCGATGGGCCTCCCTTCTTTCATGATAAATATAAGGAACAATTAAGCTCCTTTTTGGAATAAAAAGATGAAACAATAGTAGCTGCTGCCCAAAACTGAGGCTGTGCAGGGGTGGTCAGAAACTGAGCTACGTGGGCAGAGGGTTCTCAATGGGTGTGTGTGTGTGTACAGAGAGGAAGAGATATAGGCCTGGTGTACATGACAAAGGTAGGTAGACATAAGTCACTTTGCATCGACTTATTTGTGCATAGGTCTACACTCAAATTTGTCTCTCACAGACATAAGTGCTCCATTACGGCGACACAGTGACACCACCTCCCCAAAAGGCATGGAGCCATGGTCAATGTACTGCGGTCAATGCAGTGCAAGTATGGACATTGAGTGACCTAACAGTCCTCCAGCAGCTGTCCTACTATGCTCCACAGTGACTGCTCTGGTCACATATATAAACTCCACAGCCATACTCCCCATGACTCCAGCTGCGGAGTGGTACTGTGCAGCGGTACTCTAAAGCTGAAGTGTCAATAAACATACCTAATTTAAAACTCTTATGGGAATAAGGGAAAGGAGTTCTGAAACTTATCTTTCATTTTCCATTGTGACTGTAAATATGATACACCTGTCTGTTTTACCTGGAGCTGCTGCCATTGCTGTCTTGAGGGCTGCTCCTTCTACATCCACAGAATGCCTCTCCTTGATGAGGAGGGGAAAGAAGTGGACTAGGGAGGACATTTTTGCTGAGATCCTGCAAGCCAGTGCTGCACTGGACTGTAAACAGAAGGGCTGGAGGGTGAATATATCAGACAGACTGGTGAAGGAGGGAGCAGACAGGAGATATGTCCAGGAATCCCAGCAGGAACAGGAGAAGGAGATGCACGAGGAGAAGGAGATGCACGAGGACATAATGGGGCTTCTCAGACAGCCAACACAAATGCTGTAGACCTTCAAGTCCAATAATCACAGGCTCACTTCCCTTTGAAGTCAATGGTGAATTCCATTTCAGCAGCTCCCTACGCTCCCTAACATTCCACTTGGCATCCTGGGCTGCATTCCTACCCCTACCACTGCATGCCAGGGGTCATTAAAGAAAACCACAGCTTCATATATGCTGACCTGTGAGAGGCCCAGTTGGAATATGTTGGCAGAAATGGACTGAAATAGATACAAATATTTTCTACCATTCTAATTTTAAAGTTCTGTTATATTAATTTATTTTATAAGTTTGCACTGTATTGTTTTTAATTGCACATTAATGTTTGGCATTGGTTTTGGTATGCAATACATTTTTATTTATTGGAAATAAATTACTTCACAATACATTGCAAAATGCCTAGTGCTACTCAAAGCACACGTTACTTGTAATAGAACTCATAGGTTCAGTGAAAAACACAGTGTAATAATTATAGATATAAAGCAAGGACCACATAATTCATAAGTTGTTTAAAAAAACATGTGAAATTCATAAATGTACATTAAGCCCTACAACTTCCTAAGAGCCTCCAGAATTTTAGGGCCGAGTACAGCAGTCTACCATGCCACATTACTGTACCAGATTGTTAAAGTGCTCTTTCAGTGGATCCCTCAGCTGCATAGTTCTGCATTGAACTCTACTAAGGGCCTTTGGTCTGGCTGATCAAAGTCACCAGACAGCCATTCTAACTCCTCCCTCATAACTATGGTAATATGTATATCATGAGCCTCATTTTACTGGTGGAGAAACTGAGGCACAGATCAGGGAACTGAGTTACCCAAGACCACACAGGGAGTCAGTGTCAGAGCAGGAATTTATGTCTCAGACCACTGGACAATGCCCCTTTAACATTTTAAACCCCATTTTAAACCTCTTCTGAAAGGAAACTAAATAATACGATGAAACCAACACAGAGGACTTACAAAAGGAAAAATATACTTGGTTAACCCAATAACATTAAGGCCTGATGTTGCTGGGTCCATTATAGCAGTGTTAGACGCTTACAAGAAAAAGGCCATATATGATCTGAACACGTGGAATTGGTTCCTGTTGTGGATGAATTGAGAAGTTTAGTGACTGAGATTTGAAGTTAAATTATACAGTTAATTTCTAATCTGACAGGCAGCAATGAAAACATTACAGAAAAAAATTGTTTAGGTCCAAGTGTGGCCAATGTAGCCTGCAGTCTTTCAGGGCAATAGAAGTGATAAGAAGCCCAGAAAGGCTTGCATATCAAGAGAGATGGAAAAGATAAGGACTGTTTGATTGGGGGGAGGGACATGATTGAATTATATAAAATAATGATAGGAGAAAGAAGGCAAATCAGGGTTGCTTATTTACCCCAAGTCATAATACAAGAACAATAGCAGCGTTGAGTGAAACAAGTTTAACGGGTGGCAACTTTTCCTCCTTTGCCTCACAGATATTATGCAGGACACAACAAGCAGCTATAACCATTGGGATATTTTTCTCACTGAGCTATAATCTAGTGAATAAACACTACCAGCATCCCTTCAATCTGCCAAAAGCACATTCAATTTTCATTCTGCACCTGCTGAGCCGGTAGTTTATCTTTCTTTGGAGCTGGCAGGGTGCTAGTGTACTTCTTCCTAAGCAAGAGGAGCAAGGGTAGACAGGGTCCCCCAAGATTACTATTGGCATTTCAACATCACCAATGATAATCCACCAATCAGGAAAAATGTTCCTGCTTGCAGCTTCCTGTACGGTCCTGTGTTCTTAAAGATGCGAGCATCATGTACCTTTCCTGACCAGCCCAAAATGATATCAGTGAAATGTCTCTGGTGATCCACCAACACATAAATAACCATGGCAAAATAGCCCTTTCTGTTGATATACTCTGTAGCAAGATGATCTGGTGCTAGAAGAAGGAGATGCCTGCTGGCTATCACCCCACCACAGTTCAGGAACCCCCATGGCTGCAAATCCATCCACAATGTTGTGTACATTGCCTAGAGTCACAGTCTGGCTTAGCAGGATACAATTAATGGCCCTACATACTTGCATGACAGCAGCCCCCACTGTGGATTTTCCAACTCCAAAATGATTTCCCACTAACTGATAGCAATCTGGCATTGCAAGCTTTGACAGTGCAATTGCCACTCGGTTCTCAACTGTCAATGTAGCTCTCCTTCTGGTGTCCATGTGCTGGTGGGCTGGTTTGAGCTTGGCACACAGATCCAGCTGTGTGGTCTTTCACATCCAAAAGTTGTGCAGCCAGTGCTCATCATCCCAAACGTGCATTATGATGCAATCCTATCAATCAGTGCTTGTTTCTCAGGTTCAGGAGCAGCACTCCACCATCTGCATCTGCTCTGTGAATGCCAACAACAATTTTGAATTGTTTTTTGCTATGTCCCTTAGCAATCTGTTCTCAAAGAAATCATCATGTCCCCTATTGTGGTACTTCCTGCGGCTCTGCAAATACCAGAGGATTGTTAATTCTGTGTTTGCAACGTTCATGACAATGGTGCAGAGTTGTTCAGGCTCTATGCTTTTGTCAGAGATGGCAGGCAGAAACAAGTGCCATGACAGTTTGTGGGATTAAAAAAAAAAAAAAAGGTATGAAAATTATGGGACAGGGATGGCATTATGGGATGAAAAAAGTTGCATGATGGGAACTTAACCCATTGCTCCCCCACTCTGGCATGACTCATATGGGCTCCACAATGCATTGTGAAAATTCTCCAAAAGGCATTGTGCTATAGGGTGGCACGCAGCACATCCACTCTGGTGCACCTCAGTGTGCATTGACACAAGCACTTCTTTGAATATGTGCAGCACTGACACAAGTACTCATATGCACAAGTGATACGCTAACTACAGCAGCTTTATGCCAGCATAACTTGCATCAGACGAAGTTTGTAGTATAACCATGGCCATACACAGGGAAGACAAAGAAGGCAGCAAGGAAGCACCAGCTACTGCCACAGCAGTACTGGTAGCATGACCCTGAGAAAAACAGGAGAGAGCGTGCTTTGGGCTAAGGGCTGGCTGGAAAGGGGCTGGGAACTGGGAACAAAGAATTGTCTCCTGAAGTTTGATTCCTACCGTGTTCAAGGAAACAGGACTTTGTAAATAAACAAGATTGCATCGTAGAAATACCTGACTCCATCATCAGTTTTCCCCCCTAATGGAAACAATCTGCAAGACCCTGAATTTAGGCTAACTGCAAGGGTCAAAAGCGGTAACAATATATTTCTTATGCAGATACATTTGTATGACTCAGTCCATTTTAGTAACATGGGTAGACTGTATCATTTAGGCATAACCTTAATTAAGAGTCAGGGTGGAGTTGCATAGCTCCAGCAAGAGCACTGTGGATGATTATGCCTCTGAAGCACTATCCTCCTCTCAGCTGTCCAGTTAATTTCTGTGGAAGTGAAAATCTGTGCTGTTTCTTGAGATTGTGAAGTCTGCTCCCCCAGGTGTTCCTGTCCTGCTTTACATGTTCCTGCCTCTTCTGTCCCTTTTTGGCATAATGTGTGCTCCGGATATAGTTGGAGAGAATAATTCCTGCACACTCTTGACTTCAGGAATTATGATAGTTCCTCATCTGTGTGGGCTTTTTGCCATCTTCTTGCAGAAACTGCAAGGAAAATTTTGTGTGTAGCACTCAGTTCTGATTCCACTGATGTCAAGGGCGAAACTATTAACATAAATGGGAGCTGAACAGAGCCCATAAGAAGTAGGGTTGGGCCTCCATCATTAATGGGAACCATTACCCTTTGAATAGGGTTGCCAACTTTTCTGATTGCAGAAAACCGAACACCTTTGCTTCAGTCCTGCCCTTCTCTGAGGCCCTGTGCCCTGCTCACTCCATCCCCTCTCCCTCAGTCTCTCGCTCTCCCCCACCCTCGCTCACTCACTTATTTTCATTGGGCTAGGGCAGGGGTTTGAGGTGTGGGAGGGGGTGACGCTCTGGTTGGGAGTGCAGGCTCTTGGATGGGGCCAGAAATGAGGCGTTTGGAGTGTTGGAGGGGGCTCTGGGCTAGGGCAGGGGATTCGGGTGCGGGGGGGGGGTGAGGGCTCCGGTTGGGGTGCAGGCTCTGGTTTGGGGCCGAGGATGATGGGTTTGGGCTGCAGGAGGGGGCTCTGGGCTGGAGCCGAGGGGTTTGGAGTGCAGGATGGAGGGCGGACTCTAGGAGGGAGTTTGGGTGTGGGAGTGGGTTCTGATCTGGGATAGGGGTTGGGGTGTGGGCTCTGGGCAGTGCTTACCTCAGGCAGCTCCCGGAAGCAGCTGGCATGTCCAGCTTCTAGGCAGAGAGGCTAAGGGGCTCCGCGTGCTGCCCTCGCCTGTAGGTGCCATCTCTGCAGCTCCCATTGGCTGGGAACCATGGCCAATGGGAGCTGTCGCTTGGGGCGGAGGTAGCACACAAGCATCCCTGGCCACACCTCTGCTTAGGAGCCAGACATGCTGGCCATTTCCTGGGAGCCACACAGAGCCAGGGCAGGCAGGAAGCCTGACTTAGCCCCACTACGCTGCCTACTGGACTTTTAGTGGCCTGGTCAGCAGTGCTGACCACAGCTGGCAGGGTCCCTTTTTGATCAGGCATTCTGGTTGAAACCTGGATGCCTGGCAACCCTAACTTTGAAGTCTATGGGGTTTTGCCTGAGTAAGGAGTGTAGAATCAGACCCTTATCTGCTTATAATAGGAAAATTGAAAAACTTGAGATTTTCATTTTGGTTATTCCCTGTATTCTCTTACTTTAAATGATTCCACATAACTGTGGATTACAAGAGCTCAAGAACCATCTTCTTTGCATCCTGCTTAATCAGGCTACCACTCTGTTTTGCTCCTCTTTTCTAGCCAATGTTATTGCACAGCTACAGAGCTAAAATTTTTGAGATTTTAGACACAGGCCTGAGAAATCCCACAAGATCCCAATTCTCAGTCTAAAAGCCTGAAATTAGGCAGATCAGATTAACTTTAACAACTCATTTTTTCCAGATATCACTTTTTCCCCTTTAAAGTTGCAATTATTTTGAAATGAAGAGAAACAAATAGACTTTTATTTAAAACCAATGCACATATGTTACAGTATAAACAATTTGGACTGAAACTTCTCTGTGTTTTGAAAGCCAATACATTTTCCTAACCAGTTTATTTCAACTGAAAGTGATGTTTGCTGAAACCATTTGAACATTCTAGGTGAGATCCTTAGTTGGCGTAAATGGGTGCAGTTCTGTTTATGTCACTATTAGAGGATCTGGCCCTCTATCTCTAGTGGGAAGGCTTTTCAGCTGAGGGCCCCTTCAGAATTTGCTCCCTGGATCTCTATATTGCATTGAATGTTCCCCATAGACCCATTGGATTTCAGTGTGGAGCAGCCACAGAGGGGCCCAGTGAATATTGGTGTGACTGACATCTTCAGAAGAGGAGAGGAATCAACAGACTTGCACAGATTTAGGAGCTGAAAATGAAAAAGCGGAGAAACAATGTGTTTTGAGTACAGGCAGTGCTCGGACTTACAACACAATTGGTTTCTGAAAATTGCATTGTAAGTCGAAACGTGTAACTCAGAACCGCAATCCACTCCATTGCAGGACCAAGTGTCGTAAAGTTGAAACCGATTGTCGTAAGTCGAATCAGGGTGTCAATTCAGAAATGTCGTACATGCCGTTCGTCGTAAGTCGAATGTTGTCAAGTCGAGGACTGCCTGTAATCTGAACATCTGAGTGTTTTGGGTTCACTAATGCTTGTTAACAGTTAACACTTGCATTTTTTCCATTTTATTTGTATCTTTATTTTTGCACATGTAAAATATTTGCTGAGGTAGTTTCTGAATTCTGTCCTTATTAGCAATGGTGAAGGATAAGCCTTAAT
Organism: Chrysemys picta bellii; assembly: GCF_011386835.1. Taxonomy (NCBI): domain Eukaryota; kingdom Metazoa; phylum Chordata; order Testudines; family Emydidae; genus Chrysemys; species Chrysemys picta. The sequence goes on along the minus strand of NC_088801.1, from coordinate 25,335,941 downwards.
ACCAGTTTCAATGGATATAGCCCAACACTTCCGTATTTTTACTCAGTGGCCTTGGGCAGCTTGAACCTTTCTTAATTAAAACATCACTGGCTTTTTGTGAGGGAAAAAAAAAAACAAAAAATGTAAGTAAGAGTATAGATCAATAGTTTTTTCCACAAGATGATAAGAAATTGTTGGGAAATTAAGCATTGATTTGGAAACCTTGTGATAATCCTATTGACTTAAGATCATGTGCTTAAAGTTAAGCATGTGCTTAAATATCTTCCTGAATCAGGGTCTCAGAAACTGAGATATGGAATGAAAAAAACAACACCCCTCTCCTCATCTCCTCTGAGTCCCCTTGGATTCATTGACTGGCACTGAAGTAAAAATATACAGTTAAATACGTCGAACCTGGTAAGCTGAACACCATAGTAGGAGGCAGGAAAAGGGAAACATTTATTGACATCACCATTTAGAAGAGGAGGAAAAATATGTAAAAGCTTTATCAGAAAAAATAGTGCACACTGAAGAGAAATTTCAGGGATCAGTAATTTTTGAATGTGTATGGTAGAGGAGTATGTCACAGTAGAGACACCTCAGGCATTTTATATTACATCCCAGAGATAAATTATTTTAAGGACACAACTGATCTGATGCCTATGTATTTCTATCTTTTCTTTTTGAATTAGCATTCGTCCCCTACAGTATCAAGAAAGAGAGAGGAAATACATTATTTATAAGGGATTTCATCTATAATGATTATCTGAAGAAGACATTAACACAGTAGGAGGTACTGAAGGCACTGGGTCATGGAAAGATCAAAATAAATGATGGAGTGGAATTCCATCTGAATGTTGTAGAACACAGATTTAAAGTTACTTAACTATAACTTTAGTAAGAGCAATAAATAATTGGTTACAAAACAAACAATTCCTACTCCCTGAAAATTGCTGTTATTCTCCTCTTGTACCCAGAGATGTGCCCAGTGGCAAATACTACCTGCTTCAACCAGTGCTGATTACTAATAAAAAAAGATTAAATATAAAAAAACCCATAACCTAAGCTTTTTGCAGATAGCAATCAACGTTATACAGCAGAATAATAGCTACTGCTATTTATAAAGGGCCAAATTCTCTGTTGATGTAAATTGGCAACATAGTCAATTTATACCAGCAGAGAAGTTGGCCCATAGATTAAACATTTACTTTACTTTTTAAAAATATTTTAAATTTGCACTTGAGAAGTTTCTGTCTTTAATGATTTTTTTATTGCAAAAAACATTCTGTGACATATATCACAGAGATACATTTGACATATCACTGGTGTGATGCATCACTAGAGATATAGGAACCTAATGTGACTAATGTCAGTGTATGAGCTGTTTCATTTCTATATTATCAGTGTAGTGAAGATTAAAGAAATATAGTAGTTAAAAAGTCAGATAAAAAGGGTCCTTTGTTAAAAACACACACAGAAATTCTTTTATCCTCAGGTAGAAGAATCTAATTTTTGTGATTTTTACCATTGAAGAAATTTATTTTTTATTTTTTTGTTGCCAACTCTGTTACATGTCCAGTTTAATATTGTTTTACATTTAAAAAAATGACTAGGTTTGGAAATACCTGATTTGCCCCAGGGTATTATTGGTAATCTTACCTGGCAACTTGGGGTTTACTCAAACACGATACCTATAAAAAACATAAGAGATTAAGAAAGCTATCAAAAGGGCAAGAGACTTCCTAACCTTTAAAAAATGACTGACCCATTGCACAATATTCACTAGTTCTACTTTTAAATGGCCCAGATAATGTTAAGAAAAAATATACCTTAAGACAAACTGCATTTATTTTTTGGATGTTTTATATTACATATCCTCTTCTGGAAGTTGATTGATACAATGTATGAACATTTCTCAGGGTCTGATTGTATTTCGAGCAACTTGGATTATATCTTCCCTCTCCCCCTGCTTTAATTTTCTCTATTCCCCAACCCCTTTCATCCCTTTCCATTTTGGGAGAATAGGGTCAGGCAAACAGGCAGATATTGATTGTGCAGGACTGCAGGCCAGGAGTGTATTTTGAGGAGGGATTTGAAAGAGGAAAGTTGAGGATGCAGGCCACACTGGATTAGCAGGGTTGTTCCAGGCTTGGCAGAAAGGCACAGGCATTAGTATGAAGGATAGGGTTACCAGGTGTCCAGTTTTTGACTGGAACAGATAGTTGAAAAGGGACCTTGGCGGCTCTGGTCAGCACTGCTGACCAGGCTGTTAAAAGTCTTGTTGGCGTAGGGCTGGCAGGCTCCCTACCTGGCTCCACACGGCTCCCGGAAGCAACAACATGTGCCTTGGCTCCTAGACAGAGAGATGGCCAGGGGGGCTCCGGGCGCTGTCCCCGCCCCAAGCACTGGCTCTGCAGTGGCACCCATTGGCCAGGAACCATGGCCAATGGGAGCCATGGGGGCAATGCTTGCGGGCAGAGGAAGTGTGCATGCCACAGAACCGCCTGGCCGCCTCTGCGCCTAGGAGCTGAGGAACATGTTGCCGCTTCTGGGAGCCACCCGAGGTAATTGCCGCCTGGAGCCTGCACCCCACACATCCTCCCACACCGCAACCCCCTGCCTCAGCCATGAGCCCCCTCCCACACCCAAACTCTCTCTTGGAGCCCACACCCCATCCTGCATGCCAACCCTCTGCTCCAGCCCTGAGCCCCCTCCCGCACTCCAAACACCTCGTCTCCAGCCCAGAGCTGCCTCCTGCACCCCAAACCCCTCATCCCCAGCCACACCCCAGAGTCCGCACCCCCAGCGGGAGCCTTCACACTCCTCCATGCCCCAACCCCCTGTGCCAATCTGGAGCCCCCTCCTGCACCCTGCACCCTGCCCCACCCCAGAGCCCGCACCCCCAGACCAGAGCCCGTACCCCTTCTCACATCCGAACCCCCTGCCTCAGCCTGGAGCCTCCTCCCACAGTCTGAACCCCTTGGACCCAACTCCCAGTCCAGAGCCCACTCCTGCACCCCGGCCTGACCCCAGAGCCCACACCACCAGCCAGAGACCTCAGCCCCCTGCAACCCCCTGCCCCAGCCTGGAGCCCCCTCCTGTATCCCAAAACCCTCATCCCCACCCCCAGCCCAGAGCCCATACTCCCTCCTGCACCCTACCCCCTGCCCCAGCGCAGTGAAAATGAGCGATTGAGAGTCGGGGAGAGCAAGTGACATTGGGATGGGGGATGGAGTGAGCAGGGGCAGGGCCTCAGAGAAGGAGCGGAGTCTTGGGGCAGGGCAAAGGTGTTCGGTTTTGTGTGATTAGAAAGTTGGCAACCCTAATGAAGGACTTGACCCAAAGCTCATTGAAATCAATGTGCTCTAAATCAGACCTAAAGGTAGCAGTAGGGCAAGAAGAATTAGGAGAGCCTAAGGTTTTAAGAAGGGAAGTAGAAGGAGACAAGGAAAGAGATATAAGATGGGGCAGCGTTCTAAAACATTTTAACAGTGAAGACATGGGGTGAAACCCTGCCCCACTGAATTTTGCTATTGACTTCAAATTTCCAATGAGTATCTTGTTATTGATTCAGTTCAAATTTAATAACAAGGAATATAAGTTCAAATGGTATCAAAGGCAAAGAAAACTACATCACCAGCTCTGTGACATTTATAGTATAGTCTATATTTGTCTTGGCCCACCTTCCACAGCTACTTCAGTGGTAATGTCACCATTTTAGCATTTCACTATTTCTGTTATAAACATTTATTTTATTTTCTGTAACTTAAATGTAAGGTATCTTTAATTGCCATTAACTTACCATTACACTTATTGTGGAAGGTATATTTGTGGTATTCACTTCCATTCTTACTCGATCTGTCTAAGATGCAAACAACAGATAAATTAGAGATGAATTTGTTTACCAAACAAGGAAACTAAATTTCTTCTTCTGTGTTACATCATTCCTTTCAGGTGCTTGTAATTGTAAACATCCCGTGTTTTTAATTCCTTGTCCGCTTAATCTCATTAGGAGAATATCAGACGTTAAATCTTTTAAGTAGCATTAGAGTATGTTTTCATCCATAACATATGAGGATGCTAGTTAGTTCTTATCACTTAGCTTTTACATAGGGCATGCTGTTCTGTGAGTTACTGTGTTGAAAATAGAGGTTTGCTTTCATGAAGATTTTGCTGGCAATGAGTGCTGTGAATTAAAATATCAGTGTTACAAATCAGACTGACAGTACAAATTACAGAGAGTAAGATGGGTGTTGGGGGGGGGGGGAAGAGGGGGAGACAATCTGACACTGCTGGATTATCAGCCTTGACAATGAGAGAACTTTAATACAAGGCTAAAGTCTTGTATGCAGAAATGGGCGTCACAATGCAACTGCCGTGATCAGTTGATACAATTACTCTTGTGTACAAGGTCATAGGCTATAAGAGATAAACATACAAGGGGAAGCTATAAAACCTCTTCTCTAAATGGTCTGCTTTTGGAGCATCATATAGCTTTCAATGGAACATATAATCCACATGTACTGTAACTTGGGAAACATCTCAATTCCTAGTAATGTCAGTTTTGACTAATTTTAGCAAAAAGGTTTAATATACTGCCCTCCATGCTCTTTATCCTTCCCACCCTTCTTTCTTCCTCCCTTCCTCCCTTTCGCTGTCTTGCACTTGTTTGCTCACCCATTCCTGGCATCTTACACCATCCAGCCTATAGCATAAACATAAATGCAAACTAATTAATAATTTTAGAAGACATGGAACAAACAAGTGATGGGCCCATTATCCCCCTGACTCCTTTGCCTGCATGTTGTGCCCTCCTTCCCCACCATCCTTCATCTGATTTTTGCCTTTTAAGATTGTAATCTTTTTTGGGGCAGGGTCCATATATTCATACATGAGTTTGTTCAGCATCTAATATGATGATTGAAGCCTGTGGGTACAACTGCAGTATAATTTTATGTGGGAGCCAGTAGTCTATGGATAATAAAAACCACAAAAATGCAGAGGATCAGATTCTGAGGCTACTGGCCAGCCCTCATTCCTTGACCAACAAGGAGTGGGAATGCTGTCTTACCTATTAATAATTAATTGTCTTTGGACCTAGGAGCCCTAGTCATGGACTAGGACCATGTTGTGCTAGGTGCGATATAAATACAGAACAAAAAGACAGTCTTTGTTCTAAAGATCTTGCAACTTAAGTTATTGCCTGGAAAGAGAGACAGTACCTCAATATTGCTCAGCTGTGATCTGTGTTAGCTTTAGTACATTGGTGATGGGGTCTTTAGGGGTCATGTCCAACTTTCCTTAGCTAAAGATAGTCAGAACAGCACAAGATCTTGAGAGTGAGAAGAGTCAAGGAAAACCATTGGTGGAGCTCTGAGGACTTTCTGAAACTTCTTGAAAGAAAACTTGCCATTGTAGTGTTAGCTGTGTCCATCAAGGTAGAGAACAGATATAGATATAAAAGAGATTGTTTATTAAAATCAGTGGGCATAGTCCAGAGAGGGCATGTAGTTGTGTTTGGCTCTTTTGCTCCCTAACTAACTAAATGCCTCCTGTGCTGTGTAATGTCTCCTTAAATCCTGGCCTGGATTAAGCATTCTGGAAGGGACTGCTGACTACAGTGATACTGATTTCTACAAATATTAAAGTAAATAATTCTTCTTACAAAGGACAAGAATGGACAGTGTATGCTCTGATCAGTCTGTAGATCCCCTGATGTAAACTTAATTTTATCCACAAACCTATGGAGGTATCTGCAACATTTTGTTCTCTGTAGATGCAGTTAATCTACAGTTCATTTTACTATTGTGCACACTTTTCCATGGTAACCTGGGAAGCTGGACTTGTGTTGCCTACTTCATTTGAAATAATAAACTGCACCTTTGTTAAGAACACAGATAAGGCACAAATTGTATTTCATGTGCATGAAGACCAAAGTTCTATTTTGTAAAATCACCTGGCTGTTGGTGAAAGCTATCATGAACCTTTTTTTTGTCCTACCATCCAAACGTGGCTAAAATATCTGTTCAGCAAAACACCTTTTTTTCTGTCTGATAATCCTAACATTTATAGATGGCTGATTGGTCTATTGCAAATACTGTGAAACCGTGTTTAAAGATTTTAGGATCTTTTTAATCCCTTCCCTGATAAGAAACCCTTGCCTGAAAGCTGGGGGGAAAAGGTCCATCTGTCTTGCACCATATGTGTGTACACTGTAAAACCAGCAAATACAGCATAGTTTGCTGATAGTAATGAGTTCAATTTAGTCATACATTGGGATACACAATATTGCTATTGTTATAGAGCTTTCACACATCTGAGAGGCAGGTATTGCTAGTTACCTATTAGAGGAAAATCTGTGGGTCAAATACAAATAAAAGAAACACTTTGAAGAAGTTCAGTGTAATGCTTTCAAACTGTTCTGAAAAGGTAATATAAAAATTTATGTGATGAATATGGAGAAGTATCATTTAGCATATTGCTTGTATGTGTTCCTGTTTTGAACATAATGGCCATGGTTCCCTTCTCACTTTGCACCATTATGCATTATAAGTAAATCCATTGAGGTCAATGGATATACACCCATGTAGAGGAGATTCAGGCTCTGTATTTTGAATTCAGTCTGGTACAATATGCTAATATATCACTAATCTGTTTCTCCTTGGTGGGGGATAAAATCAGTACCCCAAGGATACTAGAAGAAAATGTTGCTTATCTATGTATATGTGAATAGCCACTTTGGTTGTAGCTCCTACTAAACCCATATGAAAAAGTTTACTTGAATTGCAAAAGTAATCATAGCCAACCCGAAATAATTCTTTCACAATATTTTGTCATAAACTGTCCTTTGACATTTTTGGTCAACTCTATTTTCGTTTTTCTGACTATCTCGCAGCAGCTGGTAAATTCTGAGTTTTAACAATGCTTGCCTGGAAAAGTCAGATGGTGCAAATCACATTATATTTTCCAGTGTGGTCTCTTCTGTTCCACTTTAGTTAATCTGCATGAACTGGTTGTAAATCTATAGTCAAAATTCAGCCAAGGGAAAGTCAGTATCACTCAAAACTAAATTTTTTCAAATGACAAACTTGTAGCTAAAGCACAGTGTCAAAGCTGGGTTGTAGGCAGCCATACCTAGAGGTCAAAGCTGGAGTCCACAGTCAGGAGTCAAGCGTCAGCTAGGTCAGGATACTGGGAGATCAGAAGCAGGAGACAAACTTGGGATCGGAAGCGCTAGTTCATAAGCAGAATCAGGCCAGGTCAGGAAATCAGGGAGTCAGAGGCAGGAGACTAACTGGAGATCAGAACCACAAGTCAGAGGTCAGAAGCCAAGCTGGGTCAGTATGCCAGGAAGTCAAACTGGGGGGAACAGGAGTGGGAGGGTATGCAGTCCAGAGCAGAGTGGATCTCTGTTGTTCAGACAGCTTCCTGTTCCTGTTGCTGGTTTAAGTAGGGCCAGCAGGCCAATCGGCTGCTTTAGGACTTTGCCAATAGGACATCAGGGTAGAGCCTCAAATGGGCTGGGTTTCATGAGTCCTGGGTCATCATGCTGCCAAATGGAGGGTTGAAGAGTGGCTGCTCCTGTGGACCTGGGTTCGAGGCCTAGGACTCATAACATCACCACCTTCCCTAGAGAGCCCTCTGTGCAACATGGGTCCAGCGTTTTCAGGGTGACTTCTATGGAAGGCCTGAACCAAGCCAGTGAATGTTCTCCGCTGGCTTCCACATGCATTCCTCTGGGCTGTAACCTTCCCAGTCAATCATGTACCACAATTTGCCCCACTTGACCTTGGAAGTGAGGACTTTGTGGATAATGTATTCCTCCTGACCTTGCACTTGCATTGGTGAGGGCAGTGATTGGACTCTATGGGGAAATGTGTTCTTAGTGTAGGGCTTAGGAGTGAGACGTGGAATATAGGGTGGACTCTGAGGGAACTGGAGCTTGAAAGTGAGTGGGTTGATTTGTCACCAAATCCAATATGGGCCAAAGAACTGGTAGTTTAGTTTCCAGGAGGGTCTGTCTATGCAGAGGGGTTCTGTATAAAGCCATAGTTTTTGTCCTACAGAATAGGCTGGACCTTGATGCCTATGCTTGTCTGCATGCATTTTGTAGTCCTCCTTTGCTTTCCCAAGGTGTCCCTTTACCTCTTGGGTGTGATGGATGCATTGTACTAGGTCCAAGGCTGATGGGTTGGGGGAGGATGTTGGTAGTTGTGGTGAAATCGGGAGTGGTACCCATAGTTAATAAAGAAGGGGCTGTGGCTTGTGAATGCACGATCTGCATTATAATATGAGAACTCAGCATATGGTAATAGTGCAGACCAGTCATCCTGGTGATGGTTGGTGTAGCATTGTAGGTACTAGTCTAGGATGTGTTTGATTCTTTCTGTTTGGCCATTTGACTGAGGATGGTGTAAATGGTGAATTCTTTGTAACTTGAAGTCTTTAAACCCTGATTTTGGTAACTCAGCCAGAGGTTAGGGGTCTATTACAGGAGTGGGTGGGTGAGGTTCTGTTGCCTGCAATGTGCAGGAGGACAGACTAGATGATCACAGTAGTCCCTTCTGACCTTAAAGTCTATGAGTCTATGATAGGCAGATGACAGGTGCATGGAGACCCTTAATAGATACAGGTCCTTATGCCAGAAGCTGGCAGTGAACTGGGGTCTCTGGTCGGAGGTGATATGAAACAGGAGGCCATGAAGATGGTCTACATTGTTTATCTACAGCCAGGCGGTTTCCCCTGTGGAGGGTAGACCCATGCAAGGAATGAAGTGAGCCATTTTTGAAAAGAGATCCAACGCTATCAGGATGTTCATGAAACCACTGGATTCTGGTAGTTCCACCACAAAGTCCAAGGAAATGGCCTCCCTGGGCTGACATGGGGCATCCAGGGGTTGGAGGATGCCACAGGGTTTCTGGCATGGGATCTTGGTGCGAGCACACTCCTGGCAGGAAGCAACAAAGGTCTTTATTGTGGAGCATATACAGGGCCACCAAGAGTACCAGGACGTTAATCTTTGGGTTTTATATTGCCCCAAGTGTCCTGCCAGGGTGGAGTTGTGGCACAATTGAAGAACTGCTACTCTTACAGGTCAGGGGGTAACATAGATGCAGTCCCTTACGAATGTGATCCCCTCCCAGGTGTCATGTGGTTCTTGCTTGATAATGGCTCTCTTCTCAGGTGGAATTCCAGAGGCAGAGGTGATGAGCGCAAAGAGGTCCCAGTGGTGGATCACACTGAGGAACTTATGGGACTTGAGAACGGGGGCTGATTCCAGACTGAAACATGGTTGTTCCTGTGCCCTTGGGTTCAACACCTGAAGGTCATGATGCACAGGGATTGAGCACTGGGTTCTATTCCAGGCTCTCCAATAGACTTCTTTTGTGATGTAAGACAAGTCACTTAACCTCTCAGTCCATCAATGTTCATACCTGTAAAATTGGTATAATGCTTAATTATCCACCTCAGAGAGGTGTTGTGAGGCTAAATTTATTAATATTTGTAAATCATATTATTCTCAGGCAGAATGTACAAAAGTTGAACAAAGCACCCACGAGCAAGATTTTTGTGCTATGAAGTACAACATTTTTGGGTAGAAAAGAATGGACACTCAGAATGGATAGTAATTCTGAGGTAGTACTAAGAAATCTGGAAACTTTTTATTGAGTGCACAGAGGGACCAAAGAGTGAGTGGGGATTATGCTCCCACTCTAAGAAGCGCTCTCTTCACTTCATGGTTGAGACATGGGGAGTGTAAGGACCCTCATATTGCCAGCAGGTCCCAATGCAGGATCAGGAACTAAGTTAGACAGCAGCATTTGTCTAGAAATAACAGAGTTAGTGAAAGATCAACTCAGACCTCACAAGTTCTTTTAAAAAAAAATTGTGGTATTATTTTTTTAATCTCTTTCCAAGAGGGTCATGAATCCTGTTTCCCATTGAATAAAGTTTATTCTCTCTGTATCTCTCTCTGTCTTGTGCTTGTATACCTCCCATTACCATTGTATATTAGCACTCACAATCTTTAATGTATTTGTCCTCACAACACCTCTGTGAGCTAGGGAAGCACTGTTATCCCCATTTTACAGATTGGCAACTAAGGCACAAAGAGGCTAAGTGTCTTGATCATGAACATAGTATCTGTGTACATAAACATCCTTGGTCATTGCACTGTCGTGTTTGCCCCAGAGATTTTAGAAGAAAATGATAGCTTGAGTTTTTTCCTTCATGTTTTAAATCATTACTTGACTCATTATACATAACAGCATTCAATAAAGGTTGTAGTCACCCTATCAGTGTTAAGACGTCTTAGATCTCATTGTAGGTTACACATTGCATAGTAATGGGCATCATGGAGGAATAGTTGTCTGATTTGGATGTTTCTTCATTCCTCACAGTATTTTATAAACATGTTTTGTAGAAAACTGTATTTTCTTGCAATTTTTGAACTACAAATTTGTAAATAATTAAAACAAAACCCAACCCCCACATCAACAGAGGAAGATTGTGTGTGACACGTGACCTTTTAAAGGATCTAGCTACATAGGTACAAGGGTGAAATCCTGGCCCTATTGAAGCCAATGGGAGTTTTCCCATTGACTTCTGTGGGCCCTGGATTGCATCCAATATTCTCTCAACAGCACTGAATATTTAGAGAATGGAAGCCCTTTTGCCCCAGGGCAAAATATGGTTCTGGGAGCAGGTTTTGGCTGATCTGCTCTGATCTTTCATCTTTCATATCAGTTAGAAGCAACAGAGGATGAGAGAGACCCGGGTGTACCAGTCAATTACAGGATGACTATGAGCTGCAATGTGGTCATGAAAAAGGCTAAAGTGATCCTAGGATACATCAGGCAAGATATTGCTAGTAAAGACAAGGAAGCGTTAATGCCATTATACAATACACCGGTGAGACCTTATCTGGAATATTGTGTGCAATTCTGGTCTCCTATGTTTAAGAAAGATGAATTCAAACGGAAATAGGTGCAGAGAAGGGCTACTAGGATGATCAGAGGTACAGAGAACCTATATTATGAGCAGAAATTTAAAGCTTGGCTTGTTTATCTTAACAAAACAAAGGCTGAGGGGAGATATGATTACTGTCTATAAATACATCAGAGAGATGAGTTGTCTGACGCTGGAGCAAGGCATAACTCTGGAATTTGCAGAAAGGATAATTAAACTCACTCTAAAGGGAGTACGCCTCATTTTAACTGACCTTAGCTCCACCCACACAGAGAGCCCCAACTCCCATTTCAGGAACAATAACACTTATGAGTAACTTCAGAGTTAGCAGGTGAAAGGCATATGCCTGAGGAGGAAAATAAAATTCACATTCTCTGGGGAAAAGAAGAAATCCTAGCAAGTTCCTCTCTCTCCACCTAATATATAGGGGGAGAGGGTGTGAGTGTGCAGGGGATGCAGTGTGATCCAGTATATAGGAGATGTGGGTTCTGTTCCCAACCCTGCCACTGGCTTGGTGGATGACATTGGGCAACCACGTCACTTCATCTCTCTGTCCCTGATTTTCCTCACCTATAAAATATGACAAGGACACTTACCTTCTTTGTGAAGCACTTTGAGTTCTATGGAAGAATAGAACATATGGCAATTGGTGAGCAGTTACTCAGGAGCAATACTGTTGACTTTACTAGGAACTGGTCAACATTCTGAATAAGGGGTTTGCAGTCTGATCCACAGCAAGCAGAAAAATTACTTTCCTATAGCATGTGGTGGTAAGTACATTATTTATTTGTTGCGTGTACCTGTGTTGTGAAAATGTCTTAGTTTACAAGTCAGTAATAAGAAAAATATTCATACTGTTTGCTAAAGTTATTTTAATTTTAAGAAGTATAATATTACCAAATCTCACTAGCAGTGCATGTCATAGTTTGGAAACATGTTATGAAATTCACACTGAAATCACTGGGACAGTTTACAGAAAATGGAACATTGCCTCTTGACAAAGGAAGTGGGTGGAGTAGAAATCTAACTTACCTTGGGGCATAACAAGCCACAGTTATGGTTCAAGTAACACAGATTTTTTTAAAATAAAGCTATGCACAATATGTACTGAATTTTCAAGGATGTTGTAAATCAGCAACAATTGCAATAGAAAGAAAAATAAGGTTAAAAATCCAGGCGTGACAAGACCATGTCTTTACTCTGCTAAAGAGTATTGAATAAAAATGACAATACTTCAAGAGGTGGCCACATTTTAAAGAAGAAAAATTGTATGAAAATTCGCTTTCTCGGAAAAAAAATCGTATTTCTCTTTTGCTTTTCTTTCTTATCTTTCCCCTCTCCTTCCCCCTGCCCCAACTTATTTCTGAATCGAGGTCTGTGAGGAGGATGATTTTTCACCTTTATACAAGGTAAATTTCTTGCCCAAGGGATAATCACAATGATTTGACAGGATGAATTCTGCATAATCTATGTACTTTTTTGTAAGGTATTGGATATTTTCCAAGCACTGAACTACATTTTGCTTTAGCCAACCATCATAAGCATAAAAATCAAATGTGACTGGGTGACAACTTCGCTGAAGAAAAAAATCCCCACAATTTTTTGTGTGAGCCAGACTGTTTGCTCACATCATTAGTTAAAGATCTCAGGGTTTCTATCTTTAGCAATGTGTTCAAAGTGAATTTGTAGTGAGTTAGTTAGTACTTTACTGTTATTATTTAAATAGAGGAATAGATAATGGCCAGCCTGATGCATGTGCATGTGTGGAAGAAAGAGCACAAGGAGTCTTTCCTTACTTCCTTGCTCTCCTGTATAGGAGCGCCACCACAACATAGTTGCAAGTGAAGGCAATACACGTGGCTAAAGCCACAAGCAGCATTATCCTCCCCAAAAAGTGGAGGCGTGGGTAGAGCCATATGGCTGACTCAGCCAGACATGCTGCTGGGAGGGGTTGCAGTGCAGATCATCCCCTGTGTGAATAGTGCCTTTAAACTTTAATCCAACCCAGAGATGTTTGAAATTAGGACATTACAGTGACTTCAGTGGATAAAAATCTACTAAAAGATCCTGGAGGTCTTTATTATACAGGAGCTAAGGAACAGTAAAAAAATCTAATTCAGCAGAGAGAAACTGTACGAATACATTCTGTTGATCAGTAACTGGCTTGTGCTACTAACCTGGCTGTATTACACTCTGTCTTTCTCAGAGTCATTGGGGAGTAAAGGTTAGATAAGCTTTAGGCCTATGAGAACTTTACAGTAACTAAACATAAAGAAAATGTGCACCAATTAATTATTTTATAGTAGAGTACTGTAGGTTTGCTTTGTGAATATGAACTAGGAGAATTATTATAATAATCAAAATGTAAACAGCTTCAGTAAAAGAAATCATATTAGCTGACACAATATTTCCCAACATGATATTTGCTATGTTTAATATATTAAACTATGGGCTGGATGCTGCATTCCATGCATCCCCAAACAATGGGAGTTTTGGGTACATGTGGAGTGGAACCGACTGATACTTTGTAAGTGAAGTCAGTATCAATATTATTAACTTCTATCACTCATTGTACTGAACAGAGCTTGCAGGTTAGTGAGATGAACACTTTAAAACTAGGCATGCTCCAACATGTGCAAAATATTGACTGCAATTGGTTGGTGGTAAATTTCATCCCGTAATGCAGAGTATGATAACACTGCTCTACAACCAAAATGCTTCTGAAATAAATGTAGTCAAACTTTACTAATTCTGGGTCACTGAGAACGAAGATGATGCTTAACATTGTTGATTGGCTCTAGTTTTCAAGATATGCTATTGGGTCAGTATATACGACCCTTGACTTGGGAATGGCGGAGGATAAGTGAGTTATAAAGGGAAGGGATCTCAATTTAAACCAGAAATGACTAAAATACATCTTTGACTGGATCTATGAATAAATCTATGTCTGGGTTTGGACAGTACTTGCTTTTTAGGCAAAACAATGAATGATGCAATCTGAAGCTGGTATTGCATCATACATGATATGAATTGCATCATATTATTCCTAGAAGTCATGGATGATGCAATCATAACGAAGCTTACATCACTCTGCTGAACAAATTGCCCTATATCAGCTCTAGAAATCATACAGTGTCGGGCTCTCTTATTTGTCAGTGTTTGATTTTGCAAAGGGACACATTTCTGTTTAGCCAAAGTGAGCAGAGATGCCTCGTACTTGTGTGAACAGTGCAGATAACTTCTGGTATGTTTGTGGTGAAGTGACTTTTGCATCACAAAAGCACAGTATAACCACTATGGTTAAGAAAGCCTATTACCTTTATTTTGGCTGCAAAATTGGAGATCAGGACAAGAGGTGGGCGCCACACATATGCTGCAACACTTGTGCAACAAATCTTCGCCAGTGGTTGAACAGGAAAAGGAAATCTATGCCTTTTGCAGTGCCAATGATTGGGAGAGAGCCAACAGATCATACCAGCAATTATTACTTCTGTATGGTGCCTCCAGTTGGGAAAGGTGTGTCAAAGAAGAAAAAGTGGACTGTGCATTATCCAAACATTCCATCAGCTGTATGCCCAGTACCCCACGGAGAAGGACTGCCGGTTCCTGATGCACCAGAATCATTCTCACTTGAGTCAGATGAGGAAGAGGAAGAGGATGAAACTTCTGGTCCTGAACCATCAGTGTCACAGGACCCACATTTTCTCCTATCCTCCTCCTCTGAACCACACCTCATAACACAAGGTGAACTGAATGACCTTGTCAGGGATTTGGAACTACCCAAGAGTAAGGCAGAGCTGTTGGGCTCCAGACTACAGCAGTGGAATCTCCTGGCAGGTGATGTTAGGGTTTCCATGTTCCGTGACCGTCAAAAGGATCTTGTCCCATTCTTCTTCATGGAAGGTGTTCTTGTAGCCTGCAACAACATCGATGGCAGCCCTCAACATCGTTCACGATCCAGATGAGTGTAGACTGTTCATTGATTCATCGAAGACGAGTCTTAAAGCTGTTTTACTGCATAATGGCAATGTTTTGCCATCAATTCCAGTTGGTCATGCAGTCCATATGAAGGAAACCTATGACAACATGAAACAACTTTTAGGTGCATAAACTATGACCAACATCAGTGGCAGCTTTGTGGCCATTTGAAGGTTGTTGCTCTCTTGCTTGGTCTGCAGACTGGATACACAAAGTACTGCTGTTTTCTCTGCGAATGGGATAGTCGTGCAAGAGATTCCCACTACATCAAGAAAGATTGGCCACTCCGACAGTCATTGGAGCCTGGGAGGAAAAGTGTTCAGCATCCACCACTTGTTGAATCAAGGAAGATTTTGTTACCACCCTTACACATCAAGCTGGGTCTGATGAAGAACTTTGTCAAGGCCATTGACAAAACACAAGCAGCTTTCAAGTACCTCTGTGGAAAATTTCCAAGGTTAAGTGAAGCTAAGATAAAGGAAGGTGTCTTTGTTGTTCCTCAGATTCGTGAACTTCTTCGAGATGATGCATTTGACCATGCACTGCATGGCAAGGAAAAGACGGCATGGAAAGCCTTCCAGTTAGTGCCAATAAATTTTCTCGGAAACAACAAGGCAGACAACTACAGGTTGTTGGTGGAAAACCTCCTCAAGGCATACAAAAGCCTTGGTTGCAACATGACACTAAAGAGACATTTTTTGCACTCTTATCTAGATTTTTTTCCACCAAACTGCAGAGCAGTGAGCAAAGAGCACGGCGAGCAATTTCACCAGGACATTGCAACAATGGAGAAACGCTATCAGGGCAAATGGAGCCCATCAATGCTTGCAGACTATTGCTGGACAGTGACAAGAGATGCTCCATTTAATGAATACAAGAGACAAGCCAAAAAGCGCCGAGTAGACACTGAATAGGACTAAACTATGTACATAATAGTTTTTTGCCTTTTGTTTCATAATAAATTTTATTTCTATAACCCTTAGGTTATAGACAGGTGAAATATTATCATGTAAAGCAACCATAAACACATGAAAAGACCTAGGTTTACAATTTATGATTAAAACTCTACTATCTACACAATGTACATAGACATAAAATGTAAAAACTTAAATATCTTAGAAACAGTAGCCAATCAGTTGTTTTAATTGTCATATTTGAATTCAGCACATCAAATTCATAATAAATAACACATTTTATCTCTGAAGCAGACGACTTCTCAAAAATTGTAGACCAGTGTAATTAGTATGAATGTCATGATCTTAGATTGTCTGGGTTTTTTGTTTTTGGATAGATAACCAGAATGCACAGAAAATAAGCAAATACATTGTTTCATTTTATTATAATTTTTTTTAGTCTAAGTATGGAAACAGGATGTTTTATTTGATACGTGTTAAGGTAAGGTTAATAAAAAGGAAATTCAATAGATACATTAAAATGTCTGAGATGGTGGCTAAACATACAAGTGAGTTAGACCATTGACCTCAGTGCACTTAAAGGCTGTGAGTCAGACTCCTGACGCCATAAGACAGTGAGGCTGAGTGTTTGTCTATGTGTTTGGGAAATTTGGAAAGATTTCTATTACCCAGAACCTTTGGGTCTTCTGGTACACTGAAAACAATTTAAAGCAGTTCTTAAATACATTCATTCACACTATAAATTTGAGGTGAATTTGATTCAAAATCTTTGCCAATTGTACATAAATTCTGTATACAGTACCATGAAGGAAAATACCTTTGTAATCACAACTATTTTCAGTGCTCTGAGATACAAATGCTGAACAAGTTTATTTGCATTTTATTATTGATCGACTGTTGCTATACTTAACTGTTAGCATGAGATTAGCATTATGGTTTAGTACAGAACAGTCAGTGACAGGTACCAGGCTTGAATAGTGAAGAAACTCTTCCCCAAGCAGAGGACAATATTGGAAAAAGCACATAAAGGTTAGCTAGTGCAAAGAGAGTTGGAAATAGCCATGCTAGTGACTTCCCTATCTCCAGTTCCTCAGATGATTGTTAGGCCTCTGACTCATAAGGTAGATATAACGGTGATCACTTAAAAAATTGGACAATTTTGTTGGTTGAAGAATTACACTTCAGTAGTGTTTGCTTTTTTCTCTGTTGAGATCTAGTGATCAATATAATACAGGTTTTCAGTATTTTCCATACAAACTGTGCCCCCAAATAGTTTGTGGAACCATGCAAGACAATATATGTTATAAATTGCAGAAAAATAGAGGTCTTGATTCTCCACTCCATCTGAGCTCTGGGAAGGGGACTGTGGAATACAGATTGTCACTCCCTGACAGAGGGATGCCTGCCACAGGAGTGGCTCTAATTTATGCCAGTGGAGGACTGAGTGCAGTGGAGATCAGCCCCACCCACATTCCACCTGCAGTCTTTTACTTATGCTAGTGGTGGTAGGGGTAGCTGGCAAAGGAGGTGGTGGTACCGCCTCTGCCAGCTTTCCACCAGCAGACAGGGGTACTGGAACAATTTTTACAGTGGGGGTGCTGAGAGCCATTCAACCAAATTATAAACCCTGTATATAATGGAAACCACTTCAAGCCAGGGGATGCGGCAGCACCCTTAGTTCCAGCACCTATGCCAGCAGAGTTCCCCAGTGTAGGAGGAATTCTTTGCTGGATGTCTCTGGCTTCTTTAATGCCACTTCATGCTGCATAAATAATCTTATGGACCACATAGTCTAGTCTAGAAATTGTACGTTATATAAAAGGTATTATATACTATAAGAAGGAATCTCTTGACAAAGAGTTTAAACCATTGCAGACTGTCTCTTCTAAAGGGTATACTTCTAGTGCATAACAAAGAGAATCAACATACTTTGGGCCACATTCAACATACTTTGGGCCATATTCGAGATCTTGGGTGCAGCCTGATTGACTTCAACACATAAGAGTCTTATACAAGCAACAGTAAAATTGTGGAAAGGAACAGAGAGCAGGCAGGTTTTAGATGAGCAGGAAGAAAATGAGAGAGAAATTCTCTGAGAATATCTGGGCAAAGAAAGTAAATAATGTTTGTAAAATTCTATAAAAACATGTAATAATTTTATTCAAGGCCACAATTTTTGAAAAATTCTCATGAAGATGTGGCATTTACATTACAGCATTACAAAAATTCCCAACATTTCATGTTTTGAGGCAAAAAATAAAAATATTTAGAAATACAGCTGATTGAAACTTTCTGACTGAAAAACATTCTCATGGGAAAATGGGGTTTTATCAAAAACATTTCTGTATGGAAATTTTTTTTTCCTTTTTTAAAATTTATTTTAATGGGAAATTTCAAAACTTTTTTTATTTCATTTTGAACAGAAATTTTCATTTTGGGTTTAGAGAATCAATTTTTTTTAAAATGACAAAATTTGGGATTTGTGTTTTCTTCTTTCACCTTTTTTTTTTGCAACTGAATGTAATATAATGAACACCATCTGTTTCTTTCTTCCTCTTTGCACTCAGTAACTGTTCAAAATGTCTCCAGTTTTGGAAAAAATCAAGAATGGCAAAAGGGAAAAGAAACACTAACTTTGCCATTTCAACTTTTCAAAAGTTGAGGAAACTTTGAAAAGTTAGAGTACAAAAATGGGAAAACAAATTAAAAGTAAGCCACATTCATTCTATTAGATTCAATACCAAAAAAGAAACAAGGAAAAAATGGAAAAAGGAGAAAAATAAGTTTGGAATTTGGAAAATTTTCAGTCTTGAAAACCAAAACAAAAATGTTGATTCAAATTGAAATGAAAAATTTTTTTTGTTTTGAAAATTCCTATGCCAAATTTCAAATGAAAGATTTTGATTCAAAAATTTTCATGGGGAAAATTTTTTTTCCCCAACAAACTGTACTTAAAACTTAGTTTTTCATCCATACATTACAAAAATGCTTTATAAAGTGTTGTAAGTATTATTATCCCCGTATCGTACATGGGGTAACTAAAACAATGACTTACCCAGTGCCATACAACAAGTTAGTTGAGATTAGAATCCAAGTTTCCTGACTCACAGGCTTGTGCTCTACATACTAGACCACAACTGCTGATTTCCATCTACCTACTCCTGCACAAACTGATCTTCATCAGAAAAAAAGTTTTGAAATTTCAAAAATGTTTAGGGTTTTCCCTGCCTCAAAAATAGGGCCAATTTTGTGAAAAGAAAGGGAGAAAATTGTAAAATCTTTGCAAAATTAATGCATTTTTGCAATCAAATGCATTCTTCCCTCTCCCCCCGATTTCTAGGTTTTTGAGTCTAGTTTATTTCATACTAACCTACACATGAAGTAGCTACAGACTACAGCAAATGAAGAGAGGAGTATGAAAACAAAATAAGCAGTTTTTAACTGGATCCTGAAATGGATGTGGGGAGTCTATGAGGAGCCAGTGGAGGTCTTGGAGAATGGGAAAAATTTGGCTCTGGTCCTAATGTGAATGTGTGGATTGGGAAGGAGTAGGGATCATGACAATAGTGGATTCAGAGGTGATGGGGTGACTTCCCTCTTTCTTTGCTCCTGCCCCCAAGCTGCATCTCAAAATAAGCAGGAAGTGGAACAATACGGCAGCAAAATGCTGCACACTCTTTCCACCTTGCATATGAAGCACAAATGCACCACCCCTTAATTTTCTCAAAAATCACAGTGCAGATTGCAGCATGTCACTAGTGCCACTTCCTCTCCAGACTCTGGGAGAGGGGTGAGAGAAGATGTGTCACCCCGTGGTGTGCCACAGAGCCCAACTTCCCCGCCTATGCTATGCCAGTACAGAGAAAGTGAGTCATGGAGGTGATGGGGTTCCTCTCCCCCTCTCTAGGCCCACAGGGGAATGGATGGGATAATAAACAAGCCTTTCTCTAGCAGTCACAGCAGGGACTCTGTGACAGTGTACCCCATAAGGCTTTATGGGGAGGGGGTGCTTATAAATATATGTATGACATAACTGGAATATGTTTTGTGCTGCCTGTGCCATGTAACATATCTCCGTAAAGGTTATGGTCTACTATATCTATTCATCCTATTTGTACATATATATCATTTTCTACTCGAGGTTAAGAATATGGGCTGTATGCTTGCCTGATTTCTAAGTAAGCTTTGTGAGGCATTTGGTCAGCTTCTTTAGGAAGGAATTCGCCAGGTTAAGTACCTGATCAGGAGACACTTGAGGAACAATGCATCTTGGAATGCTCCAATCCACATGAGAAGTCTTCCTGGAGACATGCAAGATGCCATGTGGACAATGGCGTGGGCCTGCAAAGACTGAGTCATGCAGGGGCATGTGACTTGCCCAGGTGACTCCAAAACTCCATCTTGGAGCTGGACTTTGCATAGGAGGGAGGAGGGGGGTCTCCACCCACAAGAGAGAGTCTATTTAAACCCAAGGGAGACCCCTCCATTTTGTCTTCAGCTGGCTAAAGAAGGAGCCTCTCCACCCCCCCCAGGATACTTGAAGGAGACTGAAACAAAGGACAGTAACTGCAGGGGGTGTGAATGATTGCTGGACCCAGGCTAAAAGGAGATTAGCCTGTAAAAGGGAGCACTCTGGAACTGGTGAGGAAATTATCTGTATTCAGTTTGATTAGGCATAGATTCGCGCATTTTATTTTATTTTGCTTGGTGACTTACTTTGTTCTGTCTGTTACTACTTTGAACCACTTAAATCTTACTGTCTGTATTTAATAAAATCACTTTTTATTTAGTAATTTACTCGGAGTATGTATTAATACCTGAGGGAGCAAACAACTGTGCATATCTCTCTATCAGTGTTATAGAGGGCGAACAATTTATGAGTTTGCCCTGCATAAGCTTTATGCAGGGTAAAACGGATTTATCTGGGTTTAGACCCCACTGGGAGTTGGGCATCTGAGTGCTAAAGACAAGCACTCTACTGTGAGCTGTTTTCAGGTAAACTTGCAGCTTTGGGACAAGTGATTCAGACCCTGGATCTGTGTCTGGAGCCAAACGGGAGTGTCTGGCTCAGCAAGACAGGGTGCTGGAGTCCTGAGCTGGCAGGGAAAACAGAAGCAGGGGTAGTCTTTGCACATCGGGTGGCAGCTCCCAAGGGGGTTTCTGTCACACTCTTTCCACCTTGCATATGAAGCACAAATGCACCACCCCTTAATTTTCTCAAAAATCACAGTGCAGATTGCAGCATGTCACTAGTGCCGCTTCCTCTCCAGACTCTGGGAGAGGGGTGAGAGAAGATGTGTCACCCCGTGGTGTGCCACAGAGCCCAACTTCCCCGCCTATGCTATGCCAGTACAGAGAAAGTGAGTCATGGAGGTGATGGGGTTCCTCTCCCCCTCTCTAGGCCCACAGGGGAATGGATGGGATAATAAACAAGCCTTTCTCTAGCAGTCACAGCAGGGACTCAATGGAGTGGGGAGAAAGTGCTTGGGAACCCCTCTCTAGCATGGTCAGTGGAATTGGAGTCAGAGGGTCCATGTTCTCTGGAGGCACTATTAAGGGGCCATGAGGAAAACAGGGAATAGCATGGGCCCTCTGACTCCAATGAATTCAGCTTTACTTTTTGCTAATGCAACAGTCTCCCCTTTTCCTTAAGGAGCATGGGAGTGAGGTTATTCCTCACTGCTGTGCCAAATTGACTTTTGTGAGAGCAGGGAATTTGCACAAAGTGTCTCTAAAGGGAACATGCTCACTTTCTAGGCCCGCACACAGAACCTCAAGAGTATTGCCTGCTGAACTAGCTGCTCAAACAGATGAGAACTGTTACAGAAAGGGGAAAAAAGTCTTTTAGAATGTGATGGTTTGGTAGGAAGTACATTGGTACATTAACAAATATGGAATTTGCACTAAAAATAAAAAAAATTGCAATTCTGCCACTGGTCTTTTAGGACTTGATACTGCAAACTGCTGAGGAGACTCTTGTTGCGTTCCAGCATAGCACATAAGAATGTGCATAGTTAAATTGACTTCAATGGGACTACTCACATTTTTGTAGTTAAGCATGTACTTACTTGGGTGTTTTGCTGGATCTGGGCCATAGTACTCAGCACCTTTCAGGTTTAACACCTACATGCTGGAGTAAAGGCTTTGCGGAGGTCATCAGAGGGAGCTAAAGTAGTCATTTGCCTGAACACTAAACTCTCCCAAATTAAAGAAACTCTTAAAAAATAAATAAACAAGAAAAGTCTGGGAAATAACCTGCAGAAGAGCTCTGCGGAACTCAAAACTTGTCTCTTTCATCAACAGAAGTTGGTACAATAAAAGCTATTACCTCACCCACCTCGTCTCTCTGGGAAATAATGGCATTCTTGGTGTTTTGTTTCTTTATCTTTATCAGTATGAAGCTGCTCCCATAGAAAATCTGTAAAATATGATAACAAAAGTAAGGAAGAGGATAAATGTAAAACCTCAGCTATATCTGGAGCTGTGAATGCATGGAGTATTTGTAGTTGAATATCTCTTAAAAATCCAATTCAGGGTAATTAACTGTTGAATAAGAATCCAAATAATGTTTTGCATATTTTTACAATTGCAGGAACACATATCTTGGCCTGCTGCCTGACATAGTAAATAATCACCAGGACAACAGCAAAACCATAATTATTTGTGATTTTTTTTTTTAAGTTCAAGCCATCATAATAATCATTTAAGGGGGAAAAAAAATCCAAACTGTTTATTTGCATCTTCCTGGTTCCCTGGCTACCTCTTAGAGGTTCATGAGAGAGGCACAGAATATGACAGATCTTTTTTTTCAACATGGCTACGAGTAATAGGCTAAAAATAACTGTCTTATGATTAAACTGTTAAGTGCTGAATTGATTATTTTCATTAGCATTTGCAGCAGTTGGAACATAGCTTCATGAAAAACTCCCTTGCAAACCCCAAATGTTTACAAGGATACAAACTTCTTAATGGGATTGTTGAACTTCAATAATAAAAAAAATCATGGAAATTATTTAACATCATCTACCAATTGCCTAAAGTTGTTTTTCAGTATTTCAAAACATAATGAAGCTCTCAAGAGGCTCAGCCGTTGAAGATATTGGGTTGTAAGCTCTTTGTGGCAGAGATCGTCTTTTTGTTATGTGTTTGTACAGTGTCTAGCACAATGAGGTCACTGCAATACAATAAATAATAGTGCTGACGGTGGGCCAGATTTACTACGCAGGGCCCTTGTGTGCCAATCAATTGGTGTAAAGGGACTCTAATTTCCCAGAGGGGAACTTCCTGCTGGTGTATCTGTGTAACAGCTCGGCCCTGCATCCTGTCCCAGTTTAGGGGACATGTTCTTGAGGGAGGTGGTGTGTCAGGGCTGCAGTGGAGATGCCTTAATGAATCTTACATTTCTCATACAATTTAGAGCTGTGTGGCAGCTGCTGTAAGATGCATCAGGATGGGGGCTTGACATGACAATGAGATTCAGGGGGCTGTAACTGGCTCTCTCACATAACTCCACCTCTCTGGCACATGAGTAAAACTAGACTTACTTTCTTTGCAACAAATCCAAAACACATCTCTGCACCTCTTCTGCTCCCCAAATCCTCTTCCATACTATTGCACGTGGAATCCCTATGGAGCACTGAACTACCAGCTCTCCCCAGATTATCATTAGTCCACAGACCACAGTTTGGAAACTACTGCTGTAGTTGGTATCTACTGCACTCCATGAGACTAGCACAGTGAAACCTGATTATAATGGAATGAAATTTTACTATAACTCAAGTGATGTTTCTCTGGAAAGGAAGTAGAATATACTGAAACAGTTCAGGATTTTCATTTCACTATCAAAGGAATTTTACTTTTGCTGAGTTCACTATAAGCAAATTCTATTACATGTAAAATCCATTTTAAATTACCAACTAATCCATTGTTGTGAATTGTCTCCTACCTCCCGCTTTGAACTTAGCTGCAGTAGCGCTTGTTCATAAAAAATTAAATAGCTTAAATAGAAAGAAGCAGCAGAGACACTGGGGGCTGGATTTTCAAAAGCATTGATGCACCTAAAGAAGCAAATAGGCGCCTAGTGCTGTTTTCAAAAGCAGCTAAGCAGATTAGGCCTAGGGTACTGGAACAATTTTTATAGTGAGGGTGCTGAGAGCCATTGACTAAACTGTAAACTCTGTATATGATGGAAACCACTTAAAGCCAGAGGGTGCGGGACCACCCCCCACACTTCTAGTTCCAGCACCTATGGATTAGGCACTTAAGAATCCCATTGTGGACACTTAGGCACTTTTGAAAACTCTACTAGGTGTCTATCTGCATCTTTAGGTGTCTAAATACCTTTGAAAATCTGGTCCTGTTTGTCATCAGGCTGGATTTTGACTGGCCTACCTTTATATGATGCTGATCACATGACAAGTGAGCCCTTACGTTCCATCATTTCCCAACTCCCACCACTCTCTGTCCTTAGGGACATCAGAGGTTTTATGGGCAGAAGGATAGTAGTGTTGTGGGAAGGGCATATGAATGGATAGGGAAAAGAGGAACTCTTCTTTCCCATGCTCTTCTTCATTCTTCTCCTGTCCAATTAGCTAGATCTACGAAAGCCCAAGAACTGTCTCAAGAAAAGAAAAGTGCAGTCCAAAGTACAATCAAACCAAAAGAAAGGAAGGAGAGGCTTTACATAATAGTTCTTAAAGATCTTATTTTATAACCAAGAAGTTGTTTTGACAGGGACTGTATGCAGATAATCAGCTTGGGTGAGGTGAGAGGGATAGCTCAGTGGTTTGAGCATTGGCCTGTTAAACCCAGGGTTGTAAGTTCAATCCTTGAGGGGGCTACTTAGGGATCTGGGGCAAAATCAGTACTTAGTCCTGCCTAGTGAAGGCAGGGGGGCTGGACTCAATGATCTTTCAAGGTCCCTTCCAGTTCTAGGACATACGATATCTCCATTTATTTATTTCCAGGGAATGCCATACTGCTAAATGATGAACTAGCAATCAGCTGAGCCTTCAACGGTTAAAACGTTGTTAACGTAGCCTCACACTCTACAAGGCAGCACGAATGGACGGAGGGGAGATAGCATGGCAGACAGAGACAGAGATACACACACCACATGTGTGTGAGAGAGATGTGCATTACCCCTTTAAGTACGCTGACTCCACTCTTAAGTACACTGCCTTTTTAAATAGATCAGCAAGTTGGGACAGCAGCTCCTGCCAGCAAGCTTCCTCCATCCTGAGCCCTGTCGTGTGTGTCCCCTGCTCTATGGAAATGGGGTAAGCAGGGTGCAGGAGCAGGGGGGAGGGGGACACCCTGACATTAGCCCCCCTTTTCCCCTCCCCCCCCCTTGCACGGCAAGCAGGAGGCTCCGAAGAGCATCTCCAAGGCAGAGGGCAGGAGCAGCACATGGCAGTGGGGGGAGGGACAGCTGAACTGCCAGCAATTGATAGTCTGCTGGGCGGCTGCCTCACAGGGAACTTAGGGGAACGGGGAGCTGCCAGTCCACCCTAGTTCCAAGCCCCCACCAGCTAGCTCCAACGGGCTGCTCTTCCTGCAAGCAGTGGACAAAGCAGGCAGCTGCCAAACAACGTTATAAGGGAGCATTGTGCAACTTTAAACGAGCATGTTCTCTAATTGTTCAGCAACGTAACAACGAAACAACGTTAACTGGGATGATTTTAAGTGATGAGTTACTGTATAAGGGAAGGCAATCTGCTTGTAGATCACCAAAGTGAATACTCAGAAAAGCAAATCTGGTGTAAAAATGTTAGATATTTTGATGTCCTACAAGACAGGCAGAATCATGATCTGTTTATCTTTTGGGGACATTGAATCCCCATGTACAGTACTTAATAGGAATGGACTCCTCCATTTAGAGTCTTATCCAGGAAGATGATAAGTGTATCCAACAAGGTGTTGGGTATCTTAATGATCAGTGAAGTCAGCTGGAACTGAGGACACAGAGATGTGGTTGGTAGCTCACAGATTAGGCTCATTTAAGGTCTGATCCAAAGCCCATTGAAGCTGATCATGATCTTTATTCTCACTGACTAGTATGGGTTTTGGATTCTCCACAGGGCACACCTTCATACTATCCTTAAGGAAACTAAGAACCAAAGGAAAATCCAGGAGTACTATTGTGGTAAATCTTACCTCTTCCAAGGGACTTGGACTGAATACATGAAACCATCAGTCTTTGGAAAACTCCAGTTAGTACAGGACACTGCAGCACATCTTCTCAGCAACACAGGGAAGCACATCAGATCTGTTTTCCACTCTTTACACTGACTTCCCACAGAATATCGATGCAAGTTTAAGTCTCTCAATGGCATGGATGAGAGAGGGGCAGAGAGAACAAACTGCACCTGACATGTCACTTAATGCAGTACTGGAAGGTACTCACATACTACGGAGATGAGGATGGTATAAGTACCTATATATAGCAGAATAGACTATGTAAAGCTCCATTTGCAAGCTGAGATGATAACCAGGTGGAGGTGCCCCCCATAAATGTTTGTAGTACATGTAGGGGAGTGGCAATCTAGTGTCCCTTGAATGCGCTTAGACAGAAAGGAGACGCCCACACCAGTACATACAGGGCAGGCCCAATGTCGCCTGCTGATAACATATCTTATTAAGAGGTGGTGTATGGAGATAGAGATTAGAGGGTATTTTTCTGCACAAACCTGAGCCTCATGTGAGCCTGCAGGTGTCTGGTTTATGGACATCTCAGTCCTCTTCATGTAATTTACACAAATTGGATCCAGCAGAGTCCACACAGCCCTATCTATTCATGCCCACTGAGTGAGAACAAAGAGGAAGGACTCTGTATTGCATAACGGAGGTGATCTGTCATGTTGATTAAATAGACCTGATGTGGTCAACACAGTTTTCCTGGCATGCATGAAGTTTGTTGGGATGCTCAGTTTTGCAAATGAAGTGGGTCTAAGATGAGATAAAAAGTTTTACTGTAAGAATTGTGCCACTGCTGTAGCCCTGCAGACACTAGCTATGGTTTTTATTCAATATAATAATAGATAGTGTGTGTGAAATCTGCTAACTTGTCAGGGCCTATACATGTTGCCTTGGGGCAAAATAACTTGTGTACTTCCTTTTTAAAAAATTCTATAACTTTTTGACCTCCAAGCCAGTCTTAAAGCCTTGAAGTTTCTTTGATTTTTTCTCTTTTATCCCACGCTCTGACAACTTGCAACATGCCTAACTTAACAGGACTAGAAGTGCCTTCCCTCTGTAGCTCCTAAACTAGCCAGAAGTGTGGCTTCAAAATGCCATAAGGCACTCCCTCTTCTCAAGGTCTGTTTGGCCTGCCTCTGCAGCATGATGAGCTTGGTTGAAAAGGACCAAGTTCAAATCTGATTCATATAGTAGCAAATGATGCTACCCCTAGACAGGTTTCTCAGGTTTTTAATTACTATATATGTGATGCATCACTATGCTGCACACCTACCAGGTCATTTATTTTGTCCCCTATTTGTAGAGTTGTGAATTCCTTTGTTACACAATTGGGAAGTAAGTGGCCCCTTTTGTTCAGAATACATTGTTGAATATATTATGTAAATAATTCATGCAGAAGTCATGGAAGAAAACCTGTTATTTGTAACACAGTACATGCGCAAGTAACCCTTAGCCTCAAATAACATTAGACCACTGTACCATAGATTGAATAAATCGTATGTGATATTTTTATGATAAAATGCTGTCTTCGTACAGAGGAAACAGGAATATAAAATTAACGTATGTGCTTTCCTCACTGTTCTGTAATCCATTTTTTAAATATGAGATCATATAGTTCATCATCAGCCAAAAGAAGAGCATGTATACTGCCAATTTTTCACCTGATTGATATTAGATTGTAAACTCTTTAGAACAGGGACAAGGATTTGATGTTGCCAACCCTGCTGAGGAGGCATGTGGGGATCAATATGTTTTGATCTGATGGAACGTCTGGTTTTACAGTTTACTTTTTTAAAAAACATAGGAACTTATGTATAACCCACCCGTATGTTTAAAGAACATTAATTTGACCCCTTTGTCTGTATGCATTATGATACAGGCTTTAATTACATGATCACATGCTATTTTTTCCACAGAACATCTACCTCAATTAGTATGAAAGAGAGACAGTGCTCGCTGGGTGGGTAGGTATTTAATATTTTGGTTTAATCTTATCATTCATTGTGGGGCAACAGGCCTTATTCACTGCATACCATCCAAACCCTATACTGAATTAAAAATATTGATTTCCTCATGGGGTTTTCTATGGTTTTCTCACCATGGTATCTGAGTGCTTCACAATGCCTCTGTGAGATTAGGTGGTATTATTATCATCATTGGACAGATGGGTCACAGAGATTAAGGCAAAAATAGTCAAATGTCCACAGCTTTGGGGTGCCCAACTTGAGACAATTAGAGGCTGATTTTTCAGAGCACTTAGCATTTTTACAGCACTTTATATGTTCAAATTTCAAGTCCCCGCTAAAAAGCATGGAGGTGCTAGGGCTTCTCAGCAAAATGGTTGTAAGAATTCTTTAAAACGGGCAATACAAAATATTTTCCACTAACAGTCTTAGAAATGGCTGGAGCATTTTAGCTGAAAGTTTAAAATATTTTTCAGCTTCAGGCAGACACTTGTCATGGGAAATTTCAGCCAGAACAGTTAAAGTTTGACAAAAAGTTATAAGCGACTAAAAACAGGGAGATAACATTTTCAAAAACTCCTAAGTGACTTAGGTGCCTATGTGCTATTTTCAAAAGTAGATCAATAGGGTTCATTGGGTTTAGGCTCCTAGGTTCCCAACTCACTTTTGAGAAAATGGGACTTAGGCGCCTAACTCACTTAGTCATCTTTGAAAATTTTACTCATAATTTTATAATGGAAAGTGTTAGGCAAATTAAGTAAAGGCAGCCCTGCCAACTCTGCATATAATTAGAAACAAATAACAACCATCCCATAAAATTATTTTAAGCGGATAAATCTGCAAAATAAGGGAAATTATTACAAGAATCCCTTGAACCTTGGATAATATTCTAATCAGTACATATTTCTATATACATGACTGTGTTTTTTTTTCCCTATTTCAGTTTCTGTTAAGTAAGATCCAAGAAGTCGTTTCCTGGTGCACTTTTGCTGTGGCTATGGCTTGCTTGTTCTATCAAAAATAAATTGAATTAAAACATGATAAAAGGGACTTTTGACCTGAGGCCTAGTTTCTGCAAATGTAATACTGATTTTTGTTGTTGAACCTTTAAGATTCCTTTCTTTTGCTTTAAAGTCCTGAATAGTATTTAAACTTCAGTAAGCAACCTGTGGGAATATCCAAGGAGAAAAGTACCTTGGGAAACAGCCAGGAGCAGGGCTGCCGGGGGTGGGGTGGGGGGAGAGGGAAGTGGGGCAATTTGCCCCAGGCCCTGGGCCCCGCAGCGGCCCCCACGAGAATATAGTATTCTATGGTATTGCAACTTTTTTTATGGAAGGAGCCCCCAAAATTGCTTTGCCCCAGGCCCCCTGAATCCTCTGGGCCACACTGGCCAGGAGTGTTTCCCTCGCTGCTGTTTGCCATAGCCTGCTGTTCAGTCAGCAGGGTGCTCAGATTTACTGGGGGTGAAGTTGTTCCTTCTGTTTTTACCGTTAGAGGCCTTTATCAAGAACAGCTATATTGGCACATGAAAAAGATTTGATTTAGACAATGACATGTTCTTTAACAGAAGTGCAGACAGAGAAAAAAATGCCTTTCTGGCAAAGATAATACTTTAATGACGTTTACTGATATAGAGTGTGAAGTTTTATTCAAATGTGACCTTTGCAGAAATCAAAGCCTAGCAAAAAAGGCTTAAATGCCACTTTATTATAGCAGTGCCCGCTAGTGTCGCTATATTTTAGGGTCTGTCAGCATTTCCATTATAAACCTTCAAGGGGTTATAATTTAACTCTGCAATAAAATCTGCTCTGGGTTTGAAACATACCCTACAAGGTCTCAGCTTGGGATCAGGTTTTACTTTCAAGAAATATAGTGGCAAATCTGTTTTCTCCAATGTCTCTGCTACAGGAATCTCAAAATAAAAAATAATTACTGAAATAAGACACCATTAAACATCCTTTAAACAGCTTTGGTTTTAGCACGCTTTTTAGAATATATAAGCAGCTAGCTTGTAATCAAGGTTATGCCCTTTTCCATTCAAATAGGAGGGATGGTTCTGTGAGGATTTCCTTCCAAAATCCCATCTCTTTCTAGCCTCTTCTCTCATGGCACCATATCTTACCAATCTTCCTGTGGCTATCGAGGATTTTATGGAGACTGATCTAGGGCGGGTGCAAGGATATTTTCCGCCCTAGGCGAAACTTCCACCCTGCGCCCACCTCCCTTCCCTCCCTCCCCCCAGAGTATCACTTATTATAAACTTTCAAAAATGAATACTGCATAATATGGCATTGTTCATTAGAATTAATACACGTTCGGCTTGAAAATTTATTAATTTCATTATTTAGTCTACATATTTAATAAAAATAAATGAATAACGTGACAGTGTTGACATTGTTATTGTTTTCACTTTGCACAACATAGCATGGATCTTAAAATAAATCATACATTATACACAATACACTATCACTTCCTTCCTTCATTCTTTCATATAAAAATCTACTACATTTTATTCTACCTTTATAATATCCAATTATTGTTATTCATAAAATTAGAGCCTTGCATGGTGTCAAATATCAGGGGGTAGCTGTTAGTCTGTATTCACAGAAACAACAAGGAGTCCGCCAGCAACTACACACCACACCACAGAAACACTAACCCAGGAACCAATCTCTGTAGCAAACCTCGTTGCCTACTCTGTTCCCATATCTACTCTAGTGACACCATCAGAGGACCCAAACACATCAGCCATACCATCAAGGGCTCATTCACCTGCACGTCTACTAATGTTATATATGCCATCATGTGCCAGCAATGCCCCTCTGCCAGGTACATTGGCCAGACCGGACAGTCTCTACATAAAAGAATAAATGGACACAAGTTGGACATCAGGAATGGTAACATACAAAAGCCAGTAGGAGAACACTTCAATCCCCTTGGACATTCTATAACAGATTTAAAAGTCACCATTCTTGAACAAAAGAACTTCAGAAACAAACTTCAAAGAGAAACAGCAGAACTAAAATTCATTTGCAAATTTAACACTGTTAATTTGGGCTTGAATAGGGAATAGCTGGCTCATTACAAAAGCAGCTTTGCCTCTCCTGGAACTGACATCTCCTCATCTATTATTGGGAGTGGACTACATCCACCCTGATTGAATTGGCCCTGTCAACACTGGTTCTCCACTTGTGAGGTACTCCCTTCTCTTCATGTGTCATTATATAAGGCCTGCATCTGTACCTTTCAGTCCATGCATCTGAAAAAGTGGGTTTTTTACCCTCGAAAGCTTATGCCTAAATAAATCTGTTAGTCTTTAAGGTGCCACCGGACTCCTTGTTGTTTTTATAATATTAGAATGGCAGATACTCCATCTTACTGGGGGATCAGGTTTGGTGGGGAAGGGAAGCAGACCGGGTTCAGTCAGTGGGGGTTCAGGTTTGGCTGGGGAGTGCAAGGGGAGCAGACCAGGTTCGGTCACTGGGAGGATCGGGTTTGGCTGAGGAGGGGAAGGGAAGCAGACCCGATTCGGTCAGTGACAGTGACAGTTCGAGTTTGGCCGGGAGGTGAAGGAAGCAGACTGGGTTCGGGTCAGTGGGGGATTGGGTTTGGCTGGGGAGCGGAAGGGAAGCAGACCGGGTTGAGTCAGTGGGGTATCAGGTTAGGTGGGGAAGGGAAGCATACTGGGTTCGATCAGAGAGGGAATTGGGAGGATCGGGTTTGGCTGGGGAGGGGAAGGGAAGCAGACCGGGTTTCGGTGTGGAGGGGGGAGAGGGCGCAATCTGGGTTTGGCCGGGGGGCGGCGGGCGGGGTAGGATTCAAAGAGCTGCAAGGTGAAATGGGCGCTCTCCAGTCCCTGACATGCAGCAGTGGGCCAAGAGCAATTGCAACAGGGCAATGGGAGCGTGTCGCCTACTTTGCCTTTACGAGTCTGTCCTGCGCCTGGGCTGGGGGGTTGAATGCTGGGCTCTCGCTCCAGCAGGGGGG
This sequence comes from Chrysemys picta bellii, assembly GCF_011386835.1. Classification (NCBI taxonomy): domain Eukaryota; kingdom Metazoa; phylum Chordata; order Testudines; family Emydidae; genus Chrysemys; species Chrysemys picta. The sequence goes on along the minus strand of NC_088801.1, from coordinate 25,303,954 downwards.
CATGGGGCAGGCAGGACAGTGAAGACAGAGAGTGCGCAGCCCTCACGCCAAAGCAGGGTTGGGAGGGTAGAAAGCTGGGGCGCAGAGAGGTGGGTTAAAGCGGCTTAGCCGTCCCTCCACGCGAGAGAGCCCGCAGAGCCGCCAGCCGCAGCATCCCTCCCTTCTCTCCCCAGGGAGCAGAGCCTCCTCTGCCTGCAAATCCTGCAGCCCGCTCTCCAAGCGGAGCATGCCATGCAAGCCGGCCCCCTGCACTGACAGCACACAGTTCAGTCCCAGCAGGGGACTTACACTTCACCACAAGCTGCTCCACTCTCCTTCTGGCTGCTGTGCAATGTACAAGACAAAGGAGCTATTACTGTGTAAATGTACCTATCTGTATCGATTCACAATCAAAGGACTTCGCTGGCTTTCTAAATGACAGAAGACCAATTCATTGGGAGCGTGGTTCTTATTAGATACGTCCTCCTCCCTACAGTCTGCGATCTGCAGCCAGCGTCTTGATTGGCGGCGGCGCCCCCAAATCTTGGCGCCCTAGGCAGCCGCCTAGTTTGCCTAGTGGTTGCACTGGCCCTGGACTCATCACTATCATGTTTCCTTTTGTACTGTGATAGTTCCCAGAGCCCCTAGTGAAGACCAGAGCCCCCTTGTGCTGGGTGCCAAATACACGTGAAAACATAGTTCCTTTCCCTAGAACAGTGGTTCCCAAACTTGTTCCGCTTCTTGTGCAGGGAAAGCCCCTGGCAGGCTGGGCCGGTTTGTGTACCTGCCGCATCCACAGGTTCGGCTAATCGCGGCTCCCAGTGGCTGCGGTTCGCTGCTCCAGGCCAATGGGAGCGTCTGGAAGTGGCGCGGGCCAAGGGATGTACTGGCCGCTGCTTCCAGCAGCTCCCATTGGCCTGGAGCAGCGAACCACGGCCAGTGGGAGCCGCGATCGGCTGGACCTGCGGATGCGGCAGGTACACAAACCGGCCCGGCCCGCCAGGGGCTTTCCCTGCACAAGCGGCGGAACAAGTTTGGGAACCACTGCCCTAGAACTTAAAATCTAATTACATGGTAACCTGTGATTCTGAGGATGCTATATTTCTCACTCAGCTCTTATATTTATGGTCCTTATAAATTATATTATTAGAGATGAGTGAATAATTCATAGTGAATCCTCTCTTTGACAAAATTAGATTTCTTTTCTGCTCATGAATTATCCATGAACTGTTTACAATTTTGTGAAATTGATTTTCTATTCAAAGTTATTCTCAAAAGAATTTCTGTGACTAATTCTTCATCTGTAGTTTGTTCAAAACTATGCTGTCATCCACATTACGATTGTCTTTATTATCTACATAGAACATAACTTTGTCTTTTTGACAGAATCACTTTCTGCTTCCACAGTTGCTGTCACTACCTCATTTCTTCATACGATTAGCCTTTTGTGATATCCAGATATATCAATATTGGCTGATAGTGTTAATTGTACATGCAATGGGTAAAATCTGTCCTTGGTGAAAATTCCATTAGAATTAGGATGAATATACCCTAATATTAGCAAAGCCACATAGAACAAAATGCCTTCTCCCATATTCTAGCACAAATAGTCTACTTTTCTATTTATATAAGAATGCAAGGGTGAGCCATTGTTATATTCAGAGTTTAGGACTAGATCTAGCTAAATCGACTATTCTCCAAATGCCTCTTCAGTTCTATTTCATCTCTTTTTCACACTGTTCATGCCTATTTAAAATTAGCCAATGCTAAAGCATTCTACTAAGAATGCAACCATAAGACATTCCAATCAAAGTTCCAGAGAAGGAAATCTGCAGACAGTGTTAGGTCATGAATTAGGTGTTTGTATCTTACAAAGAGAGGTGCAACACTATAATGTTAAAGGCAGATTTAAAAAACATATGGTATTTAAAAGACTCATATTTTATACTGAGTTTTATTCTGAATGCTTGTCCTGTGAGTCACCCTGAAGTATTTCAAGAAAATAACTTCTATTCCTATTAACAGTACAGGCAATCTACTTGCCTCATTTAGATGTTTTCTTTCTTTCTTTGCTATGGCTCTTGATCCAATTTCTTCTGCTGTTTTTTTTAAATTAAGTATTATTGTTATTATCTTGGCACCTATGCAGCAGATTTCTAATCTCGGTCATAGCAATTGGTGGCAACGTAAACCAGTTTGACTAGGTTGCTTACTTTTTGATGTCCTATAATTGTTTAAACTATGTTTCAAATAAATCATAAAGTAGTCAGTGTTGCAATAACTTCTTAGCCCCTCCATACATATGCCCACCATCGCAATAGTTTTGTATCAAATTTCCTTTAAAAAAAAAAGTGAATATCTGTTCATACCAGACATTCTGCAGTAGAATGGAGTTGACTGTTTCATAGCTGTATTTGGTATGTCATTCAACAGAGAAGGAATTGAATTCTTACTGCAGGATAGAGTATGCTGTTCCAATTTGTTATAAAGATCTAGTTTTTTCTTTGCAAATATAGTTCTTTAAATAAATAACTTTCATTCCCCCCACTCAATTTTCATAAATAAAAGTAACAATAAACAATTTATTGACAACATTCAAATTAGATTTACTTACTGTTATTCTTAATTTTTAATACTTTATAAAAGTATGATAAATTAACTACATTTAGGTATCTATTCCCCTTTCAGTGCTAATGAATGCTAATGGGATTTATAGAACAAAAGACCCCTTAGCATTTTAGTATATTAAGTTGGCACAACAGTCCTCTCTGAATTAAATGTGATTACTTCATATGAGATTTTGCAATAATAGTCACACAACTACCCATTTTTTCTCTTTTAATTACCTCTCTCATCCTTACATTAGGTAAATATACAAAGAGGTAAATTATTTGTTAAATTATCTCTGATGAAATACAGGGCAGGGAACCCAGTCTCTATTAGTCCTGTAACTGTGTGGCAAGATGTATTAAAGTACGCAACAGTAAAGGAGTCAATTTTGAGGTATATACAGTGCCACCAAAACTTCATGTGTAAAGAGCCGTTAGCCCTCTTAACTGTCAGTGTAAAGAGAATTACATGGAAAGCTGCACCCTTAAATAACTAGCTTGTCACAGTTGCACCTAGCTATGAATGAAATTTAATCACCTACAGTAACAATGAGAAATCCAGTGGCACCTTAAAGACTAACAGATTTATTTGGTCATAAGCTTTCGTGGGTAAAAACTCACTTCTTCAGATGCATGGAGTGAAAATTACAGATGCCGGCATAAATATACTGACACATGAAGAGAAAGGAGTTACCTTACAAGTGGAGAACCAGTGTTGACAGGGCCAATTCAATCAGGGTGGATGTGGTCCACTCCCAATAATTGATGAGGAGGTGTCAATACCAGAGACAAACACCTACGAGATCTTTATCAAGCATTCTTAAAACTACAGTACCTATCTGGGGAAGTGAGGAAACAGATTGACAGAGCGAGACGGTTACCCAGAAATCACCTACTACAGGACAGGCTCAACAAGGAAAATAACAGAACACCACTGGCCATCACGTACAGCCCCCAGCTAAAACCTCTCCAGCACATCATCAATGATCTACAACCGATCCTGGAAAACAATCCCTCACTCTCCCTGACCTTGGAAGGCAGGCCAGTACTCACCAGCAACTACACACCAAACCACAGAAACACTAAACCAGGAACCAATCCCTGTAACAAACCCCGTTGCCTACTCTGTCCCCATATCTACTCTAGCGACACCATCAGAGGACCCAACCACATCAGTCACACCATCAAGGGCTCATTCACCTGCACCTCTACTAATGTTATATATGCCATCATGTGCCAGCAATGCCCCTCTGCCATGTACATTGGCCAAACCGGACAGTCCCTACGTAAAAGAATAAATGGACACAAATTGGACATCAGGAATGGTAACATACAAAAGTCAGTAGGAGAACACTTCAATCTCCCTGGGCATTCTATAACAGATTTAACAGTAGCCATGCTTCAACAAAAAACTTGAAAAACAGACTTCAAAGAGAAACTGCAGAGCTACAATTCTTTTGCAAATTTAACACCATCAATTTGGGCTTGAATAGGGACTGGGAGTGGCTGGCTCACTACAAAAGCAATTTTCCCCTCTCTTGGTATTGACACCTCCTCATCAATTATTGGGAGTGGACTACATCCACCCTGATTGAATTGGCCCTGTCAACACAGGTTCTCCACTTGTAAGGTAATTCCCTTCACTTCATGTGCTAGTATATTTATGCCTGCATCTGTAATTTTCACTCCATGCATTTGAAGAACTGGTTTTTTTTACCCACGAAAGCTTATGCCCAAATAAATCTGTTAGTCTTTATGGTACTACCGGACTCCTCGTTGTTTTTGTGGATACTGACTAACACAGCTACTCCTCTGATACTAATCACCTTCAGTATAAAGCATACAGAGTTCTGTTTTGATCTTCAGAAATCTAAGTCCACAAGTGAAAGTGAAGGTCTAGATAATCATCATTTGGTGAACTTCTGAACAGTTCATTATACTCCTCCTATTAAAATCAAATGTAAAGATGTATCTTTTGCATCCATTACATCTTAGCCTTGCTGGCTCTGAGCATTGCAGGATTCATTAGCCCAAATGTTGCTGCATGGATTCATCAGTGCCAAAAATTATCAGGCCCCCCATTAAGGGCTGCATGTTAATCTGTCAAAAAGTTGGATTTTCAATAGTATCACAACAAAAAGCTTTAAATTAAATCTTATACAGTTAAGTTTACAATGGAAATTATTGTATGATGGACTGTCCTTTTTGTGTATATTTATATGTCTGTGTATGTTTGCAAGTGCATGTGCAAACTTTTGCTTTACAATGTACACTGGACATTGTACATATTTGGACCAAGTTTCATGTGGGAAGTTGTGTCACGCCTGACTAGCTGCAATAGCCCTCTGCCTTTCAAAAAAGAAATAGAACTAATGTGTTAAATATACATAAATGCTCATTTATGATGATTATATTTTTGTTAATATGGAGTACTGGAATTTTGATTCTTGCTGCAGCAAATGACATACTCTATATGCTTCAAAAATGTCCCTCTAGTTTTGTATTTATTGATCCATTTATTGAACTAGCTTAGTATAAAACGATTTAGTTATTTTGCATATTTACAGAAGCCAGCTGAAAACTGGCTTATAACAACAAATGTAATTTTCAAGGGCTGCACTAGACCATAGCAATGGGGTGTAGATTCTAGTATTGTTATATGGTTATATAGTTCATATATAGATGTGACTGGGGTCCCAGTGGGGGCCAGCTGAGGTCACTCAATCAGGGTGAACCGCAAAGAATGGGGCATATAATCCCCTTAGCTGGTGGATATTTTTAATACTTAGATTTAGCAAACCAGCATAAAACAGCTTCTTTATTACCTCACTGGTCGCCCAGAAACCATCAATACAGGTCCCTTAAAGTAACCCAGCCTCAGGCCTCCATCCAGGTACTCAAGTCAAATATGATGAAGATTTCTGAAAATCTTATTTCATCATATAAAAGAAAAGGTTTTACCAGTGCCAAAGGATCAGACACATTATCTCCCAGGTTATTGAATATTCCAGATCTTGCCCAAATACACACATACAGCCTATTCTTATTAACTAAACTAAGAGAGAGAGTATGGTTAAAAGATCAGTATACATACAGACATAAGTTAAATTCTTGAGGTTCAGATTCATAACAGAGATGGTGAGCTCTGTAGTTGCAAAGAGTTCATTCAGAAATAGTCCATAGATTATAGTCCAATGTTTATATTTCAGGGTGGTCCAGTCAGAACTGGGATCTCAGTCCATGTGGCTTAGGCTTCCCCTGCATGAAACCTCAAGCAGATCTGAGACAAATAGGATCAAGACCCAAGGGTCTTTTTATACAGTGTTCTGGCATCCACTTGGCCATACAGTCCTGGGTAAACAATAGGCTTTTGATGTAATCTTCTGTTTTCTAAATACCACTGGTAATTAGTTACACAAATTAATATTGGGCAATTTATCCATTAGACAGTCTATCACAAACTTCAAAGAGACATATAGACAATGACATTATTTCACCCAAGATTCATCTAAATGTTAAATATTCCCTTTTGATCTCTGAATTAGTAGCTATAGTGGAACTAAACAGGAACTGTCTGTTTACATGGGTAGCATCTAAGAGATACACAATTAGTATCATTTCTAACTTCTAACAATATAGGTTAGCATTTCAAAGTTCTAGCCTACCTAGCCATAGAATGTCCTAATTACCATTTCTAACATGTCTTTAAAGGTCGGCTTTGCGTAATTAGCCCGCAAGCTGTTTAACCCTTTCTGGCCATGAGTTATATTTTGTATAAGATTCGTTGCAATTATATAACAGTGGTAGCAATAATGATTTGCATGGTTATATTTTAATTAGACAACCTCAGAAAAGATAAACAGAGAAATGAAGTGCCTATCCTTTTATACTGTATATTTTACTGCGGGTTGCTTACAGATTCTTACAGAGACTTTTCACTTTGTTATAGTCATTCCTAATGCTTATCTTTCACTTCTCTCTAGCCCATAATTATGTTTCTAAATATTATCAAAATTGTCTCCAAGCATCTGAACTTTAAGTGAGATTGTAACTTTTCCATTTGGGGCTTGTTTCATAAAACAAATATGTGGGTAAGTGCTACAGATACTGCTTATGTAGGAGCTGGATTTTGTATTGTGTTTAAAACTAAAAGGAAAATTTCAACACTTTACTGGACATGTCAAGAAAGAAAATAGTTGAATGTCAGTGTCAAATACGGGCCTGGGAAAATGTTCTTTTTTATCTATAAATGCAGTGACAGTCAACAGCTGGATTGGATGCAGGTCTTTATAGTCAGATTTTCCCAGTTTAATGTACATTGCCAGCAGTGCTTACCGTTGTAACGGCCAGCACTGAAAAATTAAGATCCATCATTTTGGCTATGTTTCTAGAGTAGCAAAAATCTGATTGCACAACAGGAAACGTACACATACACTCACACCCATTACACAGATCTTCTCTTCCTCCAAAAGTTATTTTTCAAAGACAAGGGGAAGGAAGCCAGTAGTTTATGATCTCCTATGCCTGACAGTTATTTACTCTACCTTACAGAAGTGAAATCCATGAACTTCTGTATCGTATCTGTTGGAAATTATGAATCCTCCATAGCTGCAGTTGGAGCCTTTGGTTTGTAGGGGTGTAGGATGTTCACATTTTTTGTCAAGTTGCATGCAGACACAGCAGTTGGAAATCTTTGCAGGCATGTAGTTTGCAGTCCACAAGCAATTAGTCAAAAAGCAGAGCTGTAAAAGCCTCACTAGCAAAGGTTACTGAGATTTGACAGATTTTGTTTTAGCTTGTGGTTATTTCTTAACATAGTCTGAAGTCATTGGTCATAAGGACACTGAAACATTTAACTGCTTTAGAAGTCAGGCAGAAAATAGTTTGAATCATTTTACATAGGAAAACAGAAAGACTCACTCATATTTCCTGTTTTTCATTCTGTATTGAGTGGGATTATGCTCACATCACAGTTTCACTGATCTATATCAAAATATATCTTGCTGAATATTGATACAATCCAAATTCTTCTGCAGCGTAGCACATTAACTTATTACTTCTAGTTGTGGGTTACCCACAAATGCTAATACAGCCTTTTCTTCCTGCAGACATAGTAAAAATAACTTGAAAGTAAGTTGATTTACAAATGGCTTAAAAACAATGACACCCTCAAGTATGTCACTTATATTGACACCACAAAGGGATAAATTCCTGCCTTCATTTACAGTCATGCAATCCTTTTGAAGCTAATGAGTTGCAATGGTGTAAATGAGGGCATAACTTAATAAAAAAAAACTATTTAAATATTGCAGTTACACATTTGACTTCAGCCCCTAAGGAAATTCTTATTGACAGTTATCATAGAATCTAGAATGAAGCATTGTTCTAGCACATATGGTATGTGATCCTCTTTCACCATGTTTCAGAAAAGCAGGTAATTGTGTGTACATTAGGCCATATCTTTTATGCTGGTATGATTGCATTAAAGAGAGTGAGCCTAAGCCTGATATAAATCCAGAGTAACTCCATTGAACTCAGTAGGGTTATTGTGGATTTACTCTGAGTTAAATGAGAGTGGAATCTGGCCACTGGGGTTACCCCTTTCTGTCTGCAGAATTGACTTCCAGGCCCAATTCTTCAGCCCCTTCCATGGTGCAAAGAAGATGGAAAGCTGCCCTATTGGGCAGCCGAGGATTCTCCTTGTCGGTTGACATAACTTAGTCACCACCAGTGTAGAGTGTGTATGGTGAATAGGAGGGGGAAAATTGGGGGCAAGGTCAGAACACCTAGTTCTCTGGTGATCCTGGGCCCGCGGTGTGGCCCACAAGAGCTCATGAATGCTGGTATAAGTTAGAGCAGGCCTAAATTCAGAGTTAGAGCAGCCCCTGGCCTGAATTGGTCCCCAGCTCTCTCCAGGATTGGCAAGGGGAGGAGAAGGCAAAGGGACACATAAAAAGGGACTATAAGCCACTTTTGCTACTCCCCATTGGGTCCTGTGCTAAGCACAGCTTCTCTGGAGCCAGAGAGCCATCTTCTGATATTCTGGAAAGCCTAACCACCACAAGGCAAATTTAAAAATACTATGACAGTTAACTCAGAATTTTGTAGCTTTTTTTTGGCTTTCTATCAAATCATTAATATTATTTTAACATAGCATTTCTCTGCCATTATGTAAAAATGAAAATTTACCACATGTTGAAACAGACTGATATTTACATTTTCTTAGGAATCTCTACAGATTTGCATTTAAATTGTTTTCCCATCTTAATTTCACATTGTAATGAATTTATCCTAGGGGTTTTAATGAATAGCTTTAATAGTGTTATCATTTAGGGGGAAAATATTTCTTAACACTTTCCAAAGAAAACATCACCTGAAATACAGTACACGTCTCACAGTACATTAATCTCTAATGCTTTCAAAGTAGATTTATTCATATTGAACTTCAATTTGCATAATGCTTTGAGAATGGAAAATCTTTATTATGTGAGAGGACTCCATCCCCTGTAGCATTTCTAGTTTTCTAGTAGGAGGAGGCAGCAAAAATGACTCTTCTCCACATCCTCCCCCCACCAAAAGAATGAGATCCACATTATGTGAGTTAGTGGTGCCACTGACTGGGAGCACTTGCCTCTAACTAGGTGCCTGATTGGGCTAAAAAACAGCCAATGGGTCAGTGTTGTCATTTGATTATGCCTCTTCCACAAGAGTCTCACAACACGATCTATATTAGTTTGCATGAAAATAGTCCCCTGTTAAAAATCCTAGAATAGAATGTCAGCTGTATGGAGTTGTTAGCGGCTTCTTTTGAACTTGCCATGAGATGTGACTTTTCCTAAGCAGTTTGTATCTGCTTTTGCACTAACTGTAAGCTCTGTGCATTGGCGGTTCTCCATGCCGTCTCTTCAGACTTGTTTGCTGTTTGCTCTACCATCATTCCATTCTCTCTTTTTACATGTTATTCATTCTAACACTCATACTCTCAACTCATCCTCAAGGGGAGTTAGAGGCTTGTAGTTTATGTTATCCAGAGGATTTCTTTCAGCATGCTTCCAACAGTTGGCTCACTTTCCTCGTTCTCCTTGTCACTATTTTCAGAAAGGGCTGCAGATTACTTAGGTGCAGAGGTATAACAGTTTTTGTTGAGGCACAGTGAAAATTATTGTCAAGTAACGAAGAAGTGAGGTTTTTACCCACGAAAGCTTATGCCCAAATAAATCTGTTAGTCTTTAAGGTGCCACCAGACTCCTTGTTGTTTTAGTGAAAATTATTGTGCTTGCCTGGACAAAGCACAAAGTAGAAATGGAAAATAGTCACTGTTTGAGTGCCCTAAGTTATTGTTTAAAGAGAGTTTGTTGCTTTGAAAGCAGAGCTTCCCTAGTTGACAGCCACTCTGTCTCCTGCTAGCCGCTGAGACCTAGGCCTTACTTTATGTGAACCTTTTCTAAGGTGCTCGCTGTTCCTATCAATATGTAATTTGTTATAACAAAAAGACTTGTGAAGAGTAAATTTAAGGCATGCTGTTTATTTCATAAGCAGAAACATTGGCAATTTTTAAAAATCCCTTTTTCAAAACACAAAAGTGTCTCAACACTAAGAATTAAATAGTTCTACACAACGAATCTTGAAAACTTGGTCAAAGTCTAACGTCAGTACCAGGCAAATTAGTTGAAACAATAGTAAAGAATAAAATTGTCAGACACATAGAAGAACATAAATTGTTGGGCAAAAGTCAACATGGTTTGTATAAAGGGAAATCATGTCTTACTAATCTATTAGAGTTCTTCAAAGGGGTCAACAAACATGTGGACAAGGGGGATCCAGTGGACATAGTGTACTTAGATTTCCAGAAAGCCTTTGACATGGTCCTTCACCAAAAGCTCTTACGTAAATTAAGTTGTCATGGGCTAAGAGGGAAGATCCTTTCATGGATTGAGAACTGGTTAAAAGACAGGGAACAAAGGGTAGGAATAGATGGTAAATTTTCAGAATGGAGAGGGGTAACTAGTGGTGTTCCCCAAAGGTCAGTTCTAGGACCAATCCTATTCAACTTATTCATAAATGATCTGGAGAAAGGGGTAAACAGTGAGGTGGCAAAGTTTGCAGATGATACAAAACTGCTCAAGATAGTTAAGACCAAAGCAGACTGTGAAGAACTTCAAAAAGATCTCACAAAACTAAGTGATTGGGCAACAAAATGGCAAATGAAATTTAAGTGGATAAATGTAAAGTAATGCACATTGGAAAAAATAACCCCAACTATACAATCAATATGATGGGGGCTAATTTATCTACAACTAATCAGGAAAGAGATCTTGGAGTCATTGTGGATAGTTCTCTGAAGATGTCCATGCAGTATGCAGCGACAGTCAAAAAAGCAAACAGCATGTTAGGAATCATTAAAAAAGGGATAGAGAATAAGATGGAGAATATCTTATTGCCCTTATATAAATCCATGGTACGCCCACATCTTGAATACTGCATACCGATATGGTCTCCTCATCTCAAAAAAGATATACTGGCACTAGAAAAGGTTCAGAGAAGGACAACTAAAATGATTAGGGGTTTGGAACGGGTCCCATATGAGGAGAGATTAAAGAGGCTAGGACTTTTCAGCTTGGAAAAGAGGAGACTAAAGGGGGATATGATAGAGGCATATAAAATCATGAGTGGTGTGGAGAAAGTGAATAAGGAAAAGTTATTTACTTGTTCTCATAATACAAGAACTAGGGGCCACCAAATGAAATTAATGGGCAGCAGGTTTAAAACAAATAAAAGGAAGTTCTTTTTCACACAGAACAGAATCAACCAGTGGAACTCCTTGCCTGAGGAGGTTGTGAAGGCTAGGACTATAACAGGGTTTAAAAGAGAACTGGATAAATTCATGGAGGTTAAGTCCATTAATGGCTATTAGCCAGAATGGGTAAGGAATGGTGTCCCTAGCCTCTGTTTGTCAGAGGGTGGAGATGGATGGCAGGAGAGAGATCACTTGATCATTACCTGTTAGGTTCACTCTCTCTGGGGCACCTGGCATTGGCCACTGTTGGTAGGCAGGATACTGGGCTGGATGGACCTTTGGTCTGACCCAGTATGGCCTTATGTTCTTAAAGTTTGATCAAATGTGCCTTAAATTACAAAGTGAAAATGATATGGTTGCTGTTCTGACACATGTTTTAATGAATTCAAACAATATGTGGGGAAAACATTTGGGCTGATAATTTGTATACAAAGTGATATCCTAATGTCCTTTGAAGTGGTGAGATATTTGTTTCTGACTTTCTAAGTTTATAACAAAGCTTTAATTACAGCGTTACATTGTACAGCAGCAAGTGCAGACATACATACAAGTTGCGGGCCTGATCATGTAAGTGCTATACATGTGGAACTTAGGGTTGCCAGGCATCCGGTTTTCAACTGGAATGTCCGGTCAAAAAGGGACCCTGGTGGCTCTGGTCAGCACTGCTGACCGGGCTGCTAAAATTCCGGTCGGTGGCACAGCGGGGCTTAGGCAGGTTCCCTGCCTGCCCTGGCTCTGTGCGGCTCCCGGAAGTGTCCGGTGTGTTCGGCTCCCATGGTGCAGGGGTGGATATGAGAGCACCAGCTCTGCAGCTCCCATTGGCCGGGAACCACCTAGGAGCCAGAGGGACATGCTGGCTGGTTCCGGGAGCTGCCTGAGGTAAGTGCCACCCAGAGCCCGCACCCCAACCCCCTGCCCCAGCCCTGAGCCCCCTCCCACACCCAGACTCCCTCCCAGAGCCCGCACACTTTCCTCCACCCCAACCCCCAGCCCTGAGCCCCTTCCTTTATCCCAACCCCCTCTGCCCCACCCCCTTCCTGCACCCCAAACCCATCATCCCCGGCCTCATCCGAGAGCTCACACCACCAGCCAGAGCCCTCACCCCCTCCTTCACCTCAACCCCCTGCCCCAGTGTGGTGAAAGTGAGTGAGGATGGTGGAGAGCAAGTGATGGAGGGAGGAAGGATGGAGTGAGCGGGGGTGAGGCCTTGGAGAAGGGGTGGGGCAGGGGTGGGCCCTCGGGGAACGGGGAGGGGCGATATTTGGTTTTGTGCAATTAGAAAGTTGGCAAACCTAGTCTAACTCACTGAAATCAGTAAGAGTTCTGCACAGAGAGTACTACAGGATCAGCCTGTGTGTGTGTCCACTGTTCTGGTAGTTGCACACACCCTACACCTTATCATCTAGTAGTTTAAAGAAGCTGAAATTTAAGATAAAACAAAACTTACTACCAAGTGCAGTCCATCTTTTAGCCTTTATCAACACTAACTTTGAATATTTTTACAGCTTCTTTGGTGCAAATGTCTTTGTTTAACTAACACTCTATTTTATTACAATCAAAAATGTACTTGTGAAAAAGGAAGTGTGTTGTGTTGCTGTTGTAGCTCAAATAATTCCATTATTTAGCACTTTTCAGTGGCTGATTTTCTCTTTACATTTAATACAGTTCTGTCTCCTAGTTACAAGTATTTCAAGAGCATAAACACCAGAGGAGAGGAGCTGTATCCAATGGTCCTATGTGGGTATATAGCTGGAAGTAATGGGATGAAGATGGGCAAAGAAAACATTTCCTAACAGTACACTGATGTGTGGAAGAGTCTGAAGGGAACTGGTCCCGTTGTTTGAGTCATTTAAAATTATACTAGAGAAAATGCTAGGGAATTACACCATATTGCAGGGAACAGTCCTGCATTGGTAGGAAGCTGGCCAAAATAACTTAATAGGTTTCTTGGGTTTGTTTTCTGTGATTCTCTGAGGGGTTTATAAAATAGTTACCTACATGTCTTAAACTGTTTTCCCTCTCTCAAAGTCAGTTGCAGAAAGAGTTGACTTGGTGGGTCTGCCCTTTGTTTGCTTTGTGATTTTTAACTTATGGGATAGATGCCCAGAGAACTAGATGGACCCCTATAGAATTTTAGAAATTTAAAGAAATACATATACTCTAGAATTATGTATGCTAGTACTAGTTATGAAGCATCTTAGTAATATTTTTCTCAATATTTCTCTTGTAATTTTAATGGTAGCACAATTGTATACAATTATATATATATATATATGTAGAGACTTGGGGAATCAGTTCAGGGACTCCATAGACATTGTGGGTTTTTGTATCAGAATTACTGCATAAAGGGAACTGTATTTCTTTTTGGATTAATCCAGCTGCAGTTGCTTCAAGATATTCAAAGATACCTACCTCTAAGTGAACTTTGGGAAAATATATAGAAGATGTGACGTATAGTCTTGTAAAGTAATATTGAAGTTCAGATGCCATGTGAGAGTGGAAAAAATGTCATTTGAAGCAACTGTAACGCCTGCAGCAAGAAACTAGTTTACTGATGAAGTCAAACAGCTGAGAGCAGCTGTGGGATACTACACTAGATTTTAAGGTTTAAATACTTTTATTAATACTGTAGAAATATTTTGCTAACCGTTACAAACTAGAAAATTTTATAAGTCATCAGTTTATACTAATTTTTTAATTACAGAAATCCAAGTTTTTAAAGAAGCCTTTTATTTTACAGAAAGCATTTGGATGGTACAAACAGTGTCTCTTCCTACTGTTACAGCCCATTTGGAGACATACTAGCCAATATGCATGTCAACTTTGGGAGGTCTCAGTGATCCCCTTGTTCACACTTGGCTGCAGTGGCCCCAAGGGCCTATTCGTGTAGCTGAGAATAGCTGGAATGCAACAGCACTATGGCCATGCCCTCTCATCTGACCATGGTTTCTGTAACAGAAACTGTGGGGGAGGTTTTGCAGAATAACTTTGACAGTGCTGTGCCAGCAGGGGAACTACCTTATGCTGAAGTGATTCTTTTGGGTCCAGTTCCATCAGCTTTATGGTCCCTTTATATTGCTGGAGCCGTGTGAAGGGAATGGAATGGAGAATCAGGCCCATAATTTTAATTTATTTTGTGAATTATGTGCATGACAATCAGTCCCTAAAACATGATGGAGCTACATGCTTGATCCCCATTATGAAAAGAAAATTTAAGTGAATGGGAAAAAATTAATTGAAAACTGTTACTGTTATTTACATAGTACACACTGAGGGGATGCTTCTTTTGTCCATAGAAAACCCGTGCCCATATTTTCAGCTGAGTTTCCTAGGGGATTAATCAGAAAGGCACTGTACTTTAAAAGAAGCTGATATTTTGCTACATTCTGACAGCCAGGAGGAAGTGTCTGCAGAGAAGAAAATTGTGCTATGGCAAACACATTCCAACCATTCCTTCACCCACCATTCTCCTGTTTCATGGAGTGAACTAAAAGAGAGCAAAGGCATAAAATATGTTTAGAGGAGACAGTGCCAACAGAGTTCACATCACGACACGTTTGCAGTGCAATGGAAGCAGTGGCAAAATGTTGTGCTGTTCTGTCAAGCTGGGGGGACGGGACGGGGTATCTTCATTCTGCAAATTAGCCTTTGGGTTAGTCCTCCAAGTCCATAAAGATCACAGATATTGACTCCACAGCAAATGGAAGAAAAATAATCTCCTTGCCTCCCATTCTGCACAGCTCCCTTTTCTGACCCCTTCTTGCTCTCCTCTGCTGAGGCAACACAGTCCCAAGGAAGTTTGGTTCCAAGAGCAGAGGTGCTAGAACATGACCTGGAGGTGAGGCAACCTCCTCCATCACTAAGGAGTCTTTGCATTGCTTTTTGGAGGATGGGGGAACTTTAGAATTCTTCTTCAGTTGATAATACTGTTCAGCCAGGAAAGAATCCCCAGATATACCCTTTAGCCTGACTGCTGTTTGTATGACAATCAGGCTGTGTGGACCTGTTGAAGGGGTAGTGGGTGACAGCAAAAAGCCGGGTTTGATGTTTCACACTGCTAGCAAGGGAGAACTTCCTTTCTGCAGAGAAAAACAGCTTCCAATAGTTTTATTTCCCAGGACTGTAATGGTGATTCCAAGAGTAAGCACCTGCAGAAGCATCTTCTATTTGAAAAGTGTCCTGTCAATGACAATTTTCCATAATACCTGCTGAATGTAAGTGCATTTTTTGTTTTTGGACAGCAAGAAGCAGTATTCATGGGTGAAAACTCTTACTCACTTACACTAATGCAAACACATACAAAACCAAATGCTAAAATGTGATTTGTTTTTAGTTTTCTCAAAACCAGACTTAAACCTATAATTTCCAGTTTTGCTGCTGGTGCAGAGAAATCAGACTGTTACAGTTCAGTGTCTCGTACGTGTTCTTAGGTGTTCTGTATATATAAAGCAAACATTTTTACTGAATCTTGTGAAATATAGCAGATTGCAAATGAACATGGCTCAGCAGGAGAATGGGGAAAGACTAACTTGCATTTATTTATACACCCTTTCAAACTACTTTGTCACTTTCTTGTCTTTGTACAGTTTCCTATGTTGCAGTGGTGAGATAGACATCTGTTTGTGGGTGAAATGAGTAAGCAGAGTGTGGACTTTACTCATTTGCTATTTTTTTTTAACAAAGTGCTGCCTGCAAAATTGCTTCTTGTAGGTAAACCATATTTACTTTTTGTCTCTCCCTACCCCAAGTTGGGGCCTTCCCCTCCCCACATTCTTGTTTTCAACTATGCTGTATTTAAGTAAAAGGATGCTCTGTTGGATGACTACTCCTGGTGACATATGTGAAGGTTTCAAGCATTTTACCACGTGGTATCATTCTCATAGTTGTCATTGCTGTCTTGGAATTTATTTTCAGTGCTGAGAGGGTTTTAGCCATGTGACAGGCAGCACTTTTACAGAAATTGCTAAAGCATGAGTTTTGTATTCAGTTTTCCTCTGCACTCTGATAGAGACATGACAACATGTTCTATCTTTTCAAACCTAACAGGGGCTTTCTTTACCCAGTGAATTCAGAGGCAGTCACTGTAGGGGCATATGGATATATGCTTCACTTTTGACAACTCTGAGGTACTATATTAAGGAGAACAGATTTTTCTGGTTAGAAAATTGTCCTTTGAGAGCTGTCAGATCTAGATAGCAGAAGATGGCAACTTTTCAGATTCCTCGTTCTTTTAGAGAAGACCATCTATGCTGGGGTATTCAGTCCTCTCAGGATGTAGCTCTGCACAGTGAATCAGAACAGTATCACTGCATACCTTTGAAAAACAATGCTAAAAATGGTCTTTAATTCTGCAATTTCCTCACATAGGCCAGGATGTTTGATCATCATATGCAACAGTGAAATTACTCTGCTTTTAAAAGACATAGGCCCAGATTCTTCTGTGACTTACACACGTATTATGCAAATATAACTTCGCCGAGTTCAATGTAGTTAATCCTGGTTTACCTCAATGTAAGACAGAAGAAACTCAAACCCATTATAAGCCACATAAAAAGGGTTACTTTTCTATCCAGATATAGTAGTTTTATTCAAGTTCCTCTTTTTCAATGCTGAGTAGAGTCCTCTTCAGTAAGACTATTTCATAGTCATTGGAGCTCTGTTCAGGGGTCCAGAATTCAATTATTTAATCACTATGTCTCACATTCTGGATTTTCTGGAAGGACTCTCAGTGAAAGGTAGGAAACAGTGGTGATTTTAAATCCTTTGTTTTTGTTCACCTTCTCTTTTCCCCTAGAATTTTAAGGAGCATTATTTCATTCTGCTGGGCACTGGTACTACATGCATGTCATACAAATTTCTCTTGAGCCTCATGTTGGTATGGTAACTTGGACCTTAATTTGTCTTCCAAAGTCTGTTATTTGTGATCAGTTGGATTATGTGTATTTTTTCTTTTCTCCTGGCCTTTTATAGTGCTGTTGAAAGGACTTAGATGAAGGACTTAAAGCCCCTTCATTCCATCCCAGTTGTAGAATAAGTTCTCTCTTGTCTTAAGGAACTGATTTGTATGATTTATTTTCCCTCAGGAAATCCTCCATAGTTTCCTAAAACAAGGTAATATTTTCTTTGATGTACAGTACTGTGTAGGATAGAATTACACAACATAAATTTATTGCTTAGTTGCTGGAGGGAATTTAGTAACCAATTATTCTCAAAAATGCAGTATGCATGTTTGTTAGTGCAATCTCAGTTTAACTCAAATTTCATTTTTTCTTGACTACTAAATCCTACTATCATTCCAATTCAGGGATAATAAGCTAAATAATAGGTGCAGTTACCTTTGAGAAATTAGCCCAGGACTTACATGCAACTTGTGATTTATTCTCTATTCCTATGTAGTAGACATTTACGTAATAGTGCATGTAAACATTCACAATATTTCTGTAATATCTACAATATAAGGTACATTTCCTAAGTACATGAAGGAAGGGGATGTGAAGGCAGCCTAGTCTAGGGTCCATGCATAGGATGTGAAATCAGACTTGCTGTGTGAACTTGTGCAAGCTACTTAACTTCCCTGTGCCTGGGTTTACCTGTTTGTAAAATGGAGATAACACTGATCTACCTCACAGTGTGTTTTGAAACTTACAAGGATACTGCTAATCAGTTAAATGTAATTTTTGTAGTTTTATTGTGACATTTCCTGTTTTTTAAAAATTGTTTTTTACCCTCATGTTGCTGAGTGAAGGATACACACAAGTAGGGGGAACTGGCTAAATAAGGGATAGAATCTAGTGACACAGAGGCCCAGTGGTGGTTTACTACTCTGTATTAGCAACTTTTGTCAGACCTGACATACTCACTACACCTAATGCACTGGTCTCATAATGTGTATCTAAAAGGTGTCATGTAAGGTATCATATACAAACTGGTAACACACTGGTCCCAAAAATCATGGTGTGGTATATGTACAGGGTGTGTATAAAGGTTTATAAATATGTGCTAGAAGTGTGTTATTAAAATGTGTGCCTGGTAGAACATAAGGCACCCCACCCTAGACAAAGGAATGTGCTTCTGCCTGCTTGAACGTATTTCTGATGTAAAAAGAAGAACAGGAGTACTTGTGGCACCTTAGAGACTAACAAATTTATTAGAGCATAAGCTTTCGTGGACTACAGCCCACTTCTTCGGATGCATATAGAATCATATGCATCCGAAGAAGTGGGCTGTAGTCCACGAAAGCTTATGCTCTAATAAATTTGTTAGTCTCTAAGGTGCCACAAGTACTCCTGTTCTTCTTTTTGCGGATACAGACTAACACGGCTGCTACTCTGAAACCTTTCTGATGTAAGTTAGGCAAGGTGTAACTAAAGGCAAAGTAAAGCACATAGACATGCAAGGTAAACAATGCCATTAAGTGAGCAAGTGGGGAAGGATGAATACTTAATCTCAACAGGGGATGAAGACTGCACCCTCAACGAGCCTTCCTGTCTCTTGAAGTAGGCTCAATGAACTTTGAGACAACAGCATGGCATCTACACCCCAGCAGGAGAGAGAAGCTTGGTCTGGGCTTACTTTTCAAATACATCTCTACCCCGATATCATGTGACCCAATATAACACAAATTCGGATATAACACGGTAAAGCAGTGCTCCGGGGGGGGCGGGGCTGCACACTCCGGCGGATCAAAGCAAGTTCGATATAACGAGGTTTCACCTATAACGCGGTAAGATTTTTTGGCTCCCGAGGACAGCGTTACATCGGGGTAGAGGTGTAGTACATTTCAGAGGTTTCCTGGGCTATAAAGGCAGGGGATCTGAACCTCAAATGATAAGCAATTGAATCAACTGACTGTATAAAATATAACTGTATTATAAAAGTGTATTAAGTAAGGTTTTGTATGAAAGTCTGTGACATGCTGCTAATGAATATCATTGTGAAATGTATGCATTAACACTGTATGAGGAATTGTGGATACTTACTGATAATATGCTGTAAAATCACAGGGAGAAACAGATTAACTACTTGTCTCCAATGTAAACAAAGCATTATGCAGGGGGGTGGGAAGTCAACAGGAAGGGAAGAACAGCAGGAAGCCGTCCTGCCTTCTATAACAGGGTCAATGAACTTTGGGAGATATAAGCAGACACAGAAAGCCATTTTGGTATCCATCACTTCAGATATTAAAGGGGCCAGAGCTCTTGAAATCATAGAATATTGGATCCTTCAACTAAGTGGGGTTGAACTGAGTTTAGGTAAGAAACCTGCTTAGGCAAAGATTGTAACTTGCTGAAATTAAGTTTTTGTCTTAGAAGTATATTTTCTATCTTTATTCCTTATTCTTGACAGCACTTAATCCTTTGCCTTTTGTTAAATAAATCTGTTTTACTTTCACTATAAACCAATACAGTGCTGATTGAAATAAGAGTGTTAGTCAAATCCCAGCTAAATTAGTGAGCTGCAGTGTAGTGTCTCTTTAAAGGAATAATGAATTTAACTTCTGTAAGTGGTCAGTGAGAGGGCTGGACCCTGTAGGGAGATGGTTTTCCTGAAATTCGAGTGGGGTTTTTGGGGCCACCCTGCAAAAAGTAACTGGGCAGAGGAAGTCAAGGTGTGACCTGCATGCTTGTATGCTTGCTGCTGTGTCAGGACGGTGAGCTACAGCATCCAGAGTTGCAGGGCAGGCAGTGACACAATCCCTTCGCTGGGCTGTGCTGAATCCTAAAGCATCCCAATTCTACCACCATTACTCACTTTGAGTAGCATCTCACTCCTCAAGCAATGCAGCTGAACCGACTGGAACTATCTGAGGTGTAAGGAACTACTCAGTCAGAGTGAAGATGACAGAATTTGACCCTGACTGAATTTGCAAGGAAAACAGAACTACACTCCTCTGATGGTTAGAAACCTTTGTCTAATTTCAAGCCTAAAGTTGTTGATGGCCAGTTTATATCCATTTGTCTTGTGTCCACATTGGCACTTAACTTAAATAACTCCTTTCCCTCCCTGGTATTTATCTCTCTGATGTATTTATAGAGAACAACTGTATCTACCCTCAGCCTTCTTTTGGTTAGGTTTAACAAGCCAAGCTTTTTGAATCTCTTCTCATAAGGTAGGTTTTCAGTTCCTTGATCATCCAAATAGCCCTTCTCTGCACCTGTTCCAGTTTGAATTCATCTTTCTGAAACACGGGAGACCAGAATTGCACAAGTATTCCAGATGAGGTCTTGCCAGTGCCCTGTATAATGGTACTAGCACTTCCCTATCTCTACTGGAAATACCTCACCTGATGCATCCTAGGACTGTATTAGGCTTTTTCATGGCTACATCACATTGACAGCTCATAGTCATCCTGTGATCAATATCATAAACCTAGGTCTTTCTCCTCCTCTGTCTTTTCCAACCGATAAGTCCCTAGCTTATAGCTAAAATTCTTGTTGTTAGTCCCTAAGTGCATGACCTTGCACTTTGAACTATTAAATTTCATCTCATTTCTATTACTCCAGTTTTCAAGGTTGTCTGGATCTGCTTATATGATATTCTGGTCCTCATCTGTATTGGGAATACCTCTGAACTTTGTGTCATCTGCAAATTTTATTAGCACACTTCCACTTTTTGTGCCAAGGTCAGTAATAAAAATGTTGAATAAGACTAGTTCCAAGACTGATCCCTGAAGAACTCCACTGATAGTCTTCCTCCAGCCTGACAGTTCACTTTGCAGTATGACCCATTGTAGTCTCCCCTTTAACCAGTTCCATATCTATCCTTCAATTTGCATATTAATCCCCATCTTCTCCAATTTAACTAATAATTTCCCATGTGGAACTGTATAAAATGTCTTACTGAAATCCCTGAAAGGTTGTCTAATCCTATTAAATTAACATCTAGTCTGTCTACCAATGTGATAGTGCTTGGAAAATACATATGCACACTCCCAAATTCATGAATAGACAAGGGCATATTATGTATATGATTTTATATATGAGATGCCTTTATCTAGCTCCCAGTTTGAGAAGGCATGAAAGATATGAGCTGTAGAAATAGGTTGCGTGAAACTATAGAGTACATTTAGGCAAAAATTTTCAGAAGTGGGTACCAAAAGCTAGGCTGGTAAGTAAATGATTTGATTTCAAAGGTGGTGAACAATTCATGTTAACTTCACTGGAAACACCATTAAAATTGGTGCTTCAATATGAATTTAGGAGCATAATTTGATATATCCACTATTGAAAATTTTGGGCTTGGTGAGATTCCTTCTGGAATTTTCTGCAGTTTTGCTTGACCTGTTTTTGCTCCCATAACATTTCAAGGAAAAGGTAATTTGGCTGTGAAAAAATGCAAATTGCTCTTAAAAACAACCCAGTGACATCAATTTCACGCACAATTGGGCTTGTTTTAGCAAAAATATTTTATGGAAGTGTCACCACTCATGGATTCACAATGAAATGTGGAAATTCTTTAAAGCTCAAGTATTTTAAATTTCATTCTGAATATTTCACACATCTCTAGACAGTGCTTTATCCAGTTGAATCTTGTGCACACTATTGTAGAATGTTGGGGTAAGCAGGACATGTTTGGGGTGTGTGTGTGTAAATCTTTAGAAAGATTGTGATGTGGTTGGTCAGAAGATGGGGGAGGGATAGCTCAGTGGTTTGAGCACTGGCCTGCTAAACCTAGGGTTGTGAGTTCAGTCCTTGAGGAGGCCACTTAGGGATCTGGGGCAAAATCAGTACTTGGTCCTGCTAGTGAAGGCAAGGGGCTGGACTCAATGACCTTTCAAGGTCCCTTCCAATTCTAGGAGATAGGATATCTCCAAAAAAAAATCTAAACTTAGCCAGGAAGGCTAAGGAGTTCTACAGGCCACTGGAGGAATACTAAGTGTGTGTGTCATTAATACTTTCTTGTGTTCATGAGCAGATTATAGCTATGTGAACACTCTCTAGATTTGATGAATTGCCATTCTAGTGTTTGATTGGGAGTTTCTGCCAAGCTACATTGTCTGGGGGAATGGAAAATGATGAGGTGGTATCACTTAGTGTCAACTAGGCTGTATGTGTGAAAGTGTTTGCCAAAGTTGGATGCACTTTTGGTTCACTTGGGATGGAGAAAACAATTTGGCACTGCTAAATTCATTGACGTAATTGGAATCAAGAAAAATATATGCACATGTAAGGAGTCTTTCATAAGATTGTTAGTTTGGTCTGTAACTGGCTGAGTAGTGTCTAAAAATATCAGTTTGCTGTACCATGCAATGACTTTTTTCTTTAAACACTTGGGTTTTAGATGAACTTGAAGGGTTTCAAGAGTATGTAAGTTAGAGGGTAAACAAAGCTAGCAAGCTATCAAAATTTCAATGTATTGCTGAATGTCTTTTTGGGGCCTGAAGCAGGGTATTGTAGCAAGCATGAATCATAAAGGCTGTACGTTGGATCAGAAGGGAAATCCGTGGAGAAATTGCTAACTTTATGAGTTTCAGAGGTGGTTTTGTGGTCAGCCCTGACGCAATGGATACTGAGTGTTCAGCGTTATATTAGCCAGATGGTGTACTTGTACGAGACATACTGTAAGTAGTTGTAACCTTAAGCCATGTAGAGGTACAGAAAGTAGTGGAAGTTTTTGTTTAATAGGTCAGTGGTAGGGAGATGTGACCAAGTAAGGAATTCTGCCTGTGGAGCTCAGACCTCACCAGAAATAATCGCGGAACGGGGTGTTACCCCTGTTTGGACAACTCAGGAAAAATCCTTCTGTGCAGCTGGATTGATCTCATTCTTAGCCATACATGCCTGAGAGCACTGAGTAATCTTCTATATGAACTAGGATTTTATTCCCAATGGGATATTATTTCTCCAGTCAAAACAGATGTGTTCACTAGTTAAGCCACTGATAATAATTTTATTTAACCCCATGCCTTGGTCTTTAGCTATGGGATCCTAGTAGAGTTAACAATATATTGGTCACTATATAAATATGTTGGTTGTGGGCCAGATTACCAAAGAAACAGTTGTGTGTTCACATTGGGATACTAAAGTGCACACTAACGTGCTCACTCAGAGAAAACTAATTTCAAAGACCTTGTGTAAAAATCTGAAAAGACTTTTAAAAAAGTATGTATGCACTTTCTCACAGGCCTTAGATGCAGGACAATAGGAGGTGTCCACATATTGCTACACATGGTTATCCAATTGGGATGA
This sequence comes from Chrysemys picta bellii, assembly GCF_011386835.1. NCBI lineage: Eukaryota > Metazoa > Chordata > Testudines > Emydidae > Chrysemys > Chrysemys picta. The sequence continues at coordinate 25,280,381 of NC_088801.1, read as the reverse complement.
GGGCAGTCTAGCCTAATGGTCAGAGCAGGCATCAGGACCCAAGGACTAGGGTAAGAGCTAGAATCAGTGGTTGGAAGCCAAAGCTAAAGGTCAGACCAGAGGACAGGAACTGGATATCAGAACGAAGGATCAAGCCACAGTCATTTGTCAGAAGCCAAAGCCACAGGCCAAGCCAGAGGTCAGGAACTGGAGCAAGCAGGATATCAGGCAAGCAGAGGTTCAAGATAAGAGGGCGAGACAGGAACACAGCAACGCTATAGCAAACACACTAGTAGGCACAAGCATTAGGCAGCCAGCAAACTGCTTGTTTAAGAGCCAGCCTGCTGGCTCCTCCAGCCAGTCAGGAAGTCTGCTGCAGGCCAGCTGTACCGATGCATTTGCCTGGAGGTTAGCTCTGTAGCAGGCCCTGATTCCTAATACTCATGTTATGTTGGATGTCTGCAGGTCTTGTGCTACGTTTGGTTGTAGGAACATGGGACTTAGCTCCACTTGATTGCGAGGTGCATTCGTTGTATTAGATGCTTGCAAGGTTTGTGCTGTGATATTGGCTGCACAACCAGTTTTATAGCACAAACTCTGCAGACACCTAGTACAATGCAGGCATTTATCAGCTTGCAGGCACCTAAAACCCCCCTGGCTATAATTCATGTGTGTGGCAGTTAGGGGCACACATGGGCAAATTAATGCCTTATAGTAGGCCTAATGAGTACTTTCCACACCTGAGTGCCTATCACCTTAGGTTCACAGGAGCTTGTGGCAATTCCATTATTCTTTTTATTACAGTAATGTCAGAGGCTTCACACAGGAAGCCTCTGGGTTCTATTGTGCTAGGTGCTGTACAAATACAGAGTAAAAGATGGTTTGTGGTATAGTGTGTTAGCATATAATAACTCGTCATCGAAAGTTAACTATGTAATACATATCCAGCATGTATAGGAGGAAGTCAAGCTGCAGGAGTCTGACCACACTGGCAAAGTGACAGGATGGCATCTTCTACTGCCGTTGGACCTATGGTGGTGAGGAGAGAGCAGTATGGTAAGGGAGATCCCAAGAAGCAGCCACATTTCAGTGATGAATACATTAACAAGTAAATGGTCTTGATGATGTCTCACCCTAGCAAAGCTAATATGATAATTAGTTCTCCTGAGCAGGGCAACTAGGAGTTAATCTCTAAATGTGGATATGGCTGACTGTAACAATGTCTTCCATGTTTCCCTGGAATTCTCATGTGGGCTGGACCCCCATGTCTGGGGAGACCTTGACTGCTATAGGCAGAACATACCTCAGCTGGCTCTGTCTGTACTGGTCCCCTAGCAGGTCCTCACAGAGGTGATGGATCATGTGCGACTATCCAGGCTGTACCTCTGGAATACCAGCATCTTTAATATGTTCATGTAACTAAAGCATGGTCTGTTAGCCTTGTTCACAGGGTACAAGAATTTCCTTTTCCTCCTCTGAATCAGTATGAACAGATGTAGCATTTTGGCTTGTAGCAATGACTGCTCACTTTCTGCTCCTTCTCTTCTGGTTCTTCACCCTCTCTTCTTCCTATTCTCCCCAGCTCTTCTGTCCATTCCCCATAGGGTGACCAGATGTCCCGATTTTATAGGGACAGTCCTGATATTTGGGGCTTTTTCTTATATAGGCTCCTATTACCCCCCACCCTCTGTCCCGATTTTTCACACTTGCTGTCTGGTCACCCTAATTCCCCACCCCCTGTCTCCTTTCCCTCTCCACCAAATTCAAATAGCATATGAGTCTCATCTCAGATGATGCCACCTATGTATGTCAGTGGCTGACCAGGCAGCCTATAGAAGGCTCACACTAACAAACTCCACCTAGCCTACCTCCACTGTATGTGTGTGTATACATACATACATACTGTGTGCTACATCAGGTGCATGTGCTTGTCTTTTAGGCCATCCTTGGAATGTATCCCATACACTTGTGCTCAACTTTCTCACACTTGTGTTTTGGGCATCTCTAAACTTCCCTTCTTAATATTGTGTGTGCATGCCTTCTCTTTATGCACCCATTTTCCCATGTGCAGCTGGATTTGTACATGTAAGATAAATGAGCTTCCAGGGTAGTGTTGAGGTCATTTTTAATGGAATTTGGAAGGGAGGGACTTACTCCTTTACTGCCGGTGCACTCTGCTATTTTTGATAAACTGTGCTAAAGAGAACTTTAGCCATATTTACAGACCCACAAATTAAATAGCATGAAATACTGGAAATTGGAGATGGGAGAGAAAAACAGGAAGGAAATTTGAGAACTTGGAGGCTAATCTTTTGGTTACAGTGGCATTAATACAAGAACAGAAAGGGAAGTTTGGCCAGAAAAATGTTTTTTTTTTTAGGTGGGAGGGGGTTGTTAGTCTGTCACATTCTTTCTTTGTGGGAATCCCCAGTGACTTGACTTCCTGGACTGAAAATAGTAGTTAATATTCTTGGTGGTGAAAAGCTGGTATTTGTCCTTAAAGTGGATTATACCATTACAGGCTTAAAGCCATGTGAAATGAGATGATGGACCTCAATGTAAAATCATGAACGTCTAAAAAAGTATAATGATTTATGTTTATTTCCAACTCTCAAAGGGCTCAGTCCAACTCCCATTAAACTACATGGAAAGACCCCCCCCCCTTGATTTCAATGTGATTTGGATCAGACCCAGAGTCACTGTAAGTCATGTAGTTGCTTTCCCAGCTGAAATAATATTTCAGTAAATGTCAAAGGGATGGCTTGCCGGCATCTAAAGAACTAGTGGATACAATGGTCTGTTTCTGAAATTTCTCTGTCTCTCAAACAATGTGTTTAAGTTTATCTAACGTGCACATGCACTACAGGCTACAGGGCCACTTGTTGTTTTGTCTTTAATTAAAAAAATTACACACGTGTGCTATCATCTCAGTGTAACATTTTCCATTAAGACTTCACTTAACAATGGATTTTATAATCCTGGCAGGAAAATCACAGTAAAACATCTCACATATTGAGGCTATTGTTATCTCTAACACCAGATGTCCTCTAAAACAGTTCATATACAATTAAATCTGCTCTACAAAGAGGGTTTCAGCTGCCTTCAGAGTAAGTTCAATGAAATCGCAAGACCCCTAATCTTTAGTGAACAGAATTAGTATACATAGGGCTTGTTCATGGAGCAACACCGTCATATACTTCCTATCTTTCTTTGCCCAAAATACTACTTTTACTGTGGTTCACACGGACTGCTCTGCTCTAAAAAGCTTTTTATAGTCATTCCAAATATCTCAGAAGTGAAAACTGACAGTAACATTCTTACAAGCCTAAACCAGAACCCCCCTTGAGAAACAAAATTTCACTTAACAGCAGCCTATAAAACACCATATGATGGCATCAACCATCCGTCATCTAGATGGGATCCTGTTTCAGAAACAGTTTAATCTCTTAGAAATGAGATCCATTCCATCTCTACCCTTAATCTTCCACCTAATGGATAGCTGTGACCTCCTACATGGCATAGCAAAGAATTAAAATTCATAGCAATCATTTTTGCTGTGTATGCCAGCAGTATATGCACAGGTATGAGATTATTTATTAATAGATATAAGAAAATCATTTAAATATTTCAAACAAAAATTAACATTTTAAAAATGCATGAAAAGTGATTACAGTGTTTAATCTTACCATAGGCATTTAGTTACAAGTATAAAAAGGTCTTTTTCTCTTGACTTTCTGAAGGTACTATATTTCTAAAAGGCAGCTCATTTTACTAAAATGGAAATAAAATACTGGGCCAAATCCTGCAGCCCTTTCTTAGTTTTTATTTCAATGGGAATTTTGCTTGATTGCCAAGTACATGGACATTTGCGCTGTCTCTAGAATTTTTTTCAATCTTGATGTATACAGGGCCTGTGAAATCCATCCTTTAATAACTTCTTATTTTGGGGGAAAAAATCTATCAATATAAAGGATAATCTCATCTAATAGTTAAATAGTAAGATTCTAGCCCTTTCCTTGAGAAGACAGTGATTAGTGATGGTGAGACAATGGGGGGGAGGGATAGCTCAGTGGTTTGAGCATTGGCCTGCTTAAACCCAGGGTTGTGAGCTCAATCTTTGAGGGGGCCACTTGGGGACCTGGGGCAAAATCAGTACTTGGTCCTGCTAGTGAAGGCAGGGGGCTGGACTCAATGACCTTTCAAGGTCCCTCCCAGCTCTAGGAGATAGGATATCTCCATTAATTTAATTTATAGTGTTGAAAATGGAAACTAATCACTCCTGTTGAAAGCAGGTCACTGATTTTGCAGGAAGTATTGCCAGGCTCATTTGTTTCTGGAGAACATGGTAGAGTTGGGTGGGGTCATTGTGTTGTCCCAGATCCACTAACTATGATACTGTAGCCTTGGCTCTGTTTTTGGAGATGCCAATCTTACAAAAGGTGCAGTGATGTATCATCTACCTCTACTTAAATCTCTCTTGTGCTATATCACAGTGGTGTCTAGGTTGGGTGTATCACAGAGCAAGACTGTATTCCATGAGTGTTTCCAAGCACCAGTGGTTTATTTTTCATTTGCATTTCAGTAGTGCCAAATACACCATCAGTATCAGGGATTGTGCTCGGTACTGGACAAACACATAGGAAGACATAGCCCTTGCCCCTAAGAGCTACTTGAAGTCTCTAAACCAGGATTTGGGGACTTCAACAGCAGAGTCAAGGGAAAGGGTTGGGACGGCTTTGTGGCCTGCATCATGCGGGAGGTCAGAGTAGATGATCATAATGGTCCCTTCTGACCTTAAAGTCTATGAGATTACACTCCAATCTAAAACAAGTTGCCGTGAATGAGTATAACAAAAAAATAAGAGGGAAGTGAGATAGAGGATGAAGGCACTGCTAATCTGATTGCAGTTATGTAGGGTAGGTAACATGACAACCTGATGGCTCTAAATAATTTTACGGGCTGTCGCTGCTTTTGCCTCTGACCTGTCAGTCATTGGCTGATTTCTTGTAGGTATCACATCAGCAGTGGGTCTTGAGGAGGGATTTGAAGGAGGTGTAGCTTGAGTCCTGAAGGTTTCTGTGTTTGTTGTGACATCTTAAGAGCATTTTTTTTTGTTTCTTTCAATTTGGCAATTCAGAAGTAAAGCCATCTGCAAAGAGAAAAAGGACAGAAAATTCACATCAGAGAATATTATTCACTTCAGTTAGGCACAGCTGGCTGACTCTGCTCAGGAGGTTTAGCAGAGAGACTTGGTAATAATCTACCATATTTGGAGATCTCCTCATATCAGGCCGGGGGGAACAGCTTTCCTCATGACTACCTACACATAACCTGTCTGCGGGTAGTATGTTTCAGTATTTTCATTCCTTTAAACAACATGAGCAAGCTCATGCCTTTTAACTGAAGGAGCTGTATGGGCAGAAGTGCTTGCGATGGAAGTTACAGCTGTGCTGTGGTACCACAGGTGCTTGAGACCTGCAGTATAGTGAAGGGGACAGAGTTATGTCTTGTTGCCAGAGGTTCTCTTGTGTTACAGCAGACAGGACGCAGAAAGAGACGTATCAGAGGTTCCCAGGGGCTGAGTTACAGTGCAGAGAATGTCTCAGTGCTAGAGATCCTGGAGTGGTGCCAGCAAGATGTCCCGTTACAGGCTTACATGGCTTAAGGCAAGCCCTGGCATCAGACTGTGAGGTGCTCTTTGCTGTTGCTCTAAAGTGGATAAGTATGTTCCCTAGCTGGCTGAAGCAGAGTCACTAGCTGGCAGACCATGTCTCCTTCTAGATTTGAGACATGATCCAGCATGGGAGCTGGTCTCCCCTCATTCCATTTCTAGAGAGTTTGCCTGCATGAGAGTGAGAGGAGAGGCTCACTCAGTTTTCTGACTCCAAAACTGTCAGTGCAGCACAAGGAAGGATATAGCCCAGCAAATAAATGCCTGTTTCACGGAGAACTTTACCTACTGTGGCCTGGTTATCAAGGCTTGGGCTGATTTTGAAAGTGTGACTAGTGATAAAACTCTACTTCTTAATATTTTCATGTTTTTAAAACCTGTATCAGGTGGTTGGAATATTATCGAGCCAGTCCCTGACACCCCTGTACATACTGGTGGTTTGTTTAAAGCAACAAGAATGGCAGTTATAACTAGTTATTATATTTCCCCCCATTTGAGAGTTGGATACAAGTGTAGATAAAGCCCACCCCATAATCCTGTAAATCATAGACTTCATGGAGTTTAAGTCCAGAAGGGACCATTGGATCATATAATCTGACCCTCTTGTATAATGCAGGCCATTATATTTCAACCACATATCCTTCTATTGAGTCCAATTACTTTAGTTAGACAAAAGCAATTCAGTCTTTAGGAGATTAAACTGCTGTGTACCACAAGCTGACAACAGGAGAGATTGAAATGCACTAGTGCTCAAGGCCCCTGCAATGGCATGAAACTGATTAGGCAAGATATGTCCAGATGATCCTAACATGCACCCCACAACCCATGCTGCAGAGGAAGGTAGAAAAACCCATGGTCTCTACTAGTCTGACCTGGGGAAAAATTCCTTTATGACCCCAAATCTAGCAATCAGCTTGACCCTGAGCACGTGAACAAGAACCAGCCAGGTATCTAAGAAAGAGGATTGTCCATACCACCTCAGAGTACTGGTCCACACTATCTGGTGTCCATTCTCCAGCTGTGGCCCATCTCTGATTCTTCAGAAAAAGGAGGGGAAAACCCAGAATACATCTGGCCAATTTTGCACTGGAGAAAAAAAAAAAATCATTCCTGACCCCTGCAGGCACCTGGATGAAGCCCTTGAGCATGAGATTTGATTAGTCATTGTTTTAATGCAGAGCTGCAAATGTTATAGTGTATGGAAAGCAATACTTTTCTCCCCTAGCCCATGAATAAAGAGGATAACAGGCAGACTCAGATTCACAGATTCCAAAGCCAGAAGGGATCACTCATGACCATCCAGCTCAGTCCCCACCCTTGGCTACAGAATTTCTACCAGAAGCTGGATTAAAGATATTTAATCTCATTTTTAAAGACTTCAAGCGATAGTGACAAGTATCATAGGGGTAGCCGTGTTAGTCTGAATCTGTAAGAAGCAACAGAGGGTCCTGTGGCACCTTTAAGACTAACAGAAGTATTGGGAGCATAAGCTTTCGGGGGTAAGAACCTCACTTCTTCAGATGCAAGTCGACTTGCATCTGAAGAAGTAAGGTTCTTACCCCCGAAAGTTTATGCTCCCAATACTTCTGTTAGTCTTAAAGGTGCCACAGGACCCTCTGTTGCTCTTTAAAGCGATAGTGAGTCCACCACCTCCCCCAGTAAGCTGTTTTAATGTTTAATTACCATAACCGCTAGGAAATTTGCTACTTATTTCAAAGTTGAATTTGTTCAACTTCAACTTCCACCCATTGGATCTTGTTATGCCTATGTCAGCAAGGTTGAAAAGCACCCACTATCAAATATCTTTTCCATGCATAAGTGCCTATACACAGTGATAACGTCACTTCAAAGCCTTCTTTTTGATAAGCTGAGCTCCTCAAGCCTCACATCAAACCCTGGATCATTTTTATGGTCCTTGTGGCAGGGTGACAACTCACCGGCACAGCATCCCCTGCTGGTCATCCTGGGAATTAGCTCTTCCAGCCCAGACCATCCTCTGCAGGCCGGTGTCTCACCTGCCGCTGGCCCCCCGTGTCCCTCCCGGACCCCAGTGCCCCTCTACATCAAGGTTCTGCCCCAGCAGTAACCCAAAAGCTGGGTCTCCCCACCCAGGGGAACCCCCAACCCTCTATCCCCGCCTAACCTCAGGGGCTACTGCCAGTCATCATCTAGCCCCTGCTCACTGGGGCAGACTGCAGGTTGTAAACCAATCATCATTGGCAAGGGGGTTAGGACCTGCTACCTTTGCCTACCTCTGGGCTGCCCCTCTGAAGCCCCAGTACCTTTTCATAGGCCCTTTTCAAGGCCTGCAGCCTGGGGTTTTACTAGGCTGGAGCTCCCCAGCTCCCTCTGCCCTTCCCTAGCACTGCTCCACCTCAGGTACCCTTCTCAGCTCCCAGGCAGCCCAGTACTTCTCTCAGAAGTTAGAGAGTGATTCTTTCTGGCTTCTGGCACACAGCCCTCTTATAAGGGTCAGCTGGGCCCTGATTAAGCTGGCCACAGCTGTGGCTGTTTTCCCAACCAGCCTACCTTTCACAGCTGCAGCCTTCTCCAGGGCTGCTTTTAACCCCTTTTCTTTAGGCGTGGCGCAGCCGCCCCACCACAGTCCACCTTTGAACTCTCTTCAGTATTTTCCACATCCTTCTTGAAGTGTGGATACCAGAACTGACACAGTATGCTCTGAGCAGTCTTACCAATGCTGTATAAAAAGGCAAAATCACTTTCTTACTTCTATTTGATATTCCCCTTTTTATACATCTAAGGATCACTTTAGACCTGTTTACCAAAGCATTGCACTGAAGGCTCAAGTTAAGGACCCTTAAGTCCTTCTCAGAGTCACTGCATTCCAAGACAGGCTGTCATCCTGTAGGTATAACCTGCATTCTTTGTTTCCAGATGTATTACCCTGCATTTGACTGTTTTAAAACACATTTTGTTGGTCTGTGTCCATTTAACCAGGTGATTCAGATCACTCTGAAACAGTAATCTGTCCTCCTCGTTATTTACTACCCTACAAGTCTGTGTCATCTATAAACTTTACCAGCAAAGGTTTTGTATAATCATTTAGATTGTTGGGGAAAAAGTTAAATAACATTGGACCAATAACTGATCCCTGGAGGACCTTGCTAGAAATGGTCCCACTCATCGATATCTCCCCATTAACAACTACATTTTGAGATCTTCAGTGAGTCAGTTTTTAATCCACCCAATATGTGCCTTATTAATTTGACATAATGCAAGTTTTTTAAACAAAATGTCATGTGATACTAAGTCAAATGCCTTGGAGAAATCCAAGTATACTTTCTCAATACAGCTGCCTTATCGACTAGACCCATAATCCTGTAAAAAAAGACAACATCAACTTTCTATAAAATTATTCTGACTAGCATTAATTATATTTTTAGCCTCTAATTCTTTGTTGATAGTCGCTAATGAACTGTTCCATTACTTTATCCAGGATCTAAGTAAGGCTAACCGGTCTGTAGTTCCCTCAGTCATCCCTTTCACCTCTTTTAAATATTGGAACTACATTGGTGGTGCTCCAATCCTTGGAATTTCTCTTGTATTCCAAGATTTGTTTAAAATTAACATCGAAGAGCTCCTCTGATAGCTCCTTTGGGACTTTTGGATATAAGTTAACTAGGCCTATTGATTTGAAAATAATAAGCTGCCTCACCCCCTCTATTGTTACAAATGGTCAAATTTCTTTTCCTTCACACCATCAGATGAGATGGATACATTTTCCTGCTTAATTCCATATATAGAACAGAAATGTGTGTGGAATATTTCTGCCTTTTCTACATCACTATTTACAAGTTTACTATCTGCGTTCAGCAGTAGACCTATATTTGACCTAGGCCTTTTTTGTTCCTAATATGTTTTAAAAATGCCTTCTTATTGTCTTTAACAATTGGGCACTTATATTTTATTGATTGTTAGCTTCCCTTATCAGTCACCTACATTTTTTAACTTGTAACTTATATTCATTGCCATTTACATCCCCCTTTTCCCATCCATATTGATTCTTTTATGTTTTAGTATCTCTTCGACATCTCTTTTTAACCAGGATCTTTTCTTGCCTACTGTAACTATTTTCACGTCTGTGGAATCATTGCTTTTGGACGTCCCTGACCACAACAGTTCTGGTTAAAATTTCCCCCTTTAAATTTATGTTCCCAGTCAGTTATGACAACAGTTGCTTTAAGCTGTAGAAAATTGATCCTGTTAAAGTTCCAAATATACATATTACTGGCTGGTGCCATATTCTGTTTGCACAAAGTAAATGTAACTAGATCATGATCACTGATACCAAGGCAGCTGCCAACTTTTAGGTCGGCAGTTAACTCCTTGTTGTCTGTTAGAATTTTCTTGTCCTCTCTCCTCAGTTTGCCACTCTCTCTCTCTGGCACTCAGCATCACCTGTGAGGATATTCCCATTAATACATCTCCATTCATTATATGTCCAGAGTTACTCATACAGCACTAACAGAATCCTCCTCCTGCAAAATACAAATAATTTATTTCTGGGATGGCCTGAAGAATAAGTCTCAGGGTCTCAAATGCACAGAAGGGATGGGAGTATAAGTCTGAATAAAATAACTGACCCAAACCGTCACCCAAATCTTGAAAAGAGCCTGAACCAAGCATTCTTTGAACTTTGGATAACTTAATTTCTTCTAATATTCTTAATTATTGTTTGGGATTCTGCAGTTCCTTTTTCCAGATGGGTCTAGAATCCGGAACATCACATATAGTGAAGGATATCTTCTGCCTGCATGGAAGAGGGAGTGGATAGCAGCCTTTGATGAGAGCTTGTTCTTGTGAGCATTCCATCCTTTCTTCCTTCTGCTTTCATGCACATAGGCATACAGAGCAGAACTAAGGGACAGGTTGTGTGGGATGGGGAGAGGGAAAGAAAGAGAGAGGAGGTGATGATGAACATGGGGTCTGAAATGAATGAGGAGGAAGGAGAAGGGATGAGGCAGCAGACAGAATGAAGGAATGGACAGAGTGGAATTAAAAAGGAATAGGGGAAACTACACTGACAGGTTTTAAGCTTCAGCTCAGCCAGTAATTTATTTTGTACACAGAAAGAGCGAAGGAAGGAGAAAGACAGAGACAGGGGAGGGAAAGAGGGATGAGAAGTAGCTCTTTCCCCAGTGGCTGGGAAAAGAGTGGGTGAGAATGGGAAGACGCTGAAGAGCCCTGGCTGCAGTAGCAGGAAAAGAACCATGCAAGTCCTCCTTCTGGCCAGAAGGCAGGAAACTGGCTTGCACAGGAAGTTGGCTCACAGTGGCCCTGCTCTGTATGCCATCTGGAAAAAAGAGTGGAGAAGTTTATTGTTTACACCGCAGATAAAATCATTCAAATTTGGATGGAGCTTTCTAAGTCTGTGGACAATGGAGAATATCTTGAAGGGACAAACACAGCTCCATCTCTGCTTGAATTTTAGTTGGTGACTCTGAATGGAGATGGTGGCTTCAGGCCACCACCTGTACACTGGACTGCTATCGTTCTTGGCTAGCATTGGGACAATGGACCCATTGTTGATGGAGATAATTGATGCTTCTTTGTCTGAGGGTAGGATGCCAGGTTTTCTCAAAGAGGTGTTGGCAATGTACCTCCTCAAGAAATATCTCTGTCTGTTGATGACCAAGAAAATATAGACCAGTATCATAGCTCATAATCTGGGAAAATCATTCAGAAGGTTTGGTCGAACAGCTTTGGTAATATTTGCCGTCTTTACATTTCCTTGCTCTTAGTTGCTCTGGGTTTTGATCTGGCTATGGGAGTGAAAATGCACTAATACCGTTAATCAGTAATATTCTCCAGGTTATGGACAAAGACAATATGTCCATTCTGATCTTGTTAAATTTGCCGTCTTTTTTCATGAAATTGAACATGAAGCATTATTGACATGTCTTCAGTCCCTTTTAGCAGTGAATGGAACTGTTTTGAAGTGACTTTTCTCCTTCTGGTACAAGAGGACTCAAAGGGTGGTTTTTAAGACAAGTATTCATGCACCTCTAGGCATTATTATATAGTGTACTGCAGTGTTCTACCTGAGATATGGGATATATCACCTTCAATATGTGGCTGATACTTGTTGTATATCTCCATTATGACTGATCCTGTTGGTACGTGGAGCTGACAGCTGTGTTTGTTAGAGACTGGGTGATCAAAGTCACCTGGCTGAGGCTCCATCTAGCTAAGACTGAGATTGTTAGTAAGTTTTGGGAAGAAACCAGAAGAATTACTTAGAGTTACATCAGTCATGACATTGATGATAGATGTATGTTATTTGGAAGTCATGTTTGCAGCTTAGGGATCTGTGGCAGTTGCAGTGAAGAGCACACTTTTCTGACTGCTCCTACAAAGGCAAAAGCAACTGTTTTTTTTGCAAGGCAGATCTTATTGTACTTGTACATGGCCTTATTACCTCTAGATGGGACTAAGTGTTTGGAGTTGCATTTAGGGACCATTTGGAATATAAAGTTGGTTCAGGATTCAGAACTTGCTTTTAAGGATAATTTTTTGTTAACTTATAACACCACAAGCTGCACTAATAGCCTGTAGGATGGTGGGTGCAACTCAAGATGGTGTCTATTATCTTTAAAGCACTAAATGGTTTGGATCTGGGTTACCTATATTACACTATATAATAATGCCTAGAGGTGCATGAATACTTGTCTAAGTGATTGCCTCTCTTTATTCCATGCTACCACAGTTGCAATCAACAGAAGTGCAAACAGAGTGGAATGTAGAAGCAAGGGAGCTACCATATTTACTTGTGGGAACTCCTCTCCTCTGGAATGTGCTCTGCTCTTGTCTGCCAGAATCTGGAACTGTTAACTTTCCAGACACTTGGCAAGGCTCCTTCTTTTTAATGCGAATTTGGGAAGGAGATAGGATCAGGATAGGTGTCAATTTGTTAATGGTATTATATTAGATGTATGTGGTGTAAGTAACCCTGCTAATTTAGGCATAATCAATACAATAGTAAGAATGTTGATGGTAGCAGGTGACCCATCTACACGTAGGTGTCGAAGCCACTAACACAAGTATACAGTGCCTAAGGGTCCAGTCCTACAGACCTGATGTAGGAGTAGTTTGCGTGGACTTCAATGTGAGTTTTACCTGCAGAAGGGCTTCAGAATTAGGACAGATCCCAAATTCAGATTTTTACCTTTTTTTATAACTTTCAGTTGAATTTCACAGTATCCTTAATTCTGCTATAGGAAATTATCTCTACTGCAGAATAAGCACTGACCATTTTCAGAACTTCAGTACTATTGCAGCAAACTTGCCTTTTGCCAAAAATATTGCTTATATGATTTTGTTTGTCTCCAAAAAATATGAAAAAGGACTTTGTGGAGATGTCTAAGGGCAAGTTTACACTACAAAATTAAGTCGATTTAAGTTACGTTGACATGCAGCCACTGCAGTAATTGAACTGCTTTTGCATGTCCACACTACGCTCCTTGTGCCAGCAGTACACATCCTCACCAGGAGCGCGTGCACCAATTTATTTGATAGAGCAGGGCATTGTGGGACAGCTTCTGAAAGGCAGCAACAGTTGATGTAAGCCCTGGCGGCAGGAATCCAGCTGTCAGCCCTGGGCAGCAGGGCTCCAACTGCCAGTCCCGGGTGACGGGGCTCCAGCTGTCAGCCCGGCAGGGCTCCAGCTGCCAGCCCGGGCAGCAGGCTCTGGTTATCAGCCTGGCAGTCCGGATGGCAACAGGTGATATAAGCAACACAGTGGTTATGCGGACACAGTGTCAACTATATCAACTTACCCACTACACCTCTCATGGAGGTGGAGTTATTAAGTCAGTGTAGTGGATGACTTACATCGGCGGGAGCAACACTGTAGTGTAGACATTTAGGGTATGTCTACACTACCTGCCAGATCGGCGGGTAGCGATCGATCTATCGGGGATCGATTTATCGGGTGTAGCGTAGATGCAATAAACCGATCCCCGATCGCTCTCCCGTCGACTGCTGAACTCCAGCTTGGCGAGAGGTGGAAACAAAGTTGACAGGGGAGCCGCGGCCGTCGATCCTGCGCCGCGAGGATGCGAAGTAAGTGATTCTAAGTCGATCTAAGATACGTCGACTTCAGCTACACTATTCTCGTAGCTGAAGTTGCGTATCTTAGATCAATCCCCTCCCCAGTTTAGACCAGGCCTTACAGAGTTAGGTCAATGTAAGCTGTCTTATGTTGTCCTAACTCTGTAGTGTAGACCAGGGCTAAGAGTCAAAGAAGTTCTTGCTGTCATCACACAAGCCATAAGTAGAGTGCTTCTTTCATCAGTACACTATTGCTAGGCGTGAAATGGGCTGTTTAGGATTTTAAGAGCCAAATGTAAATGTGCTAAATGAGCCACCAGGGAACTGTGGCATGGCTGGAGAAAAAAGGCTTTTAGCAGCAGATGCAGACAAAAGTATTGGATTTCAGTCTACAGAAAAGTCAAAGACAAAGAAAAAAGGAGGTTGTGGCCCCATATGGGGGAGGTATCAGAATTTAGAAATCTAAACAACTGTAGCCTGTTTATGTACTTTAATTCATTATTTGAGAAGAATAAATTGAACAAAAATAACCAAAGGCATATATAATAAATTCTTTAAAAAATCAGTAACTGTCCAAGAGTCTCTGAGAAAAGAAACAAGAGAACTTTGTGGTAGTTTAGGATTACAAGACATTTAAAAAAATGTTTTTAAAATGTATTGAAAAGATTCAATTTAGTCAGCAGGGTAGGAAAGTTCTCTTCACCAGTCAAGAAATGTTCTTTAGCTATCTTCTCATAAAGGTGAGGGCTAGTTCAGACATTTTAAGGCATCAGAAATCTGGGTAAAATTTACTATGCCATTGCTTAGATCCTGAATCTGGGAGACTTCCTGCTATTGACAACTATTTCAATTACTGATCTTGCTGGTTGGGTCAGCACTTTTTTGGTTAGAGTGGTAAAAAGTGGCATGTTTCTGAATGTTAACAATGCTGGTATTTGCTATTGACAGAAAGGGAAGTGAAAAATGACCCATATAATGTTTTTTTTATTGCCTTCACTAAGTCAACAATTCTGTGCAATTCAGATGGTTTAAATTCGGCAACAGCTGAATTTCCAGTGCTGGTGATCCACCTTTAAGATGGGATGTAAATCTGAGGTCCTTCTGACTGATCATATTTATTAAAGATTCCAAAGCAATTTTGTAATATGTTAGCCCCAGTATTCTCTTGTCCAAATTCCACTACAGGCAATTATGTCATGCCCATCTAAAATTTCTCTCATAGATTCCACTGGATAAATTACTTGTCTTTCCCAAATTATTTTGTAGAACTGATGGTAAAATGTGTATTTCTATCTACCTCAGAGTGGGTACATTCCAGTGTTGGAGTGAATTTATGTTGATGACCCAGGCCCCAATTATATTTGTATTGTTATTTGAATTATTATTCATATTTGGGTAGCACCAAGAGACCCCAGTGAGTATTCTCTCCCCCCCACCTCTCATTGTTCTAGGCACTGTATAAACCCACAGAAATTCATGGTTCCTGGACCAAAGAACTCACAGTATACCTTGAAACAAAAGAGAACAAGCGAAAATGACAAACCAAAAGAAGGGCATGTTAGGATGAGGGTAAAAAGTAAAGAGATCACACAGTTATATAGCTTACTATGCACATCTTCACTGGTTCAAGTTATTTGATTTTTTTATATTAAAAATATCAGCTATGCCCAGCTGATGCTCAATCTAGTCATTGTTGGTTGACTTCCTTCTGGTAGGGCTCACAGCAGAAGTGGATCTTAAGAGTGACTTGAAGGAGAAGATAGTGGCTGTATGGATTACTTGAGGGAGAGCATTCCATGCAGAAGGGTGAATGTAAAAAAAATCACCACAATATTTATGGAAAAGTAAGGGATGAGAGTGGGGACAAGTGATATCCAGAGGCAGTGCGGGGAATATAGTCACTGGAGAAAGTGGAGGGATTAGAAGAAGGAAACAGGTAAAGAACCTTGTTGTGACAGAAAAAGGGTGGTGGTGGTGGGTAGGTTTTAGAAGGTTTAGAAGGGGGATCTAGGTAGGTAGGTGGGGAATAGATGGCTGTGAATGTGGGTGTCAATGAGAATAGAGATGCTTGATCAGAAAGATAATATAACTGGAGGGGGACACATTTATAGTAAAATCCATGTGTCCATGATGTTTTCTCCAAAGGTGTTCAGCTTCACATTAACAGGCATGCAAGAAGCAGATATTGAGGTAAGCAGAGTTTAGGGTTGTTGGAACAGACTTTATGGGGGAACCAAGGGAAATAGGAGTCCAAGGTGGCAGAGAGAGTGGAATGGAATGAATTTTCAATTGAATCTATAGAGGAGATGACAGTGGGGAGGCTAATAATGGCAGAAAAGCTGACGCCATTGAGGAATGGAGACCATAGAACGGTTGGGTGGTGGGTTGTATGTGAGCAGAGCCTGAAGCAGGTGAGGTAGTGGCTGTTACATCAGCTCTTAACAGTGGTCACATAGGTTATGTCTAAACTGCAATTAAAAGCCCATGGCTGGCCTGCGCCAGCTGACTCCGGTTCGTGAGGTTTGGGCTTAGGGGCTGTTTAATTGCCGTGTAAACTTTTGAGCTCAGGCTGGAGCCCGGGCTGCAGGACCCTGTGAGGTGGGAGAGTCCCACAGATCAGGCTGGAGCCTGGGTCCGAATGTCTACCCTGCAATTATGCAGCCCCTTAGCCCGAGCCCCACAAGCCCAACCCACAGGTGTCTAATTGCAGTGTAGACATACCCATAGAGAGAGCAGTGTTTAGTGAAGACAAGGCTAAATGAATGGCCATAATACTGAGTGAGAGAACTGATTCAGGGCTGAACAGCAAAATGAGGAGGTAAATAGAGCTGGGTGAAGTTTTTTGACCAAAACTTTTTTCTGGTGAAAAAATGCAGTTTTGGGCCAACAGAAACATTGTATGAATTCATGTTGAATTCACTGAATTGTTTCAGTTGAAAAATCAAAAACACTAAAAAAATTCTGAAAAAAATCAAAACATTTTATTTTTGAAACAAAACATTTGGCTTTTTCATTTTGAAATGACTTATTGCTTTGAAATTCCTTCAGTTTTATTTTTTAAAAAGTTTAAAAATTGCTCAAAATCAAAATGAAACATTTCATCGACCTCAAACAAATTTTATTTCTGATTTTTTTTTAATTGCCAGCAAACTGAAAAAAATCTGTTATTCATACAGCTGTAGCAGTTAAGGGCAGGCTGGATAGGATGTCGGTGTGGAAGCTGAATTGACGTATATGCAATATAGTATTATTACTGGTAATGACGGTCCATGTGAGTTTGATTTGAATGGAGTAAAGGTATCATGATAAAAAGAATAATAAAAATCTGCAGTGACTTTATATACTTACTCTTTACTCAAAGCTACCAGCCATTAGCATTTTTCAGGAAGCTTTTAGGACCTGACTCCTTTTAGAGAGAGGGGAGGGTTAAGAGATCTCACTCTTGCTTTTGTCTTATTTTCTTTCTCTGAGCCTGATGTGAAATTCAGAAAATCAGTATTTCCTTTTCTGCTTGGAGAGCCTGATCCAAAATCTATTGAAGTCAACGGAAAGACTCCCTTTGGCTTTGTTGGGCTTTGGATCAGACACATAAAGGGTAAATCATATACAGGGGTGTGGAGTAACACTTTGTATTGAGGTCAATGGGACAGACATAGAGCAGGAAGGAAAACTTTATTAGGGAGAAATGTACTCCTTTCCTTCACTTCCCACAGTCTCTCCACTCTCAGTGCAAAAGACTTCTCCTTTGCTGTGCCTGCTATATGAAATAGCCTCTCTATATCTCTTCCGCCTCATCAACCTAGGATGTTCAAATCATACCTAAACATCTATGTCCTCTGTTTTTGCACCTTTAAATTTATGTCTCTTTTATTCACTTGGACCCTGTATTCCCCAAATGCTTTGCAAAGTTAAATAATATAATTGGAGTTTTCATGAAAGATGTTATATGAAATAAAGCTTTATTTTGTAAAAATCCAAATGGAGATCAATTACCTGTGAGAATATAGAGTTTTAGATTTAGTCACCACATATTTCTTTGGCTTAATGCCATATGTTTTTATGTCTGCCTATCTCTCTGTTTTCTATAGGGCCCACTGCCATAGTAGCTAAGCCTTTACTAAGGTAAGAGTTTCAAGCTTTCATTATCCTTAGTGTGGCTATTCTTCCTTCACTTCAAGCTTGATTAATGTGCCAGTTTGTGACATTAATAGAATTGATTCAATTCTGGGTAGCTATGTGAACATAACATCTATTTGTAAGAAATTATAGGTGAACAAGCTCTTTTTCATGTATACTTAGATCAGTTGCTTTTTTTAAAAAAAGCAAACAAACAACTGCATTATTGCTGTGAGATGAATAATATATGGAGATGACAATGCCAGGCAAATGTGACTAGTTTAGACACAGTGAGCCTGATTCACCATTGTGTTACTTCATTTTTATTCTGGTTTAAATATGGAGAGACCATTGGTGTAAAATTGGAGTAACACAGGAGTCAGTCAGGCCTCTTGCCTTTTGCAACAATTATTGCTTATTGTTTTGTGAAGTCATGGTAATACTATAGCCCAGTAGCAGAAGTGTTAGATAGCATCCAGCAGTTATTGTTTATTCAATTTTCAGAAATGAAACTTATATAAATATTGTTCCTTTTGTGTCTATGTAGATAAAATCTTTAGGGCAGAACCCTTGTTTCCCTGTATATCTGTAAAATGCCTTGCATACTGTTAGACCATACAAATAATAAAGGGCATTAATTAGGGTTGCTAGGTGTCCGGTTTTTGACCGGAACGTCCAGTCGAAAAGGGACCCTGGTGGCTCTGGTCAGCACTGCTGACCAGGCCGTTAAAAGTCTGGTTGGTGGCGCAGCAGGGCTAAGGCAGGCTCCCTGCCTGCCGTGGCTCCGTGCGGCTCCCAGAAGCAGCGACATGTCCCTGCGGACCCTAGGCACAGAGGTAGCCAGGGGGCTCTGTGTGCCAAATCCGCAGCTCCCATTGGTCGGGAAGCATGGTCAATGGGAGCTGCAGGGCGGCACGTGTGGACAGGGCAGTGTGCAGAGCCACCTGGCTGTGCCTCTGCCTAGGAGCCAGAAGGGGGGACATACCGCTGCTTCCGGGAGCTACCTGAGGTAAGTGCCACCCAGAGCCTGCACCTCTCATCCCCTTCCCTGCCCCAACCCCCTGCTCCAGCCCTGATCCCCCTCCTGCTCTCCGAACCCCTCAGTCCCAGCCCAGAGCACCTTCCTGAACCCCAAACCTCTCATCCCTGGCCCCACCCCAGAGTCTGCACCCCCAGCCAGAACCCTCACCCACCCCCTGTTCCCCAACCCCCTGCCCAAGCCCTGATCCCCCTCTTGCCCTCTGAACCCCTTGGTCTCAGCCCGGAGTCCCCTCCTGCACCCCAATCCTCTTATCCCTGGCCATACCCCAGAGCCTGCACTCCTGCCGGAGCCCTCACCCCCTGAGCCAGCCCGGTGAAAATGAGCGAGTGATTGAGGGTGGGGAGAGCGAGCAACAGAAGGAGGGGGGATGGAGTGAGTGTGGGCGGGGCCTCAGGGAATGGGTGGGGCCTCAGAAGCGGGACAGGGGTCAGGGCAAGGGTAGAATTTGTGCAAGTAGAAATTTGCCAATCCTAGCATTAATATAACCTGATAGGCTTTATGGGCCATATTCTCTTTGGAATACTTATGTAGTGGAAAGGGAACAATCTGTCTCTAGGCTCCTTGTTAGGGATGGAGCATGTGGGCATCCCCAGGAGACATAGTGCCAGGGTAGCTGGCTCCTACTCCATTCTCTCCACAGCCCTAATACAGGATGTGTGTCAGAGATAAGTAGGAGGAGTGGCCGGAGTGTCTGGTGATCTGACTGCTCAGATGGTGGACTGTCCTTTAGAGACAGTAGCCGGCCCAGTGGGCACAAATTACAACAACCCCTGGGCTGCTCTAACCTCTACCAGAGCCAGTTGTGTGGAAGAGAATGAGGAAGACATAACAGAGTAATGCCCTTCCCCTCCCTGTGCTGAGAGAATGCTGAACATAACAGAAACTCTGGTGCTCCATTTGTTAGTTTTGAACAGGAAAATGCACTTCTGCAAAACATAACGTTTTAAACCTGTCAGAAAAACCTCTGACTATTGTCTTTCTAACAGATGGATTGGAAATTATATTTGTTGTTTATTTCCTCAACATATCAATATGTGAGAAGCCAGTATAAATTATGATTTGACTGCAAATAAACAAACCCACGCCTAAGAAATAGGGTAAACATTGTTGCTTTTTCTTTCGCGTATGATATTATGTGAATTTAGATGACTGATATTTCTATTTCCACCAATTATCTTTAAATAACTGAATTCCAAGCATCGTGCTACAGTACATTTATGCTTATGGCTTAAAAGGTGCTGTTGAACAACTTTAGTAATGGCATTTATGTACCAGTAACTATTCAGATCACTTTGTCATAGAAATATTGTTTCTACTATTAAAGTCTACCATTTTCAGAACTATTAAAGTTCTTTCAAGTATGAAGACGCAAAAGCATCTGTAAAACTGTCTCCATTCATATTCTTTGAAATAAAACATGGTGAACTCAGACCACAAGAAATGTAAGTGGTGCCATTTTATGTTTATAACAAGTTAGCCCTCATATCAGCAGAACCATTATTCTTCTTTTCAGATGGGCAAGTTAATTAGGACAGAGGGCTTCGTGATCAAGATCCATTTTTCTAGACTCTAATCATGACCAGCCTTATGCATGTGCTACAGTTTCTCAATATCAAGCCTTGTTAAAATGAGAACAGGAGAAACAAGGGAATGTAAAAACATTAATTGAATACACTCCCAAGAACTGCTCATTTATTTAACCTAGCATAGTGCATTTTATCAACGTGATGTTTATATTTGGTTCTGTTTCAATACTAAGAGCTGGAATGTTCTTGTCTGGCGAGACAGCAAGTCTCTGTGAGCCCTCTTAACCATTCATACCATAAAGGCACATGCACTCGTCCTTGTAGGGTTTTAAGCTAAGGGATCC